>NC_090388.1:46652306-46971336 GCF_036365525.1 Heterodontus francisci | reverse complement strand
TGAAATAACACACGATGCAGCGAATTCTGAGGCAGAAGAGGAAGCTGCTGATGAATCTAATCAAATTGTACTAGTCACAAGGATTTTTAGTCCTATTGTGAATGTGTTGGCTGTGGCTTCATTCAACTGTGCTGTATTGGATAGTGCTTGCACGTCGACAGTATGTGGAACTGATTTGTTATGATATCTGGATTCACTTAGTAGTGAGGATCAACTCAAGGTGAAGGAGTATAAAAGTACTACCAGCTTTAGGTTTGGTGATGACAACACATAGAATTACTACTGTCTTTAGTGATTTCAATGTAAAATAGCTGGAGTAAGCCACTTTATCAGTACTGATCTAGTCTCTAGTAAGGTATCTTTTCTGTTGAGTAAGCCTTCAATGAAAAAGGCACAAATGAAACTTGATATGGAGCATGATAAGGCAATTGCTTTTGGGAAGGCAGTGAATTTACAGTTTACCCAGTCAGGGGATTATTGTATACCCTTAACAAAACCTGATGTTTCTAATCAGTGTTAGAACAGTATTAATGGCATCAGGTGTTAAGAATCAGAGATTAAAAAGCAAATTGCCTTGAAGTTACAGACAATTTGCCCACCCTTGTCAGAGATTAAAAACCCTGCTAAAGGATGCAGGTGTGATTGATGATGACTATGGGGATAAAAGAAGTGTGAAATCTGTAAAAAGTATTGCAGGATACCATCACATTCTATTGTCAACCTTCCATTGGCACATGACTGTAATGAGGTACTTGCCATGGATTTAAAGACAAGAATATTTTCATTCTACGTTTTATAAACCTAGCAACTATATTTAGTCTTTATGCAATAATAAATAGCAAGGACAAAGGAGTGATTATAGACAAAATTATGAAGAAATGGCTAGGAACTGGTCTTGGGCCACCAGCTAAGTTTCTGACTGATAATGGAGGGGAATTTGCCAATGACGAGTTCAGAGACATGTGTGAAAACATGAACATTATGGTTATCAATACTGCAGATGAAAGTCCTTTCAGCAATGGGCTCTGTGAAAGGAATCACGCATGGGGTTGATGGAATGCTGCATAAAATCTTAGATGACCAGCCAAACTGCAAGGTTTCAGATACGGGAGAGCCAGCCTTGTCACATAGATGGATTTGTACTAAAAATGTCCTTCCCGATGGAACTTATAAGGCTAAAGCGAGGCTAGTTGCCGAAGGGTTTTGAAGAGCGACTGGGTGATACCGATGTTAGATGGGACTGTCCTACAGCTGGAAGAGTAATCTTGAAAATCCTTTTAGCTCTTTTGGCCATGTATTCATGGAAATGTAGATCCATTGACATCAAAGCCACAATTCAGCAGGGTGATACTTTTCAGAGAGAAGTGTTTCTGAAACCACCCAAAGAGGCAGCAGATGCAGAAGGAAAACTATGGAAACAGAACAAATGCGTCTATGGCCTTAATGATGCTTCCAGGGTGTGGTATTTCTCGGTGTTCTTTGTTTTGTTGAAAATTGGTTGTGTTCAACTAAAGCAGATCCTGCAATGTTTTATTGGTATTATAAAGGGAAACTTTCAGGCATCTTCATGATGCACGTTGATGATTTCTTATGGGGTGATACTGCAGAGTTTGAGAAATATGTTCGAGATTAAGGCAGAATTTAAGATTGGGAGTCAGGCTTGTGGGGCCTTTAAATATATTGGTTTAGATATTAAGCAGACTGGGTCTGGAATAACTTTAAATCAACAGTCCTATTCAGAGAGTGTTACTCCCATCCTGGTTAATCATGTTAGGTCATCACAGAAAGATGATGATATATCTAAAGCAGAGACTGAGCAATTGCGAAGCTTGATTGATCAATAAAACTGGCTGTTCTCTCAGACAAGGCCTGAAGCTAGTTTTGATGTGCTGGCGTTAAGCATGATGATGAAAAATCCGAAAGTTGAGAATGCTTTAATGTTTTAATGGCAAATAAAACATTTTTTTAAAAAAACTAAATCCGGAGAAATGTGCACTGAAGTTCCCATCCTTTGGTCACCCAAAGAACATGAAGCTAATAATTTTTAGTGATGCTTTACATGGTAATCTTTCTGATGGGTATTCGAGTGCAGCTGGCTTCATAATAATCTGATGTGTGAAAATGGGAATGTTGTCCTTTAGCTTGGGAGGCTAAGAAAATAAAATGGGTTGTTAAAAGCACTTTAGCTGCGGAAACATTGGGTCTTGTAGAGGCAGTAGATTATGGCGTTCTATTTGTCAAATATTTTGGGTGAAATTCAGAACAAGGGACATCCTGAAGATAAGATACCCATTGACTGTTATGTGGATAATTGTTCTTTGTGGGACAATGTACACTCTACAAAAGTGAGTGGGAAAAGACTATGTATTGAACTTGTTGGATTGAAACAAATGCTGGAGAGAAAGGAAAGCAAACTTAAATGGGTAGATGCAAGTCATCCACTATCTAATTGTTTCACAAAAAGAAATGCTAGTACAAAGAAATTGTTAGAGGTGCTAGAGGAGGGGTGTCAATGTAATATTTATCACAATGTAATACTTTGTACCCAATATGAAATTTATTTTGAAATGTTCTTTGAACATGTTAATAATTTGTGCATAATATGGAATCTATTTTAAAATGTTTGAGCATATTAATCCATGTATTATAAAAGAAAGGAGGTATTCTGTTAATTGTTTCAATTGTTTGATTATATGCAAGTGGAGGGTGTTAATTGGGGTCTTAATTGAGCACTTATAAGCAGACACTTACTGAGACTGGTGGAGAGTTTTGAGTGAGGAGCTACATGTTTGTGATCCTTTTATTCTGTACAATAAATGTGAAACTGAGTAAAGATAGGCTCCAGCATTATCCTTCCATAACAGGGTTTCTGGAGTTTAACAGCCAGGACACTGGAAATGACTACCCTGCTTTTTTTCAAAATAGTGCCTTGGGATGTTTTATGTCCATCTGAGAGGCCAGCCGGGGCCTCAGTTTAAAGTCTCATCCAAAAGATGGCACTTCAAACAGTGCAGCACTACCTCAGTTCTGCACTGGAGTATCAGCCTTAGTCTTGCGCTCAAGTCGTGGTATGGAACTTGAACCTACAACATTGTGACTCAGAGGCAAGAATTCTGCCAACTGAGCCACGGTTCACACTTAGAGAAGGATATTTCCTTTGTCTGCTGACCTTCAGCCACTCACTCTGCACTCATACACAAACTCATTCTAAAATTATGCATAAATTAGATCTGCTTAAAATACTTAAAAGTTCTTTCCATTTAATTTGCTAAAGTTAGTAAGCAATTTAAATGGCACCAAGTGGATAGTGTGGTGACAGCGACTATGTAATGTGTGTTGTCTCACTGGGCAGAGTAGCTGAGTGTGTTTTGTATGTGATTAAAACATGTTTTTACCTCTTGTGCGATCCTCTGCACTGTGAGCTCTCACCTGGAGTGAGATGAAATAAGATGGATAGTCAGAATGGTAGCTCACAAAGGGGTGAATCTTCCCAGGCCCATGGAAGTGAATTTGGAGGCAGGGCATGCCAGGAGAGCCAGAAAAAATGGCAATGGTTGGTGTTCCAATGTGTTCCTCCTCCCCCCACTTTTCCAGAGGAGGCTCCGTCGACAACCCAACTGACAGCAAAAATTACCAGCCATTTTACCAGGGCAATGGCTTTTTACCAGTGGCACATGAAACCCATGCAGTCTCTGGGACGTATCAACTCACAGGAAGTGAGTGCACAACAGGAAGTCATTGATGCATGAAACTGACATGCACTCAGGACTATAAAGGGGGAAAGCAGCAAGGTTGGGCTAAGCCATAGGCTGAGGCTTGCCCTTACAGGAGTAGCTCATCGAGACTGCTGCTACTGATAAATGTTGGGGATAAAGAAATTGCTGAAGTTTACTGTAGCATAATCTGCCGACACAACGGGGCTACAGGAATAAAAACAGAAAATGCTGGAAATACTCAGCAGGTCTGGCAGCATCTGTGGAGAGAGAAGCAGAGTTAATGTTTCAGGTCAGTGACCTTTCATCAGGGGCTACAGGGACCCTTTTGTATTTGAGGCTCCAGAGAGATGTGGATTCCGCCTATCTCGAGGTCAGGTGGACCACCGTGAAGGAGCATCAGGGCGACCCAACTCAGCAGCCACAGGTATAGGGGCAGTAACTGAAGAAGGATCAGCAGCTGCAGGCAGCAATGGACCCACATGCAGTGGACAGCGTAGAAGGGTTGGCTCAGGACCAGGAGATAGAAGGCGGCGCCACCCTCAGCACAGGGTGGACAGGCAAAGGGTCAGCTTCCTGGAATTTTCCGAGCAGCAGTGCCTCCAAAGGTGCTGGCAGATCTTGCACCCTTTTGGAGGAGGACCTGAGGGCAGAAGGAGTAGATGGACACATACTGCTGTAGTGGTCAAGGTGACCGTGGTAATGAATTTCGTTGCAGCGGGATCATTCCAGGGAAAGGCCTGCAGTCTCCCGCCTATAACTGCATCACACAGATGACTTGTATACAAGGGCAACGGACTACATTCGGTTTGAAACAGATGCTGCTAGTCGGGCCCAGAGAGCTGTCGGCTTCAGCTGCATAGCAGGATTCCCTCAGGACAGGAGTGCTTCTATGTAGTCAGCAAGACTCCATCAGATTAGCCAGGTGTATTTGTAAAAAGGAAGGAATTCCACTCCTTCAACAAGCATCTGGTATGTGAGGACCACAAAAAATTCCTGCAAGTGTGTGCAAGGTTTCCGGGCAGCTACCATGACACATTCATTCATTGAACCCTTCAAGCCACTGGATAGCCTTTGTGAATAACTCTTGGGCAAAAGGGATATGTGCTAAAGACATGGCTGATACCCTTGCAGAACCCCACTAGAGATGCAGATGAGAAATACAACTGTAGCCATTTGACAACCAGAGCAACCAGTGAGCAGGCCATTGGCTTGCTGAAAATGTGGCTCCAGTCCCTTGACCGGTCAGGGGGCCTCCAATACGGCCCTTCAAAGGTCTCATGCATAGTGTGGTACGCTGCACTATGCACAACTTGGCGCTACAGGAGGAGTGGAGCTGGCACCGGAAGAGGGTGATGACCGCTCAGCATCCATAGAGGTGGAGGAGGAAGATGACAATCAGCCAGTGGAGCATGTCTATTCAGAGGCGCTCCTAATGCCTGTGTCCATTGACCTGCACGCCAGGGAAGCCCGTGATACCTTCATCCGAGCAAGATTTACCCGAGTGCGGGGCTTTCAAAACTGCATTCCTGGCACCCCAGCCCCTATGGTAGCAGTTATGGCTGCAATCGCAAGCCCATCACAACATACAGGTCAAAAATAAAAGCAAAATACTGAGGATGCTGGAAATCTGAAATAAAAACAAGAGTATTTCCAGCGTTTCTTGTTTTTTACAACATACAGTTCTCCTTGCTTGAAGTAATCCCAAGCCGCTACCCCTTCCACTATAACACTGACCTACAACATTCATTGCTCTAACATTCAGGCTGCTCCTCATAGCCATTGTGCTATGGGGCACTGAGAACTATGACATTTCATAGTTAACCACCACAAACTGTTTCATTACAATAAAGTAACTCAACATGGCGCAGTGGTTAGCACTGCAGCCTCACAGCTCCAGGGTCCCGGGTTCGATTCTGGGTACTGCCTGTGTGGAGTTTGCAAGTTCTCCCTGTGTCTGCGTGGGTTTTCTCCGGGTGCTCCGGTTTCCTCCCACAAGCCAAAAGACTTGCAGGTTGATAGGTAAATTGGCCATTATAAATTGTCACTAGTATAGGTAGGTGGTAGGGAAATATAGGGACAGGTGGGGATGTTTGGTAGGAATATGGGATTAGTGTAGGATTAGTATAAATGGGTGGTTGATGGTCGGCACAGACTCGGTGGGCCGAAGGGCCTGTTTCAGTGCTGTATCTCTCTAATCATGACAATGACGTAAAAGAACAAACCCAGGTGAATCCCATTTGCAACTAAAACTATTTCCGCGTTCTCTTCCTCGTGCTTCCACATGGTACTACTCTTATAGGTGGAGGCAGCCTTCTCACTTTTGCGCTCCAGCGACAGAGAAGCCTGTGGCACACTTTGAGTTGCAGTGTCTGACGGCTGCACCACAGTCTGCCCCACCTGCATGTGTGCAGTGACAGTCTTAGTCATGGGGCAGGACAAAGCTTTTGTGTCTCTGTCAAAAGGATCAAGGGGCCGGCTGCAGACCCATAGGGAGGTGCCTTTAGGAGGCCCCCATTGCCATCACCCCTCCCTCCTTCTGGCCTTTCAGGGCCCACCTGCACATCCCTACTAACCAGGAGCGGAATAGAACTGCCTGCATGTCCATTTCTGAGCCTTCACCAATCCAAGCTGCTAAAGGCTGCAGACATAGTGTGAAGGCCACTGCACTGGTCCTGCATCCACTCATTGGTCTGCCGTATATGACTCTTTAAGGGTAACAATTCTTTTAATGGAGGTCATGCGCTCATATGCCTGAGATATGGTGGCACTGTTGGTATGGATGGATTCCTGTATCTTCTGATCAAGGCTGCATACTGCATCAGGAAACTCTGACAGATGCCCACACATCTCCCTTTGCTGGTCCACAAGCAACTGCTTCATATATGCCTCCGCCCCCCCCCACCCCCCACCCCCCACTGCCCCGAGGCTAAGCATCTCTGTCAAAATTAGCATGGCAGGAGCTGCCCTCAGTCCTCAGACAGGGACTGCCCACAGCTGCCACTACCTCCCTCCCCTGCTCCTGCTCACATGTGACATGATGCCCACCTTGTGCCACCCCCGTTCTATCCATGACTGAGGCCTTACCGATGTGACTGTATCTGCTGGTGATGGGTGTATAGACTCATACAACGGTGCATCCTCAGAGTGCTGCTCTTCATCTGAGGTCTGTGCTGCCTCCTCATGCTGCTGCAGCTACACCTCCAGTGAGAGAGGAGGCTGAGGGGTGACTTAATAGAGGTGTACAAAATTGAGGGGCCTAGATAGAGTAGACAGGAAGGACCTTTTTTCCCCTAGTGGAGAGGTCAATTACCAGGGGGCACAGATTTAAAGAGGGTGGCACAGTGGTTAGCACTGTAGCCTCACAGCTCTAGCAATCCGGGTTCAGTTCTGGGTACTGCCTGTGCAGAGTTTGCAAGTTCTACCCTGTGACCACATGGGTTTCCTCCGTGTGCTCCGGTTTCCTCCCACATGCCAAAGACTTGTGGGTTGACAGGTAAATTGACCATTGTAAAGAAAATTGCCCCTAGTGTAGGTAGGTGGTAGGAGAATTGAGGGAAGGTGGGGATGTGAGGGAAAATGGGATTAATGTAGGATTAGTATAAAATGGGTGTTTGATGGTCGGCACGGACTCAGTGGGCCGAAGGGTCTGTTTCGGTGCGCTCTCCCTCTTTCTTTTTTTTTTTCTTTCTCTCTCTCTCTCTCTCTCTCTCTCTATATCCTCAGTTAGTGAAGCATCTTTGCGCTGTTGGTCTCATACCATCACAAGTTACTGAGCTTGAAATTTCACTTATGGATACAAAAGCAGCACTGAAGAAGCTGCTCAGATCCAATTGCATGATTCTCACAAATGCTTTCACCCACTCTCTGTTGCACCCCATCTCCCCTCAGGCGACGGCCTGGCCTGCTGCCACCCTGACAATCTCCAGGGCCGCCGCCTCCATTTGCATCAGGATTGCCAGTAAGGGCGCTCCACCCCCAGTTCGACTCCTCTCCTGGGAGTTATGCGCTCTGTTCTTCAGTTAGAATAAGAGTGTTATGAATATGAGGGATGCAGTGTGCGGATCACAGTGCCACTTGATGGACATCATTGTGAATGGGAGCACAAAGTCGTCACTTTATGCCTGAATGTGAGTGCTGGTTGTGTGTATGAAGGGTGATGAAAGGACCCTGAGAGAAATTCCTCTACGTTGCTACAAAGTGTTTCTTTCTGCCTTCCTGGGCAGAGGACCGTGAAGGAGGTGAGAGTGTCATACTGCCAGCTGATAATTTCTGGGCACACATTGCCAGTCCTCAAGAGGTCATTGAAGCACTCTCTGCACTGTATCCAGGTCCTGATAATGACACCTCAGCTGCTGACCTCCTCAGCTACCTCCAGCCATGCCTTCTTGATCATGCTGCCTGGCCTCCTTCTCCCATCCTCTGGAAACAGCACCTGCCTCTGTGCCCTTACCAACTGCAAAACAACTTCCTGGGAGGCGTCAGTGAAGTGGGGTGCAGCCCTTCCCAGGCTGGCATTCATATACCACACAGGTCTTTGCTGAAAAACACCACCTCCGTTCTCTCCATGCAGCGATTGCGAAGACTGCCGGCAGGCCTTTAAATCTGGCGCACTCGGGCGTGCTGCTGACTCAATGTCCCACCCGCCATCCCTAATTGGAAGGCAATCCCGGAGGCGGGTTGTTAATTGGATGCCTCTGGGAAGATTTGACCAGCGGTCCTGCCAATGGCATATGCGTTCTGCCGGCCTGGAAATGGTCCCAATGTGCAAAAAAAAAAGGCGGAAAGATTCCACCCAAAGGCAGCTGGCTGCTTATTGGCCTGACAAAGGCCATTACCTATAATACCAAATAGATAACACACAAAGAAAATACACTTGATATGTTGTGGTAATGGTGAAATTTGTTGCTGATATTTATAGTTACAGTATCTAAACTTGTATTTTTGTAAATGTTTGAGTTTTTTTCTCTTCTCTTTCTGCAGACCCCATCTAAAAATGGCAGATTTTATACAAAAATATAAAAGATTTACTCTATCCAGCATACCTTCTCCAGCCAATATGCTCCCTGTCCCTCACTGTGGATTGTTGCTTGGCCCCTGTTTCATCATCCAAGGCTGATTGCCCACTTTATCTGGCCTATATTTTAAGAAGCCAAAGATGATACTGATTGACAATACCAGTCTATCACTTTAAGACACATAATATCTAAGTGGAAACTCAAGAAGTGGTAGCACCAGGTTTCAATGGTTGAGTCAGCCCTGATCTGTACCTAGCATAACTTGAGACGAGCTAAGTGCAGCCCCCTTTGACATCCAATGTAATTCAGATTGTTACACCCTCATCAGGTGAAGACCAAAGCAAATGCCATTGAAGAAGTTTGAAGGCAGTGTTATTCGCCAAAGAATGGAGGCAGTCAGCACTCCATTTTGCTGTGTTGGGCCTATAATTCAGCCATTACATTGAAGCAGGGCAGCAGAAAATCTATATGTTCAATGGAACAGTGGTGCAACATACTAATAGGGAAAGAGATCTAAGGACTCTAGTAGCTAAATCTGTTAAACCATCAGAACAGTAGTAAGCTACAATAATGAGGAAATAAGAGATAGATTAAAAAGCAAAAGAGGTGTGTTGTTTCTGTATAAGGCATTAATCATATTGTGTTTTGTTCTGCTTATCAAATCCTGGGAAGGATGTTATTGTTTGCATTTCTGGCAGGGAGCCTCATCTGCTGATAAAACACATTGAAAACCCAGGCAGGCACAGTGCACAATTTTCCGACCATTTAGATTAATGGTTGCAAAATCAGTGCAGTGTTCCCCACTGCAGCAAAAAGTCAGTGGCATGGTGATAATTAAAGGTTTGTCCCCTTCTGCAGCCTGAAATGCTTTCACTACTTTGCAAGTCATTACTGTCTGCTTCTTTATAAAATGCAAATTATGTTTTCTGTTTATAAAATTTGCATGTATTTGCTGAACTAATACTGCTCCGTGCACGGCATGTGGAAATGGTGATGTAAATGAGTGCAGTTGATCAGAATGGTGCCTATTATGTAACTGTTTTTCTGGTGTGATTGGTAGAAATGGTTTGTCGACTACTTTTATCCAGTAATCCAGTTTGTTCCCTTTGTATAGTATATAAGAAGCTACTTTCTATTTCCCTTTAAGCTGCAAGTTGATGGAACTAACTATAGCTGATACAGACCCATAGACCCATTAAGAAAAAAGTTTTATGATTAAAATTACTTTGAATTTGAACCAAGTAACAACATGCCTAGAATTTTTCTAATTCTCCACAATCCAGTGTTTGAATTTTAAACGTCAAGACTAGCAAATGAAATTTATGGATTGTGGTGAACAAGCTGCACAATGAATAATAGTAAAAGTAATATTTCTTTCCTTAAGTTATTCACCTCTAATTTACTATAATTTTGACTGACAAGTCCTGCCATAGTCACTGGTCCAGTAGTCAGTCTGCTGTCAGCCTCGATCAGTAACAGGAACTACAATTATATGAATAACACATTGGCAAATCTACGAGTTTCAATAACCTGATACATTATTCACACCAGATTCAAACACCTGCTCAGGGATGCAGTCATATTCGAATCAGCTCACTAACAGAACACTGGCTCTTTACCAGCGTTGACTGGCAGAGGACTGTTTTTTTTTCTGGCTCACTGAAAGAGGTCTGGCTCTGTTCCTACTCACTGACAAAGGCCTAGCTCTGTTTGAGTTCACTTATAAAGGCCTGGTTTTGTTCTAACTCACTTAAAGAGGTCAGGCATCTGTTTTGGTAAGGTATGTAGGGCTGGCACCTTGCAGCTCACATACAGTCTCAGCATTATT
This sequence comes from Heterodontus francisci, assembly GCF_036365525.1. Classification (NCBI taxonomy): domain Eukaryota; kingdom Metazoa; phylum Chordata; class Chondrichthyes; order Heterodontiformes; family Heterodontidae; genus Heterodontus; species Heterodontus francisci. The sequence continues at coordinate 46,960,777 of NC_090388.1, read as the reverse complement.
CCAGTTCACTTTCCAATGGAAAAAATCAGGCATCCAGCCTTAAGATAGCACAAAGTCAATGGGAAGGAAAGTGGGACATTGTGTATAACAAGCGACTGAACAATCACAGCCTGTTGTGTGGCTCCACCAAAGTTGAATTTCATTCCCTAAATGCTTCAGGTACAATTGCACCTGCCTTTTTTCCCTCTGCATAAAGTCATCTTGTTCGAAATCTAGGGTGTCCTTATTGGAAAATGTGCTTGCTGTCAGTGAAACAACAGTTGTAAGCTAAAATTATGGGAAAAAATGTGCCAAAAAAATCACATTCTTGAAATGCAAAAAAAAGGCCAAATACCCACAGTAATTAAGGCAAGTAGTGATAGAGACATCCCGAGGTGAATAAAGTCAACTTTGCCATGGGAACAATTTGTATGGATTACTTTAAAGTAGGAATTCTAATTATGCTCTTTCATAATCTTTGTAAAAATATATCTACTGTTGACTCTGGACCATGTGATTCTGGTTGTCTGGCCCACTAGCTGGATTCAGCAAGATGTACTCTCAGAATGCATGTCTCCCGGTATATACTATCACTGCATCTGTCTTACAATTTCCTCTAGGAGCATGGAAGAACCCTGTGGTTAAGAAATTCAAATTAGCTGTAACTCCCACAGGCTTGACAGATAAGGAATCCAAATCTGCAGCAGACCACAAATCTCAGTGGAGGTATACTTTCTCAATCTGATCACATGCTGCTCTTCAGATAGACCAAGAAAATTAATTAACTTTAAATCATGTAATATTTCACTCTCCACTCAAATAGGTCATTTTGCTCATCAAAGTGAACAGCGGCAGCAATTCCAATCAGAAATATCTTCCATAATGACAGGAACTTAGGCAGGGATTTCATGCAAGGTTTAAACCTTTTGTCATTTGGTCTGAATTTCTATGTTCAGAAATATTGTAATGGACATTTGTGTTAAGGGCTATGATAAATAGAACCTACCGTGTAATAATAGGCTCAGTGTCAATCTTTATCTTATTCTCCTGTGAAGTGCCTTGGGACAGTTTCCTACTTAAAAGACATTATATAAATACAAGTTGTTATATGGGCAGATTTTGGGGACATTTGTTTTTAGCCAATTGATCACAGGACTGATGAATCAGACTGGCAGAACATATGCACGGTTTACCTAACAATTGATTATTCCCATTGAAGCACCTCCTCCTCTCCCATTATCTGCACACCTTTTTTCTTTTTGCTCATTGTATGGAATTGGTTTCTTTAAGGTTCCCTCATTATGGAATCCTAGACAGTGATAAGGCATCTGTGACTCAGACGTTACCATTGGACACAATTGTCAACTGCCAACCGTGCATTTCACGCCTTAAAAATGGGCTGCTGGCAAAGGAAGATCTGTGTGGCAGAGGACTGGAAACGTGGGGTTAAAATCAAGCCATTTGTTTTCTGTTATCTACCCAAATATATAACTTGATTCTTGGTCAAATAGCCTGCTGGCACTGCCAGGGTTAACACATGAAGAACTGGAACTTCGGTGAGGTACCAGAGGATTGCCACGCCTGTGAAACCATACCCAAGCAAAAGTCAGTCGTCTAGATTTTTCAATCAGTTTTGCCTGATAAGCAGGTGTAAATTGGATAAAATCAACTGATCTCTGGCCATTGAGGGCCATGCCCAATATCATAATAGAAGTTTCAAGGATGCCAGAAGTGCACACCAGTTCATGGATGAATCCACACAGATGAAATTAAAATTCTCATAACGTTATGCACACAATTTCCTGGTGTACTAGTTTGTACAGCACTAATTCACATGGCTTCCCAAATAAAGCAGGTGTACAGGGTTGTTAGGAACTATACTGGTTACTGAAGTAGCTTCAAAGAGCCTTATAAGATCATTAGTAGGAGCATTTCAAGATTATTGTAATTCTTTTCCTGCACTTTTCCCTGTTGCTATTTAGGTTCTATTCACCAGAATAATCAAGAAGGGTTGTTAATATGTTGTAGTGTTCTTCAAGAACATTCTCTGGATGAACAACAATTTCAGTTCAATAAATTTTTAATAACCAAACATGATGGATATGAATGTCTACTATTTGCTTGCTTGGTAATATTGTATGATGACTATGCTCTTAAACTTTAAATTTTGTGTGTCGTCTGCATGTTGAGATTGATGTGACGCTCGCCCGCCAGCAGTAGCATTCTAAGAGGAATCAGTTGCAGACTGTGCCACTTCCACAGGCAACTTAGCCTGTGTGTTTTCTGGCCCCTTGCCAGAGAGGGAGAGTGTGTGCTGATATGCCTGGTTGTAGTCTGTCCTGGCTCAGCTTTCTCTCCCACATTTACAAAATGAAAAGAAAAAATAAGTTACGTTTGGGGATCTTAACAGCAGCCTTTCATACCTAACTTCAAGTAAATGGTGGCAATGCACTAAAGTTCTGATGAAAGCTATGAAATAGACAGACCAGCTGGTCTTTTTCTATCAGCTATGTCCCATTCAGTCACATTGCAACAAAGCAACCTGAGCTCCAAAAACCCCCATCTACCAGCAGTCATTCAGGGAGAGGGGAAACACCAAATAAACAAAACTTATAGGTCAATTCTGACCCCCTGAAGGTGACTAAGAACGAGTTCCAGGAGATAACAATGGCCATGAAATAGATTATGTGACATCCTACCTACCTTCTCATTGCAGGAATATTAGTTTTCTTTCGGAGCTTGTCCAGTACCCTTTTGAATGTTTGCAGTGAAAATGTGGGCAGGATTTTGGGTTGGGACCCCGATATCAGGGTCAAATGGGGGTCATTGTTTCTCACAGTGTGAGGCAGTCACCTGGCAGTGATTTTCCCTGAATTGGCCAATAAGTGGTCAGTGGGCAGTTTCGCCATCCAATTAAGGACAGCGGACAGGCAGGCAGTCAAAGCTTGAGGGCCAATAGGAGGCCCTCCAGCTTGTAAGGAGCAGCAGCCTGCAGTTCAGATAAGAAAGACACCCTGTCTCCAACTTTCTAAACTTTTAAATTTAAAAAATGGACTCAGCAGCCGGGCCACCATTGTGGAGGGGAATCTCTCCACAGGGCGGCCTGTGGTCACAACTATGGCCAGGCAACTGGGAAGGGTCTCAAAGCCTACCTAGAGCACTGGCACCCTGGTGTGCTGCCGAAACACTGCCTCCAGCCAGCTGGCCTAGTCCCCGATGCCTTGTGGGGGCCCACAGGCTGACTGGAAATTTCTATCCAGCCTCCGGCAATAGCTCTTAATATATGTAATTCCCCTTAATGGCCTACCTGCTGCTTGCGAGCCTCCAGGAAAATAGCCTGGGGGCAGGATGGTGCCAGGAAACTGGCACACTGGCCATCAGCCTGAATTTTCCTGCCCGCCTGCCTCTGCACTACCCCCTATGGGGGCAGAAATTCAGTCCTGTATCCACTGCACGAATTGGCAACCTATTCCAAAGGTCAGTGATCCTCTGGGAAAAGAAAGACCTCCTGACATCTAATGTTACTGTGTTACTTTATCTCCTCATTCTCCCTAAATTATCTAATTCAAACAATCTGTCCACATTTACACCATTTTAAATAATTCAATCAAGACTCCCCAGTATATCCACTTTTCTAGAGGAAAAAGACTCCATTCCCTGAGCCTATTACGGTAGCTAAGGTAAATGAGGTATTAATTTGGTAACCCTCCTTTCTAGGGCCTCTATATCTCTCACTGTGTGAGGGGACAAGAATTGGACAGAATTTCTTCTGTATTTTTTTCTTTTATAACATGTATCCAGCACTGCTTTGTGCCCCAGCCAAACTAATCCAACTCTTAAAGCCAGCCTTACCCAAAAGCTACAGATTTGACTTGTCGACTTCCCCTTGCTTCCTTGGCTCTAACATGCCAGCGGATACGAGCATAGACAGGCATGATATTTACATCATCCCTCCCATATTTTCAAGGATCAGTAAGAGTTCACCAGGCACTGCCAGAACCTCAAATCACCCATAATATCTGTAAAGTGTGCAAAGGCCAGAGAATGGGCCATTTCTCAGATGAAACCACAAACATTCTCCTGGAGAAATTGACACAGTGGCCTTCTTCAGCAATGAGCAGAACAGCACCTAAAAAGACAACCCCAGAGAGGAGTATGGTTGTTGGCAGTAAGTGAATGAGAGATTATGATAAGAGCAGCAGAAAGTATCAGGAATACTGATCTGGTAGCAGTCTTCTAACTTCCCTATCTCCAGTACATTTTCTGGTCTTCTCAAGATGGTACAGTTTGAAGGTGTTTTAAACTGGGTGAGGGGAGAGGTAAATGTAAATACCATGCATGTTCAGTGCATTACATTAATGGAAGGTAATGGTGGCTTTCCTATTTTGGGTCCCGGGTAAGGTCATTAATCTTCATCTGATATTGCTTCCACATGGTCCAACGTTCAGCCATGCACACTAAAGCCTTTTGGTGAGGAGGAAAAAAGACGAAGGGATTGGGGGAAACACTGAGGCTCTATCGGCTTGCAACTACATTAAAGGCCACCCAGAGAATTTCATGCAATCTAATTTCCCAATGAATTCCTCATGAGTTACATATCCATTGATGCCCCATGATGTGCCTGATCAGCCATGTCTAACAGTGTTGTGCATATTTAAGGATGATTTTAGCAGCAGCTGTATCTATCTGGAATGCTGAACAAATATGTTATACAAAAGGCTTCATCACCAAGCATCTTCAGCCAGGATTGCCAAATGAATGATCCATCTCCGTTCCTACTGAGGTTCCCACCATCACGGATGCCAGATTTCAGCCAATTAGATTCACTCAATACAATGTCAAGAAACGGCTAAAGGCACTGAATACAGCAAAAGCCAAGGGTCCTGATAATATCCTGGCTGTAGTGCTGAAAACTTGTACTCCAGAACTAGCCATGCCTCCAGACAAGCTGTTGCAGTACGGCTTAAATCATTGGCATTTACCCAATAAAGTGGAAAATTGCCCAGGTGTGTGCTGTCCACAATAAGCAGGACAAATCCAATCTGACCAATTACTGCCCCATCAATCTACTCTCAATCATCAGCAAAATGATGGAAGGTGTCTTTGACAGTGCTATCAAGCAGCACTTACTCAGCAACAACCTGCTCACAGATGCTCAGTTTGGGTTCTGCCAGGACCACTCAACTCCAGACCTCATTACAGCCTTGGTTCAAATATGGACAAAAGAGCTGAATTCCAGAGGTGAGGCAAGAGTGACTGTCCTTGGCACCAAGGAGCCTGAGGAAGATTGAAGTTAATGGGAATCGGGGGAACACACTCCACTGGCTGGAGTCAGATCTAACACAAATCACAGAAGGAGGCCATTTGGCCTGTCATGTCTGTGCCAGCTCTCTGCAAGTGCAATTTAGCTAGCCCCACTCCCCAGCCCTTTCCCCGTAGCCCTGCAAATTTTTTCCCTTCAGGTGTTTATCTAATTTCCTTTTGACAGCCATGATTGAATCCACTTCCACCACCCTTTCAGGTAGTGTATTCCAGATCGTAAACAGTTGTAATGCAAAGAGTTTTTCCTTATGTCGACTTTGGTGCTTTTGCTATTCACTTTAAATCTGTGTCCTCCGGTTCTCAATCCTTCTACCAATGGAAACAATTTCACTTGATCTACTCTGGTTCGACACCTCATGATTTTGAACAACTCTATCAAATTTCCTTGCAACCTTTTCTATAAGAGAACTGTAATTAGAAGCTTTTTATGTTGTCTGATGCAACATAAATGAGATGCGTGGAGTCCAGTAGGTTGAGGATCTCAAACAAGTTTATTACAGCTAATAAATACAGCACAGAGCTGACTATTTACAGGGTGCCTCTTGGTGTTACAGTTACAGAGTGAGACTGGCATATAGTCACATGTCTGCACCCTGGTACTCAGCTTATTAGCATACTCATATCTCAAATGGACATCATTCTTAAAGGAAATCACACAACAGCCCCTTTCTTTCCTAAGATAAGTCTCATATGCTAAAAGTTAAAACACACAAAATTAGATAACATCAAAATTATTTACATAGGTATAGAGATTATGAACTTTACAAATATAGAGGCTCAAAAGTCCATATATCGTCTCGGTGGTTTGACAACTCTTGCTCAGGGAGTTTGCGTCTCATCTGTTGCTATTCTTTCTGAAGTTTCTCCTTCTCTGCATTCAATCTGTATTGCTCTGCCTTCAGCCTGCTAACATACACTGTTGCTTTGCTCAAGATGGCCACCTTTGAGGCCTTGTCATTCTTGGAAAGTTCCGGCACCTCATCTCAAATAGCCACTAAACAATGCTTCAATTCTGCCTCTTCAGGCCATTGCGTGTCCTGCACATCTCCTCATCCTCCGCGTCTGAAGGCTTGAGGATAAAGATCGAGGACTTGTTGGGGAAGAAGTACTTGGCCTCATGGAGGTATCTGTCTGTTCTGGCTCGTTATGGTGCTGGCGGTTCTTTAGACAGTAGAAGTGAAGGCATGGCATTGTTATGCTGTTGCTGGGTTTCCAGACTGCAGCATTTGATGCTGGTCAGAGTCTGCAAGCAGGTTCTAGTTCTCGGAGATTTTCCCTTGGCAATTCTCTCATGGATAGTTATGACATTGAGGTCCTTACATGCTGGTAGTCCTGTCACTGCTGGTCCACTCGTGACTACTAGATAGAATGTTTCTATGCCGACTTGCCATATTTGCATTGCATGGTTAATGCCCCACTGCAAGGGATGGGTGATCCGTTGTATGCAGATAATTTGACAGTTGTCGGTTGTATCATTGATCTCCAACGACTCCAGTACATATCCTTCAGGATTCAGACTGGTAGGATATTTGCATTAGTGCCGGTGTCAATCTTGACCTTGAGTGTATGTTTGCCAGCTTTCTTTGGGCACATGATGTTAATAGTGGCGAAAGCTTCCAGTTGTTGGACGTCATCAACGTGATGTGTCAGGTTCACAATGGGGAGTGTCTGTTCATCTTCTGTCTGAGAACTACTTCTCTCTCAGCCTTGTCTCAGGTCTATTTTGCTGTGGACTTCATGCATCGGTTTGCGTTTATGCAGGTCTTTAGCGATTTCCTTGCTGCTGTTGCCCTGTTTTCTGTTTGTTTGTGTTCTACCGTGATTTCTGGCTGCATCTTTGGAGCCAGAATTCCTGCATCAGTGGGCCCAGTGTCCTTTTGCACTGCACACCTTGCATAGGTCTCGAAATGCAGGGCAATTTCACCATGAGTGGGACAGACTGCACATACCACAAAGCTTGCTTGCTCTCTTTGACCTAGTTATGGTGCCAATACTGTTGACTGCACCTAGTGCTTGCAGGTGCTGTTGTCCAGCTACAATGGCTTCATATTTCCTGCCATCTTTGAGCAGCACATCATGCTGTGACCTCTTTTTTTTTTTTTTTTCCTCCAAAAGGTCTTTCTGAAATGCATCAATGGGTGTCAATACAATCACTAGAGCTCTATGATTCAGTCTGACAGCTCAGCTTCCGAAAAATTGCATTCATTGCTCTTATTACATCATCTACTGATGTACTGGTCTATTGATTCCTGTGGTTGTTGCCTGAAGGACATCAATTCCAGGTGGTGAATTTGAAAATTCACTCTTATCTTTGCAGGAGCTTTCTGGGTCCTGTTCAGATTTCTGGTTCTGTAATTACTTGGTCTGTGAAGCATACTGTATTCTTTGTCTGAATAGTCTGAAATCAGTCCCAGAGATACTTTTGAGAGTCAAAAAAAAAATCAATCTTTTAAGGACTTCAAAACTTCTCTCTTTTTAACTGGGATTTCTCTACTGATGGCACAATGACTCACCTGATCACAGTGATTGATTTGCAGCCTGTCGTTCAGAGCTCTTATTTCTACAGCTGGTGGTGAGGCTTTTTCTTTCTTCTTTACACTGTTTGGACTAGTATTTCTTTTAACTTTCTCTCTTTTAGCTGTAGGCAGTTTTTAAAGCTGTTTTCCTGCGTTTTTCAATCTTGGATCTTGTCTTCTCAACACCACTGCCATTATATAATGAGAAGCTTTTTATGTTGTCTGTTGCAACTGATGTGAAATGCATGGAGGCCAGTAGGTTGAAGATTTCAAACAGGTTTATTACAGCTAACTAATATATACAGCACAGAGCTAACTATTTACAGTACTTGACTCTTGGTGCTACAATTACAGAGAGACTGGCATGTAGTTACATGACAGTATCCTGGTAATCAGCTTATTAGCATACTAAGATCTTAAAGGGACATCACTCTTAAAGGCAATTACACAACAGAACAACCCAGCTTCTCTAATCTATCCATGTAACCGAAATCCCTCATCCCTGGAACCATTCTCGTAAATCTTTTCTGCACCCTCTTTAAAGCCTTACATTCTTCCTAAAGTGCAATACCCAGAATTGGACACAATACTCCAGTTGAGGCCGAAACAATGTTTTATAAAGGTTTATCATAAGTTCCTTGCTTTTGTTCTCAATGGGCTGGATTTTACCCAGATGGTGGGGGTCCCAGTAACAGACTGAAAGGCGTGGGTGGGCCGACTGCACCTCGGCCCTCTTTTGGACCCCTGGTCGAATTCCACAGCTGGCAGGACAGGAGTGGTGGCCACTGCCAGTGCTGTTGAAGGCCTGGGTCCAGGAGGAGCGCTGGAAACCTGGACCTCAGGTAAGTGGGGCAGGCTTGCTGGGGCCAGTCCAGCAGGCCACGGCGAGATTGGGGGAGGAGGGTGGTCGTTGAGGATGCCCCAGGGATTGTTAGTGGAGGGGGCAGCCTTTGCCTCTATGGGCCACAGATTGCCCACGCAGGAGGGTACCCACAGCCCACAAGAAGGCCCCCTGGTATTACTGGGTGACCGCCACACATGGCAAAGTCTCCACCACTGGTAAAATGCCAGCGGCAGCGGGAAGAGGCCCTTAAGTGGCCATTAATTGGCCACTTAAGGACCTCAATTGCCTCTGGGCAGGAAGGCCGTCTGTAACCTTCTCCGTCCCTAACAAAATTGAATGGTGTTGGAAGGTGACAGTCACGCCACACCCCACCTTCCCTCACTATTTTACAGCCCTTCTCCCCACCTCGCAGCACATCCATAGAGGGCTGATTTTAAAATGTTCCTGCACCCCTTTTAAAATCAAAGTGATTCTTGACAACGCAGCCAGCCGCTGACATCATCAGACTGTGCAAGCTGCACCTTTGCACAAACGGGCTCCTGCTCTCTGTGCGTGCGCAGCATTGCCAGGACTAGGCGCATGCGCAGATGACGCCATCGCGTAACATGGGGGAGAGAGTAGGGGTGGGGGGGAAGCGGAGGAGAAAGCGGGCAAGAGCGCGGCCGAAGACCTTGGTATTGGCGGCGGGTGTGCTCTCCTCCTTTTTTCCCCCACCCACCTGCTCTCTCCGGCTACTCGCTCCCCGCTTCCCTTGCCCGCTCTCTCCAGCCATTGTCTGCTGCCGTGAGTTTACGTTGCCCTCGTGTGATTATTTGAGCAGCGCCATCTTTAGTCCTGGCAGCTGCCTGAACGTCACAGACTGTGCCATTTTAGTGGAACAGGCTGCATATGCGCATGTGCCAGTGCTGTGCCACATAGTGGTTGTGTTGTCAGCAAACGCAGCCTTTTAAAATTTTTCTTTTTGTTCTTCCTACGAAAATGTACTACTACACACTTTCTGGCATTCATTTGTATCTGCCACATGTCCGTCCCTTACACCAGCCCGTCTATGTCGTCTTGAAGTCTATCACTCAAAGTTCACAATTCAGGTGTTTGTGATTGTCAGATCAATCATCTCAGCCCCAGGAAATTGCTGCAGGAGTTCCTCAGGGCAGTGTCCGAGGTCTAACTATCTTCAGCTGTTTCATCAATGACCTTCCCTCCAATATAAGGTCAGAAGTGGGGATGTTCACTGATTGCACAATGTTCAGTTCCATTCACACAGTGGTTAGCACCGCAGCCTCACAGCTCCAGTGACCCTGGTTCGGTTCTGGGCACTGCCTGTGTGGAGTTTGCAAGTTCTCCCTGTGACTGCGTGGGTTTCCTCCAGGTGCTCCGGTTTCCTCCCACATGCCAAAGACTTGCAGGTTGATGGGGCAATTTTTACAATGGCTAATTTACCTTAGTGTAGGTAGGAGAATTGAGAGAAGATGGGGATGTGAGAGGGGAAAAATGGGATGAATGTAGGATTAGTATAAATGGGTGGTTGATGGTCAGCACGGAATCGGTGGGCCAAAGGGCCTGTGTCAGTGCTGTATGACTCTATGACTCCTCAGATACCGAAGCAGTCTGTGCCTAAATACAGTGAGACTTGGACAACATTCAGACTTGGGCTGATAAGTGGCAAGTAACATTCGTGCCACACAAGTGCCAGGCAATGACAATCTCCAACAAGAGAGACTCTAACCATCTCCCTTTGACATTCAGCACCATTACCATTGCTGAATCCACCACCATCAATACCTTGGTGATTGCCATTGACCAGAAACTGAACTGGAGCAACCACATAAATACTGTGATTACAAGAGCAGGTCAGAGGCTGGGAATTCTGCAGCAAATAACTTTTCTCCTGTCTCCCCAAAGCCTTTCCACCTTTAAGGTACAAATCAGGAGTGTGATGGAATTGTCTCCACCTGTCTGGATGAGAATACTCAAGAAGCCATCAAGGACAAAATAGCCCACTTGATTGGCACTCCATCCACCAACTTAAAGATTCACTCTCTCCAACACTGGCACACAGTGGCAGCAGTGTGTACCATCTACAAGATGCACTGCAGAAACTTGCTAATGTTTCTTCAACAGCACCTTCTAAACCCACGAGCTCTATCACTTAGAAGGACAAGGGCAGCAGGTGCATGGGAACACCATCGCCTGCAAGTTCCCCTCAAAGTCACACACCATCCCGACTTGGAAATATATTGCTATTCCTTCATTGTTGCTGGGTTAAAATCCTGCCACTCCCTCCCTAACAGCACTGTGTGTATACCTATACCATACAGACTGCAGCGGTTCAAGAAGGCTGCCCCACCACTATCTTCTCAAGGGCAATCTGTGACAGGCAATAAATGCTGGTCTTACCAGTGAAATTCACATCCCATGAACGAATATTAAAAAAATGATCTGCTTTCAAATTTTGATTATCACATTTAATGGGAAACCGACTTGTCCAGTTTAAAGCATGGATGTTGATATTAAAATACACATGAATCTTAAAACACCAGATAATTACCTGATGTGCACTGTACCTATATAATAATTAACACTAATCATACTGTATTGGATGTGAGTGAACTGGCAGTTTTAGCTCTACCACTGTATAGATTTACAATGTCAAGTAGCAGGTACATATCTGTTGTTTTTCAGGACTCTGTTGTATCATCTGTCCACTGAAAGTCACTTAATAATCTGTCAACCCTGATAAGTACAGAAATGCGATCCGATCATAATGCTTCACAATTCAGGTGGATCTTGTCAGAGGTGATCAGCTGTACGTGTCACTCTCTCAAACAACGATCTCTCTGTAGCAGGGCTAAGGGGACAGTAGTACAACTTGTAATATCCGACATGCTATTGGCTCTCTTATCTAATAGTTTTCAAGTAAACAGTTAAGCTGTTAGCTCTCTGGACTGGAGATATATTTCCATTATTTTCTTTGCTTTTATTTTATTTTTTAGGACAAATATAATACACTTTGAATTCAACCTTTTTATGCTGCTTTTAAAAGTCTAAGACTGGTTATCTTAAGGTTGTGCTATCTATCAGGGTATCAGATTCAGTTTTGAACCTGCTACAGCAACGTGGCTGTCATGCTCCCCAATCCATTTCCTCCCTCAATAGCCACTTCATATCACTGTGGAGTGGTTTGTCCCCTCAACATACTGTAGCTATAGGCACTGATGATAAAATCTGAAGATTTTTAGAAACCAACGTTGTAATTGTAATCATCTATATCACTATGCATGTATGACCATTGTTTCTGTGTATGAATTGAAGCAGAGTGCTTATGCAAGTGAACTACATTACATGTTTTTTTTTAAAAATGACTTCAAGCTTCAGTAATCTTCAGTTATCAGCAACCAAAATGAGGGAGGGAAGAAAAGCTACTGGTTGGAGATACAAACAGGCCATAAGACGCAACAGCCATTCTCCATCTCACTGTCCCCGAGTTCTTTCTTTGTATTGTAAAAGGAAGTCCAATTCAGTAAATGAAGCCACTTTTGTAGTTAGTGCTTCTGTAGTTCAAATTGAGAGTCATATCCAGCTGCCAGCCTTTTATGATAAAATATACTCCCTTATCCCAACAGCTGAATTACAAACGTAATGTATGATTTTCCATCATGATAACGGAGCCAGTCTTAACAATATGAAGTGCTAACACAAGTGTGACACTACCAAACCCCAAACTACAGAAATACCAAATATAAAATCCTCTTTAGTGTTCAAGTTCTTTTGCTTTGTTAGCACATATACCAGGGCCAGCTTCCCTTCCTACCCAGCTGATGTTCACTTGGCTTCAGCCAATGTTTCTGCTGGCTTCTTTCATCCATGATATCATCTGGTTGTTTCCCGAGCCAGAAATTCAGTGCATCTGTAGTGTTAATACAGTACATGGCACTTCCCCATATTGGACAATTGCCAGTGTTGGGGTGGGTGTGGGTAAGGGTGGGGGTGGGAAAGCTGAACACCAATGGGACAAATTTCCAAAGCAATACCGTAATAGCTTGAGGCCACTCAATATCCTATCCATCTCCAATAGTGTATCAGACTAATTTAGCAGCTTGTAATGTATTACCTTTCATGTCTTGTTTAGGGCACTGTTTAAAAACCCAGTGCGAACACTTAAATCTCATAGTGTCATTAGTGACCAATCCCAGAGATGCTGGGTGCTCGACTTTTCAAGTTGCAGGTTTACCTTAGGTATTTTCTGGGTTTAGCCGTGCTGGTCACTTCTGTAAGTTGCATGATAGTATACCTGTGTTTGTAACTATGGGACCCCATCCTGTTATCTGAACTGGATATTGTGCTTTTCACAGTGTCCTCACATCTGCACTCTTTCAATGGTGGAATCAACAACACTTCAGCAAGATGCAACCAGATACAAATCTTAAGCTGCTTTATTTATTAAAGCACTGCTGGCTGGCCCCCCACATTCTACTTTCTGTAAACTTAAAGTCATCCAAAACTCTGTTGCCCATGTCCTTACTCACCCCAAGTCACCTTCACCCATCACCACTCTGGTTGCTGACTTACATTGGCTTCCAGTCAAAAACTCCTCAATATTAATATTTTCATCCCTCCCTATCTCTGTAATCTCCTCTCACCCCACAACCCTCAGATATCTACACTCATCTAATTCTCGCTTCGTGAGTAGACCCAATTTTGATTCAGCTGCCAGCCATTTATGATAAATTATACTCCCTTATCCCAACAGCTGAATTACAACCGTAATGTATGATTTTCCATCATGATAACAGAGCCAGTCTTAACAATATGAAGTGCTAACACATAAGTGTGACACTACCAACCCCCAAACTACAGAAATACCAAATATAAAATCCTCTTTAGTGTTCAAGTTCTTTTGCTTTCTTAGCACATATACCAGGGCCAGCTTCCCTTCCTACCCAGCTGATGTTCACTTGGCTTCAGCCAATGTTTCTGCTGGCTTCTTTCATCCATGATATCATCTGGTTGTTGCCCGAGCCAGAAATTCAGTGCATCTGTAGTGTTAATACAGTACATGATACTTCCCCATATTGGACAATTGCAGCCATGCCTTCAGCTGCCTCGGCCGTCAGCTCTGGAATTTTCTTCCTAAACCTCTCCGTCTTTTGACCTCTTTCTTCCTTTTAAGATGCTCCTTAAAACCTACTTCTTTGACCAAGCATTTGTCCATCTGCCCTAATATCACCTTATGTGGCTCAGTATCTAATTTTGATTTATAACACTTCTGTGAAGTGTTGTGGGATCTTTTCTATTACATTAAAGGCACTATATAAATAGAAGTTATTATTTTACTGATGAGTGGAGGTTCAGAGTTAACAGAGATGAAATTTCACTTACTTCACTCACTTTTCAATTCTCTCCTCAAAAAGTGAGAAAAATGCATGCCCTGTCTCTTTTGCAGGCGATTCCAGTTCTAGTCTCAGGCTTGCAGTTCATGGTCTCTGTTTAAAGCCTGATTGACTCTCCATATCTCTTTTCTCCTTTTCTTTCTAATCACAGAAAGTTGGAGAGCTGTCCCTCAGACTTTTCCATTCAATGCTTCATACAAACACACGATCATACGAATTAGGAGCAGGAGTAGGCCACTCAGCCCTTCAAGCCTGCTCCGCCATTCAATAAGTTCATGGCTGAACTGATTACTCAACATTTCCACCTACCCCCAAGAACCTTTCACCCCCTTGCTTGTCAGGAATCTATCTATCTACCTCTGCCTTAAAAATATTCAAAGACTCTGCTTCCACCGCCATTTGAGAAGAGAATTCCAAAATCTCATGACCCGTTGAGAGAAAAAAATTCTCGTCATCTCTCTCTTAAACAGGGGACCCCTTATTTTTAAACAGTGACCCCTAGTTCTAGATTCTCCCCCGAGGGGAAACATCCTTTCCACATCCACTCTGTCAAGAACCCTCAGAATCTTATATATTTCAATCAAGTTGCCTCCATACTCTTCTAAATTCCAATGGATACAAGCCTAGCCTGTCGAATCTTTCCTTGTAAGATAGCCCACCCATTCCGGGTATTAGTCCAGTAAACCTTCTCTGTACTGCCTCCAACGCATTTACATCCTTCAGTAAGGAGACCAGTACTGTACACAGATGTGGTCTCACCAATGCCCTGCATAGCTGAAGCATAACCCCTTTACTTTTGTATTCAATTCCCCTCACGATAAATGATAACATTCTATTAGCTTTCCTAATTACTTACTATACCTGCATACTAACCTTTTGCGATTCATGCACTAGGACACTCAGATCCCTCTGCATCTCAGAGCTCTGCAATCTTTCACCATTTAGATAATATGCTGCTTTTTTATTCTTCCTGCCAAAGTGGACAATTTCCCACTTTCCCACATTATACTCCATTTGCCAGGTCTTTGCCCACTCACTTAACCTATCTATATCCCTTTGTAGGCCCCTTATGTCCTCTTCACAAGTCACTTTCCTACCTATCTTTGTGTCATCAGCAAATTTAGCAATCATACCTTTGGTCCCTTCATCTAAGGCATTAATATAAATTGTAAAAAGTTGAAGCCCCAGCACATATCTCTGTGGCACACCACTCGTTACATCTTGCCAACCAGAAAATTACCCATTTATGCCTACTCTGTTTCCTGTTAGCTCGCCAATCTTCTATCCATGCTAATATGTTACCCCTACACCACGAGCTTTATTTTCTGCAATAACATCTGATGTGGCACCTTTATCAAATGCCTTCTGGAAATCTAAGTACAATACATCCACCGGTTCCCCATTATCCACAGCACATGTAACTCCCTCAAAGAGCTCCAATAAATTGGTTAAACATGATATCCCTTGCACAAAACCATGTTGACTCTGCCTGATTACCTTGCATTTTTCTAAATGCCCTGCTTCTGATATTTTCCCTAAGACAAATGTTAAGCTAACTGGCCTGTAGTTTCCTACTTTCTGTCTCCCTCTCTTTTTGAATAAAGGAGTTACAGTCGCTATTTTCCAATCTAACAGAACCTTCCTGGAATCTAGGTAATTTTGGAAAATCAAAACTAACGCATGAACTATCTCACTAGCCACTTCTTTTAACACCCTAGGATGAAGTCAATCAGGACCCGAGGACTTGTCAGCCCACAGCTCCAACAATTTGTTCAGTACCACTTCCCTGGTGATTATAATTTTCTTGCGTTCCTCCCTCCCTTCCATTTCCTGACTTACAGCTAATACTGGGAAGTTACTTGTATCCTCAATAGTGAACACCAATGCCAAATATCTGTTCAATTTATCTGCCATCTCCTTATTATCCATTATTAATTCCCCAGACTCCGTTTCTATAGGACCAACGCTCACTTTGTTAACTCTTTTTTTTTCTATTTTAAATATCTATAAAACTCTTATTATCTGTCTTTATATTTCTAGCCAGCTTTCTCTCATACTCTAATGTTACCTTCCTTATCAATCTTTTAATCCTTCTTTGCTGTTTTTAACATTCTGTCCAATCTTCTGACCTGCCTCCCATCTTCGTGCAATTATAGGCTTTTTCTTTAAGTTTGATACTATCCTTAACTGTTTTAGTTAACCACAGATGGCGGGTCCCACCTTTTGGACTTTTTCTTTCTCGTTGAAATGTATCTATTCTGTGTATTCTGAAATATCCCCTTAAATGTCTGCTACTGCATCTCTATTGACCTATCCCTTATCCTGATTTGCCGGTTCACTTTAGCTAGCTCTGCTTTCATGCCCTCATAATTGCCCTTATTTAAGTTTAAAATACTAGTCTTGGACCCACTCTTCTCTCCCTCAAACAGAATGTAAAATTCAATCATATTACGATTGCTGCTACCCAGGGGCGCCTTAACTGTGAGTTCATTAATTAATCCTATCTCGTTGCACAATACCAGGTCTAGTATAGCCTGCTCTCTGGTTGGCTCCTGAATGTATTGTTCCAAGAGATTATCCCAGTTCACCAGTAGGACTATCAATAAAACCAGTTACTCCTTCTTTCTCTTTGGGGTGTGGGTGTAAAGAAGCCATCACCTGCTAAACTAAAAATAAATTGAGACCATTCTAACTTAATGAGTCTGGGATAAATCATTTGACTCTATTGTTTCAATTTGATGTAAATTCAGCTATGATATCCCACAAACAGGCTCTTAAAGCTTTATTACACATCAATACATCTGGGCCATTAACTCTGTCTCATTGCTATCGCCTGTGGGTTTTTAAACCTGTGTCATATTGTTTTGTGAAGAAAAAAATTGATCAAAAATCCAGAACGTGTCACTGCAATAGTTTTGTTGGTGATTAGTCCCAGTGATACCTGACACTCCACACTGCCAGTCTCCTTGATCATCAAGCCCAGCTGAGCCTGACAATTTTGTGTGTCGCTTCCACCTGATTGTGATTGCCTCACATCTTCAACTTTTGTTACCATAGAGTTAGGAGTCTTTATTTAATATTAATGTATAAATATGTATTCAGTTTTTTATTTAGAGTTCCTGTCAGTGGTTGCTGTGAGCTGAGCACTATATGTAACTATTCTTCTCAGCAGAATTGATCAGAATGAAGTTGTTGGCTTGTGACGTTGCCATCTTTTTGCAAAGGTCACTTCAATTTCAGAGTAATTCTGCTTAAATTCATAATCAGTGATAATTTGATCCATTGAAAGGGAAAATGCTCCTCTTTCCACAAGTGCATTTGGAATCAATTATCCAGTTTTTCTAGGAGTGTTTGACTGCCAGTTGCAGCCTGTTATTTGACTCAATCAATAAAATATTTATTCTGTACTCTCTACTCACCAACACTGACACATGAGACCAATTTTGAAAGCAATTGATCATTATGAGGCATTCTTTGCATGTTGTCTGGCTGTCAAAGCATTTAATTCACACAGGATGGGGAGGGAGTAATTTCTATATAGAAATGCTCTGCTCTGCATTTCTATTTACACACTGAACAACACCATCTCAGAGTAATTATCTTTTTGATTAATGATGAATAGCACTGAAGGGATCTGGATGGCTTATGTGCCTTGACGCAGAATGTGGGAGTTAAAACAATCCGATTTATAAAGAAAAGGAACAAAAAGGGCTTGATTATCTGGAATACCTGAGTTGGATATGGGCTCAGTTTTTTATTTAAAGGGGAAACCAATGAAACTCATGGCGGAGCTATTTCAATTCCACTTTTGCAAGACGATGCTGCTGGTAAAGAAAAACTATTGAAAATGCTGTTCTCTATTTTTGAACTTGTATCTCAGTGCCAATTAGAACATAAGTACAAACAGGTCAAGAAAAGACTAATCATCCAATTGCAACTCATCTAACCCACACTGTGTATTGAATACATCTAAAGTCTGCTGCCATGAAATTCAGCTCTGTCGTGCCCAGTTTTTCAGCACTGCGTGCTATTTTGCCTTAAATGTGGAGTCCATGCCATATTTGCACACTTCTGGTGCTAGCCATGCTGGGCGCTATTTTGATGAGGGTGTTAGCACTTACACACTTAATGTCCACCAGAAATATGTAGAGTAGGCATCTCATGATGTCAATCAGCGCTCAACATTAATTTGATGCTAGTGCTCCCATTTTAGAGCCCAATGCTCCAGCTAATGTCGTCTCTTAGACACAGACAGCTGAACACACATTCAGCAACAGGAAGGACCACACACCCGCCACACTCCACCAGCACTGTCTTAATGGATCATCAACTATTGTCAGGTTAGTTGCCGATTTAATTTCTATTGCCTCTTGCTGGATTGTAGAAGTGTTTGGTTGTTTCCAAAGTTGCTGAAGTCTACAGGAATGGGATGGCATATCCTAACTCCTATGCGGTACCGAGGAATTGCTACACTGTCAGAGGTGCCATCTTTCGGATGAGATGTTGAACCGAGGCCCCATCTGCCCCCTCAGGTGGATGGAAAACATCCCATGGCACTATTCTGAAGAAAAGCAGAGGAGCTATTCTCAATGTCTTGGCCAATATTTATCCCTCAATCAACATCACAAAACAGATTATCTGTTCGTTACTACATTTGCTGTTCATGTGAGTTTGCTGTGCACAAATCGACTGCCACATTTCCTACTTTACACAGTTACTACACTTCAATAATACTTCATTGACTCTAAAGCATTTTGAGATGTCAGGTGGTCATGAATGGCATTATATAAATGCAAGTCTTTCTTTATTCTTTCATCCTGAAGGAGGATAGCAGTTCGTGCTCCACAGTGCCCCTGCTGCTCGCCCCAGGCAGCGCCTCAGCAAACCTAGCAATGTGTTGGAGGATATATTGTTGAACTACTTTGACACCTGTAAGCCCCTTTGAACACTGGCATCTGCAGCTATGATGGCAGCAGTCTAAGTGTCTGCGTGGCAGCAAGTAGAGCTTGCATGACTTCAGTCTGAGTTTCTACTTCAGCACCCAGACATTTGGTGGCTGCTTCTTGGGCTGCAATGAAAGCTGAGACATCAGCCATCAGATGCTTCATTGTGGTGAGTCTGCAAATGTTCGCATGGAGTTGGCCAACACTTCCACACTGGGAAGGATGGACTCCAAGCTCTATGCAAAGCCCTGTGCCAAGTTGGTGTTGGACTCATCCATGCGCCTTGACATTAACCACAGGCTTTCTGGCAAACCTGCCAATGCACCAAGCATTTCATTGGGTATACCCATGAGCCTTCCTCTCTATGCCGCCCCATTGATGTTTCAATCTGAGTCCTCTGCAGCAGAACTCATTTGTGACCTCGCCCACGAGTGAGTTGGTGGCACCTGAACTTCTCTTGTCCCTACCCTGGCTGCTGGCCACTTGTACCCAGTGTGCTACCATGTGCAGATCCCACCTCTAAGCTACAAACTAAATTGTGAAGTGTCAGTATCTGAGTTGGTGGCTGCAAGTGTGAGATGAATTAATGGTGTTTCATCACTTTTTTCCTTCAATTCCATCTCTTGCTGTTCCACCACTGCCTGGCCAGGTTGCAGACCTTCCACATCTGAAGGAGAAAGGCACAAGGGTAGGATTGTGATGAGTGCAAGGGGGTGGGAAAACAAAAGGTGCATGTTTATACCATCTTCAGCTTGTACATCAGAAGGGAGTATTTATTTATTTATTTATAGATACAGCACTGAAACAGGCCTTTCGGCCCACCAATTCTGTGCCGACCAACAACCACCCATTTATACTAATCCTACACTAATTCCATATTCCCTACCACATCCCCACCATTCTCCTACCACCTACCTACACTAGGGGCAATTTAGTCTTTGGCTGTGGGAGGAAACTGAAACACCCGGCGAAAACCCACGCAGTCACAGGGAGAACTTGCAAACTCCGCACAGGCAGTACCCAGAACTGAACCTGGGTCACTGGAGCTGTGAGGCTGTGGTGCTAACCACTGCGCCACTGTGCCGCCCCATTGGATTGTGGGATGAGGGGGGGGAAGTGGGATGTGAGAAGGTGGATTAGGTATAAGCATTCTGTCATCTTCAATAGTTTCAGCTCCACTACTGACCATGGCCTCAGTCATGGCCATTCTAATGATGGTGTGCACCGTCTCCTCCATTGGGGTAAAGACATTCAGCCATGCCACTCCCTGTTAGTTGGCTTCTGCTGCCTGTTAATGTGCCACCTTGCCCTGCAAGAGAAAGGCAAATGTGTTAGCGAGTGTGTCAGCAAGTGTGATGCAATGTGTTTGGTTGATGTGACTGTCACTATTGAATGTGTGCGCCAGCTGTGAGATGTGAGTGCAAGGCTTGCAGCAACGCTAAGCGTGTGAGGATAAGGTGAAGCCGTAAATGTTAGCTATGAGTTGGGGTATATAGATATTGTTGGTAGGTGACTGATGGGGTTGTGTTTGTTTGAGGTGAATGGTGAAGTTGTTGGGATATGGCATTTGAAGATACATTCACTGACCTTGCCACTCATGTGAGGTCATTGAAGTTCTTGCGACACTGCATCCACTGGCTGGACTCCTGGTATCTGGTTTCACTGCCTTTGCAAAGTTTGTCTGAAGGGCCTCCTGGTCCCCTGAGGATAGAGGACATCTCTCCTCTCCACCTCCTGCACCAAAGCCTTCAGGGCAGGGTTGTAAAATCTTGAAGCCCACTCTCTGCCATGATCTTCCATTCTTGTGTCTTTCCCAGTTCAAATTCAGTTGCCAAATGACTTCCAGCACCTGCTCCAACCAAAATGCACCTCCCCTTTAAGAGGTACAGGCTGGTTTAAGTAGTTCATGCTAGCGCCTCATGATTTTGTGCCCCTTGCTCAGGGACAGAGCCACTCAACAGTATGCTTAGTGCTGGCTGCATGATACAATCATTTAAATGAGTGTGCAGCACAAGGTTTGCATGCTGTGTGCACTGGAAGGAATGGTGTGGAGTAATCAGGCATTGCAATCCCCATGCCTGTTTTCAAGGGGTTAGCGAATTTTGCAGCCTGCATCTCCATTATGTTGCCAGTCACATTATTCCAAATATTTATTTAACATCCTTTGCATGAAGAAGTTCCTTCTGATATATCTGATATAAACATACTCGTCACAAATCTTCCCTTATGACCTGTAGTCATCCTATGCTGTCTTAATTTAAGGTAATATTCTGATTTTCCTTATCGCAGCCAATTTCGTAGAAATGAGATCGGTAGAAGGCCTTCCAATACCACTTTCAGTACAAGATGGCCCCCTACCAGTCACTACTATCTCCCATTTGGTTGCATTATGCACCTTTTTAAACCTTGGCACAGGCTAAGGCCTAAAACCTGCCCATCCCTCCAACTTTGGGGCTTTTCTATCCTTATTCAATTATCCTGCTTCTTTGGTTCTCCTTCAGTGGGACCACTGCAGCACTGCCTGAAATTTTTTTGGGTTTCAGGCAGGCTCCCACTTTCTGGTGGGGTCTCACTGAGGCTGGGTAAGGGAAAATCCCGGACAAAGGCAATATATTGGAAATGAACTACAGGCAGACTCACAGAGCAGCAAATGCATTCAAAAGAAATTAACAACCAGCTGAATCACTACAGTCACTCATGTTGATAAAGATACAAACACATTGCAGGTAGATGTGAATACATTTAAATGCAATGCAGACATATACACTAGAAAGGGATAAACTTCGGACTGATACAGTGAACCCTTTACAGTACAGATGCTTATATGTACAATACAGACAGAATTCACTACAGTAGCGGTTGTGATAAACGTCTGGCTGTATATATAATGTAATAAAAGGCCAGCAGAGGGTGTGTTGAGCCATTCTCAAGATAGAGGAAATTAGAATTGTGTGGTTTGGCAGGGCAGGGTGGGGAGTGGAGCAGGAGGGAGGTTTATGACTCGATCTGGAGAGCCTCAAAATAAAGTTGTTCTCATCGTCTTAAGACTGGCTAATCTTAAAGAAATCATAATGGTTGTTCTTTGCTCAAATAAACATATGAATTATTTAAAAATATAATCATTTAAAAATTCGACTCATTGTTTATGTAATCTCTTGGAATTTAACACTTAAGAGTCCAGGTATCATTCTGGTAAATCTACGCTGCACTCATTCCAAGACCAATATATCCTGCCTAAGGTGTGGTTCGGCGGAGCAGCTCACAATACTTAAGGTGCCGTCTAACCAGGGCTTTGTATAGTTGAAGCATGATGCTATCCCCTTGTATTCTGGCCCTCTAGATATAAAGGCCAACATTCCATTAGCCTTTTAATTATTTTCTGTACCAATTCATGACATTTTAATGATCTATATACCGGGATCCACAAATCTCTTTGGTTCTCCTCTGTTTCTAGCTTTTCACCATTTAGAAAGTACCCTTTTCTATCCTTTTTAGGTCCAACGTGGATCATCTCACACTTGCCTTCATTAAAATCCATTTACCACAGTTTTTCTCATTCACTTAATCTATCAATATCTCTTTGTAGTTTTACACTGCCATTTACATTGTTTACAATGCTGCCCATCTTTGTGTCATCTACAAATTTGGATATCTGCCTTCCTATGCCATCATCTAACTCGTTAATAAATACAGTGACTATTTGAGGCACCAACACAGACTGTTGCAGGACACCCCTAGTCACATTCTGTTATTAGAGTACCTGCCCATTAACAGTACTCTGTCTCCTGCTGCTCAGCCAATTCCCTAACGAGGTCACTAATTTGCCTTCAATTATACGAGCTTCAACTTTAACAGTCCCTTATGAGCGACTACCAGTAGTCCATATGAATATAGAGTCATAGGGATGAATTTAGTGCGGCCGTTTGGAGTGGGAATGGAGGCCGAAGAATAGCGTTGGACACCTCCGCCCAGAAATCCGACGTCATGACAACAATTCCGGATTTAGACCCCCATGGTGTGATGCAGTGCCTCTGACAAAGGGAGTTCCAGGAGGCAGCTGTGCCTGCCCGTGACACTCCACGACAAGAGCAGCAGCAGCCAGCCATGACAAGAAGGGCCCACCTGCACCGGAAAGTGTACCGGACTCGAATGAGTTTCCTCCAAATGTCCAAGCGTCATTGTCAGCGAAGACTGTGGCTCTCCAGGCAGGCTGTCACCGACTTATGGACCCTGCTGCAGGAAAAGTTGCGACCTGGATCATTTTACGCATCTGGATCATTCCAAGAATCCACTAGGAACATGTGTGGGGTCTCCCAGGCAGCAGCCCACCACTGAATCAAGGAGGTGACCAATGACCTATTCAAGAGGGCCAGTGACTATGTGGACTACTGGACTAACTCTGACAGTCAGGTAGAGGGCCATTGGATTCAGGTCCATCGCTGGATTTCCCCGATTGTAAAGTGTGATAGACTGCACGCATGTGGCCATCAAATCTCCAACGGAGCAGCCAGCCGCGTTCATCAACAGGAAAAGTTTTCATTCCATCAACGTTCAACTAGTCTGCGACCACCAAAAGAGTTTCCTGCAGGTGTAATCCCGCTTCCCGAGAAGCAGCCACAATGCCTACATACTTCAAAAGTCCCAGGTGCCACAGCTTTTCAGGCCCCCCGCTCACCTGCACGGATGGATTCTCAGGGACAAGGGCTACCCACTGAAGACACAGCAACTGATGCCTGTGAGGAAACCTCGTAATGCAGCGGACGAGAGGTACAACACTTGCCACGGGCTCACCTGAGCAACCATTGAGCAGGCCATTGGGCTGCTGAAGATGAGATTCTGTAGCCTAGATCAATCTGGTGGAGCCCTGCAGTATGCCCCAATGAGAGTCTCACGTATCATGGTGGTCTGCTGTGCTCTACACAATCTAGCACTGCAGAGGAGGGAGGCCTTGCATGACGAGGACACAATTGAATGACACTGCTCTGCTGATGAGGACGACGTAGAGGAAGAAGATGAGCAAGCGGCACTGGACGTTGAAGCCCTTGCACCGGAGGCCGAGCAGACTGAGCGACGGGCCAAGGAGGCAAGAGACAATCTCATACTTACCTGCTGCCGGCCACCCTGATGGCCTCTCAGGAATCATTCTGGTATTTATTTTTCTCTAACAATACAGAGCATGCGCAGAGCGATCGCCGTTGTCATCAGTGCATCCGAACATTTGCCAGCTTTCCAGTGTGGGTCTGTGCATGCACGCGTCAATGTCATCACGTAAAGACATCGGAGTGTTGCTTCACCCCTCAATGGCCGTGATTGCTGCCTCCATCCCCTCCAACAGTACCCGGCTCCCTCCCACAATCAGTACCTCAATCGTCGCTTCTCTTCCCCACTCCCTCTCGCTGTTCTCTTCACTCACCTACTCACTGCTCCATTTCGCCGCTCCCGACTGGTCACTGCTCCATTCCGCCGTTTGCTTCCTGCCTCACTGCTAGCATCCCGCTCGCTCCCCCACACACCCCCAACTGCTCACTTCCTGCCTCACCGCTAGCATCCCACTCATTTCCCCACACGCCCCCAACCTGCTGATTCTCCAGGCGGCGAGGCGGGGAGCGAGCAATGGGAGGGAACGGCGACCAATTGGGCATGGGAGAGAACAGCGTGATGGGGCGGCAAGCAGTGTGAAGTGGCAGGAGGGCGTGGCAAGAAGGTGGGTGCAGGAAGGAGCGGGAAACTGAATGCGGCAATTGAGGTGGCATTCATAGGGAGCAGGGAACAGAAGCAGCAATCGCGAGAGGGTACTGTTGGGAGGGTCGTGTGGAAGCAGCGATCATGACCATTGAGGGGTGAGGGGAGTTTGGGGTCAATTCTTTTTGTGTCTCAAATTGAGCAGCGCCATTTTTATTACTGGAAGCTGCCTGAGACGTTGCAGACAGTGGCATTTCAGTCAATGATGCTGTATTTGCGCATGTGCCAGTACTGCACCATCTAGTGGTTGCGTTGCCAGCAAACGCAGCCAATAAATAACGACTCACATCAATGCATGCAGTCTGTTGCCTCCTTTCTACTTGTCTTCTACGCCTAGCACGCAGCTGAACCGTGTGCTATGGCCCATGGGAAATTCTATTCAAATGAGGGCTGTGCCTACATTGGCACCCACTAAGGGGGAGGGTGAAGTTAGCAGCTTACAATTAAGGCATGATAGAATAATCATTTTCCACAATGAAAGTTAATATCAAAAACAAAAGAAATTTATATGAGAAAACATATGTCAAATTTCAAATACCCATGAAATCCCAAGGCTGGAAGTTTATGGGTGTGCAGCTTGATTTAATTAGGTGAAAGGTGTTTTTTCGTATTCTCAACAGCGGGGTAGTTTAGAGAAATTAAGTCAGTGGCGTGTTTGCGGCTTTCCGAGGCTCCCCCCCACATGGTGGAAGATTGCAGCTTTACACTCATTTACATGACATGAATACTCATTATCCTACGCTTGTTTACAATTCAATGCTACCTGCCAGAATAAGTGAAGGTCAAACACAATCCCCATGCCACATGCTTCACGTTTGTTTCACTGTGGCATGTAACAGTCAGATTTGTGCAGTTGAGTCTCAGGTCTGTGTTGTTCTCTCTTAAATTCATCGGCAAAATGAACACCAGCATTGGAATGGATGTTTGGCTCCAGGCTCATCAACAGAAAGAATGATTCTCCTCAGGGGATGTCGGCGCATGGAGGAATCTGCATGGAGGAGCAGGGAAAGGTACTTGGGGAGGACAAAGGGTGGGGTGATCGGGTGCATGGAGGAGCAGGGGAGGGTGGAGTGGAGCATCCAGGGTGTGTAATACTTGCTATTGCTGCTGAAGCTGGACATGGGTAGCTGCGGGATTGGTGGCTTGGTTAGAACATTGAGGACCTGTGGGGCAATTGAGGGTACTGGCTGGCAGAGGGAATGATCACAGTCAATGGGGGGGGCAAATGCATTCTATAGGGGGGAAAGTCAAGACTTATGGATGGGTACTCAACAGCTTCATACGGAGAGAAACAGGACTCGGCCACAATGTTCAAGTCGATCAAGGATCAGTCGACATGTCGATGGTGATGGGAGCAAGAACGGGGGACAATGGCATACATCGATGATTACACTGTGCACAGTAATGGGGGGAAGTTCAATGGTAACGGAGGTACGGGTAACGGTAATATTGGGTGGGTCAAGGGTGATGGGTTCAAGCTGGAAGGTTGCAGGAGGAGGTTGGAAGGTGTGGACACTTGCTCTGAATTCTACGTGCACCAGTTCCTCCAATGATAATGTAAACCACATGGACACTCAAGAGTAAGGAGACTGGGAGGAGACAAACGATAGTGAGTGTGTCTTCCACCTGGTTGCAATTTGAGGGCAGATATAAGGAAGCTGTTCATTGCCTCGACGTTTCAACTCACTGGTAGCAGAGGGCTGAATTGCCACGTTCTGTTTATTTATTGTATGCAAAAGCCGCAGCGACATGGGTCTCATACACCCAATTTGTCTAGTACCATGGGAAGAAGAGCAAAGGGAGAGTCTAAGAAGGGCTCTTTTCCTTCAACTCATGATGCCTGAACACCAGCAACAGGCAGAACAAGAAGGTGAGGGTGGTCCGAATGATACCAACCAGGAACAGCCTTATCGAAGATAGCCACTGGCATATGTCAAGAAAACACGATATGCCAAATGAGAAATATTAATTTATCAGTTAGAACCTTACATTAGACTTTTAATGGAGAAAATCCGACTTTAAAAAAAAAACTGGCAGTCAAGATGGCCACCGCAATTTGTATCTGAAACACCTCACATTCCAAACATCGAATTGGAGACACAGGTCTAACAAGAAACCTAGGCAGGTCAATGCTTTGGCTAACTGAGAAGATTATCCAGATCACCTTCATTAGCAGGACATTCGAAGCTATTTTGAGGCATTCAAGAATGGAGATGACCCTCCAGGGCTCAACAATGGCAATACCACCTGAGAGAGGTTTTGGGCTTTTAGACTTTGGACCTCATTAAAAATAAAGGGGATTGAGAGAACCATGTGACCGTCTCCCCAGGCTGTGTAAAACTGGGAGTTTTGTTACACACAAGAGATAAGACAATAACTGAGACTGCAGCAGCAAAGAAGGCTAGTACCTCCCTTTCTCTCTCTTGCCAGAAAACATCAAGTTTGAAAACTGTGGACCCTCCAAGCCTACAGATTGCTACAGAGACCAGGGGAAGAGAGCCACCTACCAGACAGCCTCCAAGAAAACCCTGAGCCAAGCCACAAAGTGCACTTTGACCAGGCAAAGATTTCAAGAATACAACTTCAACCAGAAGAATACCAAATCAACCAACTTCAGACTGTATTTAACTGTTATTTATTCTGGACTTCAATCCGACCAAAAAACCTACTTTCCGTGTGCGTGTGTCGGATGTGTGCGTGTGTCGGATGTGTGCGTGTGTGTGGTGTGTGTGGTGTGCGTGTGCGTGTCGGATGTGTGTGTGTGACATGTGCATGAATGTGCAGCGCCATAGAGTCAGAGTTATACAGCACAGAAACAGCCCTTCAGCCCATCGTGTCTGTGCCAGCTATCAAGCACTTATCTATTCTAATCCAGTTTTCCAGCACTTGGCCTGTAGCCTTGTATGCTATGACGTTACAAGTGCTCATCTAAGTACTTTTTAAATGTTGTGAGGGTTCCTGCCTCTACCACCCCTTCAGGCAGTGTGTTCCAGATTCCAACCACCCTCTGGGTGAAAAAACTTTTCCTCAACTCCCCTCTAAACCTCCTGCCCCTTACCTTAAATCTATGCCCCCTGGTTATTGATCCCTCCTCTAAGGGAAAAAGTTTCTTCCTATCTATCCTATCAATGCCCCTCATAATTTTGTATACCTCAATCAGGTCCCCCCTCAGCCTTTTCTGCTCTAAGGAAAACAACCCTATCCTATCCAGTCTCTCTTCATAGCTGAAATGCTCCAGCCCAGGCAACATCCTAGTGAATCTCCTCTGCACCCTCTCCAGTGCAATCACATCCTTCCTATAGTGTGGTGACCAGAATTGTACACAATACTCCAGCTGTGGCCTAACTAGCGTTTTATACAGCTCCAGCATATTTTTTATATTTTTAAATCGGGTTTAGATTGTTAAGTATAATAAACTTACCTCTTTCTTGGTAAAACTCAAGACAACCTGCCGGATTGGTTCTTTCATGATCACATTAAAGGTAAAAGGTAAAACACTCACTGAGGTAGTAAGCACAACCACTGTTTAAAAGGAATAAACCCTGTTGTGGTCAAATAAGGGACGGCAGGGAAAGAGGGGCGACAGTGACCCCCCCCCCCCCCCCCACCCCACCCCTCCTCACCTGGCCATAACACATGTCATCGCATTCTCAGGACAAAGACAAATTACCTGCAAATGTCACAGAGCCCAATGCCAGAAATGCCTAAGGATGTCACGTGAAATGGTCACAGAAATTTGTGGGATCCTGTGGCATGGCCTGCAACTGCTCAGCATGGGAATCCCATGCTAGTTGCCCTCAAGGTGACTTCTGTACTCAATTTTTTTGCTAGCGGTTCCTTCCAGGGATCCATGGGTGACATATGTGGAACCTCACAGTCTGCAACCAACAAGTGCATCAATAAGGTGACCAATGCTCTTTTTTGACATTCCAATGATTTCATCTACTTACTTGTAGACGAGAGCAGGAAGGTCTGTGGCCTTCGGCGCCGTTGCTGGCTTCCCTAGAGTACAAGGGGTGATCGACTGTACTCGTGTGACCATTAGAGCTCTCTGGGACCAGCCTGCTGTATTTGTGAATAGCAAAGGCTTCCACTCTTTAAATGTGGAACTGGTTTGTGACCACAGATGAAGAATCACACATGTTGGTGCAAGTTTCCCAGGGAGCTGTCATGACTCATACATTTTGAGGAACTCACAGCTGTCAGCAGTTTTCGAGGAACCAGCTGAAGTGGACAGATGGATCCTGAGTGACAAGGGTTACCCGCTTCGTACATGGTTGATGTCATCACTGCTGCTGAAGAGAGGTACAATGCTGCTCACACATCCACCAGAGCTGTCATCACACACACCATTGGCATGCTGAAAATGTGATTCCGCTGCCTTGACCGTCTGGAGCGGCTCTTCAGTACACACCACAGCGGGTGTCATGAATAACCGTTGTCTGCTGTGCCTTGCACAACTTTGCAATTAAACGCGGCAACATTATGCAGGCAGAGGAACAGGAAAAACATCAGTCCTCAGATGAGGAAGACTATGAAGAGGGTGAGGAGGAGGACAACAATGACAATGATGCTATTATTGATATGAGGGCCTTAGAGACATATGCAAGGGACATCAGAGAGAATCTCATATTGGCACATTTCAGCCAACAATAAACATCAAGGAACATTGGTAGGAAAAACAAAAATTCCCCACATACAATTACATATGCCTTAGGTCTTATTCGTTGCTGTAATCTAAAAGATGCTTTGCTGCACGTTGATTTAACTGGCAGATGAAATCTTCTATGGGCTACAATGGAACCAAATACACACCACTGCAAGCAAAGTTAAGTTGTGACCGCAGAACCAGAAATGTAAGGCATGTCAGTAGTGATAAAGGGTGAATACTCATCAAACGACAAACAGCCATCATTGAAGACTGAAGGCTCAAATAGCAATGAGAAATGGACACTGGATATTTTCTGAGATGCTTTGCAAGAATCAATGCATTCCTGCCATAGGCCTCCAATGAATTTTCATTTTCATCTGAAGCCAAGAAAATAACTTACAAGAGTGCATGAAATTTTAAAGTAAATAAAGATGTATTTAAACTTATTGAAAAGTTTTTTTTTTAGAGATACAGCACTGAAACAGGCCCTTCGGCCCACCGAGTCTGTGCCGACCAACAACCACTCATTTATACTAACCCTACAGTAATCTCATATTCCCTACTACCTACCTACCTACACTAGGGGCAATTTACAATGGCCAATTTTACCTATCACCTGCAAGTCTTTGGCGGTGGGAGGAAACCGGAGCACCCGGCGAAAACCCACGCGATCACAGGGAGAACTTGCAAACTCCACACAGGCAGTACCCAGAATTGAACCCGGGTCCCTGGAGCTGTGAGGCTGCGGTGCTAACCACTGCGCACACAGTTGTACAATATTTACAGCACCCGTGCCACCTTAGTGCTCAAAACTATTTCTTTTTCCATTTTCTATCACTACATCTGGATGCTACCCCAACATTAACAGCTGAGGTGGAGACAGTCTGCTCAGTGCACTGCCTCGTTGCTGTGGATGACCGTGGCGGGTGTCCTCTGGAGGAATGGGGCCTTGATGGCTCCATCTTACTGGGGGTCTGCAGCAATGATGCTTGAGTATCCCCTATGTGCTCGCCTGCTGGAGGTAAGGGGATCAATGTCGGGGGGGAGGACGAGACACCAATTTCCCTGGGGATGTCCTGAGAAAAGGCCCCCGGGGCAGCTGGTACACGCGCCTCCTCCATCTGTGTGCACAATGGCACCTGCCTGTCTCCCTGAGGGGAAGAAGCACCTGGAGGGAGGTCCAGGTTCCTCATCCCCCTCTCGCTTATACTCTGAAACTTGGAGCCCAGGGCAACAGTGATGGAGTACAGGTCAGATTGCATATGGCTCGAATGCTCAACCAGACTCACCATGAAGCTCACCAGATTCTGTACTGAGGAAGCCATAAACTCAAATGCCTGGGACATGGCAGATGTCATGGTTTGCATGGACTCCTCCATGGCATGCACAAAGCAACACGTGACCTCAGGAATCTTCAACATATTTTCCACATGGTTTTGATGACATCCAGCTGACTTCTTGTAGCGACAAACAGGATCCTCATGAATGTGGGGCTGAGCAGGGGCCTGGTTCCCAGCAGCCTTCCGATTGTCAGGGGAACCGGCTGGCACATGCTCCGTCAGCTGCTGGGACATATTTGTGTCGTGCACACCAGATTGTGACCCTGATTCTAATCTTAACCCCCCCTCGGACTGTGTGGGTGTACCTGCACTGGCAGAGGTGGAAGAAGAGGCAGAAGACGGCGCACCTTCTAGGGCATTGTCTTCCTCTTCCTCCCCAGGGGAGGTGACTTGGGCCTCGCAGCTTTCAGACACTCACATGCAGGCACCTGCAGTGGAGATACAAACAGAGGCACAATAAGCATCAGCTGCGCATGAGCTTGCACACTTTCATTGGGTGTGCAAGCATGGCTGCAAGACGGAAGATGACACTTCATCCTTGCGCCTTGAGGATCCTGCCTCACTATCTGATATTTCCAGGCCTCCCTCCCTCTCGCACAATTTTACAGCATCCTCTTCAGCCGGTGTCAGGACTCTGATGTCTGGGACACCTCCACCTGTCTCAGCATGCTTGTGGATGTGTTTGTCCTGCAGGCTGCAGTACAGATTGGTTAGTCTAGCTAGGAGAGATTACTGAGTCTTTGGTAGGTTTAACAGTAATTAGTTTACATACTAAGAACTAGATACAGCTTCACTCAAGTGTGACTGACTCCTCTGATGCCAAGCTGCATCTTCTCCAAGTCTCTCTCATGTGATCTCTTACATCATCACTGTGGGAGGTATTCCTTACAGTGTCCTCTCCGTGATCATGTTAGACTAATGATCTTCCGAGTCTTTCTCTGAACTCATGTTTCTTGACTTGGACGGCCTTCATTGAGGTTTGTAATATCCGGTGCTTTCCGCATTTCAGGTTCAACATCTGGTTCATCCAAGTGTATGACTGTTTGATGTCTTTGATGAATAGAAATAAGATTTCTCATGTTTCTTTTATATAGTACCTTCTGAAGTGTGTACTAAATAATATCTCTGTTGATTATCATCTCTCCGGACGATTAATCCTTCTCTGTCTTGGTGTCGTACCCATACCTTTTCTCCTTTCATCAACTTGGGTAAGTTCCTGGTACGATATCTCCTGCTTTAGCTATAAACTTCTTGTTTTCGATAAGACTTTTCTCTGTCTTGAACTCTCTGATAATCCTGGAATTCTAACCCTGGAAGTATTTTTTTGGGTAGGATGGGAAGCTGTCTTTTGAGCTTCTTTCCCATCAACAGCTCTGACGGTGCTAATCTACATAGCAATAGAGTAGATCTATAGTTCAGGTAGGTTTTCCCATTAAACATGAATAGATCCATCCCCACACGGTCCCATGGTCTGGTTGGAAATTGGGTCTTGATAAGGGGCTCCTCTGGTCTGGTCTGTGCACTGTGCATAACTGGCAATTGGGATTCATTTCTTCTATATCATTCGATATTCCCGGCCACCACATGGACAACTGAGCCCTTGCTCTGCAGTTCGTGATATCCAAGTGGCCCTGGATGTCTGCCCGGAGTGAGACTGGAATCGCCAGCCTCTTGTCATATACTAGCAAATCATCCACAATAGTAAAGTGCTTTCTGCGCTCAAAGACGATTTTCATCATTGTACCACTGGGACGCTGCAATATTGGCTGATACGGATGCATTCCTCATCTTGCATCTTGGAACTTTTTTGAACCTGCCGGCCATTGTGATGCAGTAACTGAGAATTTGATTCTATGTCATTAATGAAGTTAACATCTTGTTTTGTGGGATGGTCAACAGTAGCTCTGGACAGCTCTGCTGTCGTTTGCCCTGTACATCTACCCTTTCATATGTGAATCTCATTAGCCTCAACCAGAATTTCGGGATTCTCGGAAGCATCCTTGTGAGTTCCTTTTCATCAAGTAAGGAAACGAGGGGTTTGTGATCTGTCTCTATGATGACCTTTAAGCTGATGATATAATCTGAGAACTTTTTGCAAGCCCACTTGACTACGAGAGCTTCTTTCTCTATGATGGCGTATCTCATCTTATTCTCAAACAATGCTTGAGACGCATAGTAAACTGGTCTATGACATCCATCTTGAAAAAGAACTGTCCCTAACCCTGTAGACGAGGCGTCTGTTGCAATTGTGGTTGGCATTGAGGGGTTATAATGCACTAAGGTATCTGGCGAAATCAGCATCTCCTTGATCCTTTAAAATGCCTGCTCCTGATGTGCATTCCAACACCATGCTTGAGCTTTCCTTAGTAGTTGTCTTAAGGGTTCAGTAACTTGCGCTAGATTCGGAAGAAATTTTGCCAATTGATTTACCACTCCAAGTATTTGTTGAAGATCTTGGACAGAAGTAGGAATTGGGAATTCACTAATGGCTTTCATCTTTTGGGGATCTGCCATTGTGCCCTTGCTACTAACAATGTGCCTTAGGAAACGAATAGACGTTTTCAAGAATTCACACTTTTCGCTAAGTATCAGGCCTTCTTCTTGTAGACGATTCAAAACTATCATAGACTAAGTTGTCATCCATATGGCATATTACTCCTTGAAGGCCCTGTAGAATGTTTGACATAGTTCTTTGGAATATTTCCAGTGCTGATGTTATACTGAATGGTAAACGATTAAAGCAAAATCTTCCAAACGGAGTAAGAAAGGTTGTCAATAACAGAAGAACACAAGTAATAGGAGCAGTAGTAGACCATATGGCCCATCGAGCCTGCTCCACCATTCAATACGATCATGGCTGATGTTGGGCTTCAATTCCACTTTCCTGTCCGCTCCCCATATCCCTTGATTCCCTGCAAGACCAAAAATGTATTTAGTGATGGAGCATGCACAACCCTCTGGGGTAGAGAATTCCAAAGATTCACAATACTTTGAGTGTCATAATTTCTTCTCATCTCAGTCCTAAATGATTGGCCCCTTATTCTGAGACTGTGTCCCCGTGATCTAGATTCCCTGACTAGTGGGAGCAATCTCTCAGCTTCTACCCTATCAAGCCCTTTCAGAATCTTGTATGTCTCAATTAGATCATCTCTCATTCTGCTAAACTTCAGAGAATATAGGCCCAATAACCTTGACTTCTCCTCCAAAGGAACTTTCCAAAAACTTTCGCATCCAGCCTTGAGAACGTAGGGATAACTTAGCCAAGGTTTTGTCTACTGAGGACATCAGATGAACTTCCTTTGCCACAGTCTTGTTAAGTTGAGTTAAGTATACACACATGTGAAGAATACTGTTAGGTTTCGGAACTGGAACCATTCCAGAGCAACACTCTGTAGGTTTAATGACAGGAGAAATGATTCCCATCCTGACCGTCTCTTCGAACTGAAGTTGGACTTGCTCCATTATTGGGTGTGGTATCTTCCTAGATATGAAAAGACATACAGGTTAGCATCTTTTCGCAAAGTAATACTATATTCAGTCTTAGGTCTTCCCAGACCAGTAAACAATTTTGCAAAGTCTTTTTGGAAGTGACTCTTGGATTCTTGCTGCCTAACTTCTTCCACTTTCCTGATAAGATTAAGGTCTACACACGCACTTCTACTCACAAGAGAAAATTCTTAATTTTATAAAACATACAGTGTTTCCAATATCTGCTTTCCCTTACACTGGGGTGTTGCCTGTAGCTTTCCCTTGACTTTCAGTTCAATTTCTCCTGGACTGTGTAACTGAGTTTCTGTTGGTTGTAGGCAATGCATTGATAACCACGGTTTGTTGTCTGATAAAACTGTTGTACTTGCTCCAGTGTCTAGTTTGAAGGTGGTGATATGTCTGACATTTATTTTGGCAGTCCAGAATGCATGATCTCAGCAACAAAGTTTTCTGACTTCTCTTCTGACGGAGATTGTTCAACTTTATTAATAGCTCTATGCATGAAGACTTTTCCTTTAGAACCTTTTAAAGTATAGGTTTTACTTTGGCACATCTTCCCAAAATGGCCAACTTTCTTGCAATGGAAGCATTCTGCTTTGTTTGCAGGACACTATTCATGCCTGTGGGTCTTTGTGGTGCCAAAGGACTGTCGGGGTTTTATGGCATCTTGCACTTTCCCTTCCAAGTGTACCTTCTTTTCTTGTGCTTCTTTTACAGTCCTATGCTTAAGGGACAATATGGTCATTTGGAGGTTTCCTGAACCAAGGATTTTCTTCACCTCTCAGGATTGCTCTTTTCTGCTTTCAGATCTCTGCTTCTCTCACCAGCTGTATTGCTTTGTCTAGGGGGAGGTCTTCCTTGGACTGCAATAAATCTGATCAGGATTCATCAGCAATACCAACTTCAGTGCGGTTTCATATTAATTCTGATTTTAGGTCTCCATACTAGCATCCTTCCACTAGTCTGTAAAGGTTGTTAATAAAAGCATTTACCAGTTCACCTGTTTTCTGGACCCTGCTGTTGAATTTGGCCCTTTCTAGAATCTTGTTGCTGCTCAGGTTGAAATAATTATCAAAGGCTTTTAAAGCTTCTGCAAATTTATCTGATATCTCATTCATGCCTCGTCTTGCAGTAATATCATCTGCTGTTGCTCCCATGAAATAAAGTAATGTGTTGACTTGTTCTACTTCAGACTTGCTGTCGAATTTTGAAGCCACTCTGTACCTCAAAAATCTTTTTCTCCAAAATGATCAGTTTTGAGGTTCATTTGGTCCTTCCATGTGTTCAAACCTTTCTGGTAGCATAAAGTTAAGATTCATAAATTTTCCATGCTTCCTAGGTAGTTTATGTTCTGATTTAAATTTTCCTTCCAGCATCGGAAGTTTTTCCACACTTCACTGCGGTCACTGTCTCTCCCCAAGAAAACTCTCTGCTAGACTAGGAATTTAGCGTTATTTGAATAATCTCTTCATTCCCTTCTCTTGGAGTATTGAGTATTTGCAGCCTTTTCTTTTTCTTTTCTGCCTCGCGTTCGCCATGTGTAATGGCACCAAACTGGGATCCGCCCTTGTTAGGGATTTGGTTTTCCCAATGCTGCCTGCCTAGTGCGCCATTATAAACAAATTGTGTACCCTTTTTGAGGGTTGCTCACCAGATCCCTGAACGTTGCTTCGTTCTCCGACTCGAAGCCTGCGATCGCTAGACTGGGATTTTTTTCCCTCACAGACCACCACTCTATACATGAAAAATCTCAATAATGTCCCAGACATTAACCCTTTCAAACCCTTATACTGCACAGATTGAATAAGATTTTTTTTTAAGATGCAGCACAACCATTGTAAACATGCATCGACATTACTCATTCAGGATTGGCTTTCGCACGACACATCCAAGCACATGAACAATGCCAATCGTCAACATTGCACACAATCATTTACTGTATGGCACCAAGGCTGCTCACAGAATCCACTGTCTGCCCTGTTTGCCCTCTGTCTTAAAGAGATGGAGCCAGGGAGAAAAGCAATGGAGCAGCTTCGCCAAGACCATTTTACTCTCACCAACCTGAGCAAGTCATTGATGCACTTGCGACACTGTACCAATGTTCTACAAGTGACCGCACAGTTAGAGACCTCCTCCACTACCTCCCTCCAGGCCGTCTTGGTGAGGCGGGAGGGACTTCACACTCCATCTGCAGGGAAGAGGACCTCCCACCTTTCCCTAATGGCCTGGAGGAGAACCTGCAGGGAGGCATCATTGAACTGTGGGGCATGACGCTGCCTGCTGGCTGACATTTTCTTTTGTGTTGCTGCAGATAAAAAGTAAATGATGCGATGTTGGTGCTAGATTACAAAAAATAAGGGAGGTAAAAGCATTTTGAACTAATTTCAAGCTTCAATTTAGGCTCAAATGCCAAGAATTACAGGACAGGATGGCTTCTGATCTTTGAAGCTGCAAGCACAGAATGCTTCATAGCCGTGGCAATCATGGTGCTGGGCCCATTGATGGCAAGTTCCACCAATAGAAAGGCCATCCCTGCCACATAATCCCATGTCTCCCCCATGCCCATCGCCGCTCGTTTAATTTACACATTGACTCGTGTGTGAAACAGGAAAAATGGCAGAAGCAGAAGTTGCATGAACGGGAATGCCGCAAGACTCATAAAATCTCGGCCCAAGTGTCTCTAGGTGGTTTTCTCTATACATTTACGGGTCTTCTATGAAGTGTGACCCCTGCACTAGCAGCTGGGCTGGAGACAGGTTGCTGATCAGGCTGCTCTTGGCTTGTGATGACTTCAGTTGTCATCCTCTAGCTGGCTGAGGCCTGGAGAGTCCCGCCTGCCTGAGGGTTTCCTGCACTGGTGCAGGTCTCTGGAGCTAGGCTCACTGGCGGAG
Organism: Heterodontus francisci; assembly: GCF_036365525.1. Taxonomy (NCBI): domain Eukaryota; kingdom Metazoa; phylum Chordata; class Chondrichthyes; order Heterodontiformes; family Heterodontidae; genus Heterodontus; species Heterodontus francisci. The sequence continues at coordinate 46,923,670 of NC_090388.1, read as the reverse complement.
GGGCTGAGGAGCCGGAGTCCACATGGAGCACCCTGAGAGGAGCTCCCAGCTGTGGGAGTCAGCCTCTCCTCCACCCTTTCAAGGCTCAATAGACCCTTCCTGTTGACCAGGGAAGGATGAGGAGCTGGAGAAGACTCCAGGGGTCCTGTCCTTCTCTCCCTTTTCGACTACTGAGTTGAGCTTATGGCCAAGGTGATGGTGTGCCTGACACATGGCACATGCCTGACACATGGCAGCACCCATCGCATGGATGGAATCCTCCATCATCCACTCATAGCTGCGCATTGCCTCTGGCATCTCCATCAGATGTTGCCTTACCCCTCTCTGCAGCTCCAGCATGCCCTGTGCTGTCGATACCAGAGACTCGTCATCAGCCTGGGGTTCAGCATGGGCCTGGCCACCTCCAATCCTTCAATTGTCAGAGGCCTTGGCTGTCTCAGCCTCAGCCAGCTGCTCCGGCACATGTGCAGTGCTCTCACCAGTTTGTGACCCTGATTCTAAAGCAGAGCAGAAACCCACCAAGGTAAAAGTATCTGCACTGGTGGCAGGAGAGTCATGGGACGGTGCATCCTCTGACTGCGGATCCTCCTCAAGGGTACTATACTGGAGTCTCCTGCAGATGCTGACCAGCTTGAGAGAACACAAACATGTGCGTGTTAGGATGTGCAGATCTCGTCATGCCAACTATATCTCATGGGGTCTCCAGAAGTGAACTGTGTGTCGATGGAAGACAATCCTCACTCTCTTGCGTGGAGAGTTCAGTCTCTCCATCAGCTATTGAGCAACTGCTCTGGGTACCCGTTAGTTCCAGTGCCTGCTCCTTAGCTGTCAAGAGAGGCCAAAGATCTGGTATTCCACAGCCAGTCTGGGATGTCTGAGAACTAAAAATTCCAAGGGTGGGACTTGCCATCCGTGGTTAACTAAAACAGTTAAAGATAGGCTTTTTCTTTAAGTTTGATACTATCATTATGCAAAGATGGTAGACAGAAAGCAGGAAACTACAGGCCAGTTAGCTTAAGGGAAAATGGTAGAAGCTATTATTAAATACATTATAGCAGGGCATTTAGAAAAATTCAAGGTAATCAGGCAGAGTCAACATGGTTTTGTGAAAGGGAAATCATGTTTAACCAATTTATTGGAGTTCTTTGAGGGAGTTACATGTGCTGTGGATAAAGGGGAACCAGTGGATGTACTGTACTTCGATTTCCAGAAGGCATTTGATAAGGTGCCACGTCAAAGGTTATTGCAGAAAATAAAAGCTCATGCTGTAGGGGGTAATATATTGGCATGGATAGAAGATTGGCTAGTTTACAGGAAACAGAGAGTAAGCATAAATGGGTAATTTTCTTGTTGGCAAGATGTAACGAATGGTGTGCCACAGGGATCTGTGCTGGGGCCTCAACTTTTATAAATGATTTAGATGAAGGGTTCAAAGGTATAGTTGCTAAATTTGCTGATGATTCAAAGATAGGTAGGAATGTAACTTGTGAAGAGGACATAAGGAGACTACAAAGGGATATAGATAGGTTAAGTGAGTGGGCAAAGACCTGGCAAATGGAGTATAATGTGGGAAAGTGTGAAAATGTCCACTTTGGCAGGAAGAATAAAAAAGAAACATATTATCTAAATGGTGAAAGATTGCAGAGCTCTGAGATGCAGAGGGATCTGGGTGTCCTAGTGCATGAATCGCAAAAGGTTAGTATGCAGGTACAGCACGTAATTAGGAAAGCTAATAGAATGTTATCATTTATCACAAACAAATTGAATACAAAAGTAGAAAATTATGCTTCAGCTATACAGGGCATTGGTGAGACCACATCTGGAGTACTGTGTAGAGTACTGGTCTCCTTTGGAGGCAGTACAGAGAAGGTTTACTAGACTAGTATCTGGAATGGGCGGGCTTTCTTAAGAGGAAAGATTCGACAGGCCAGGCTTGTATCTGCTAGAATTTAGAAGAGTCAGAGATGACTTGATTGAAACATATAAGATCCTGAGGGTTCTTGACAGGGTGGATGTGGAAAGGATGTTTCCCCTTGTGGGAGAATCTAGAACTAGGGATCACTGTTTAAAAATAAGAGGTCACCCATTTAAGACGGAGATGAGGAGAAATGTTTTCTCTCAGAGGGTCGTGAGTCTTTGGAATTCTCTTCCTCAAAATGCAGTGGAAGCAGAGTCTTTGAATATTTTTAAGGCAGAGGTAGATAATTGATAAACAAGGGGGTGGAGAGTTATCGGGGGAGGTGGAAATGTGGAGTAATCAGTTCAGCCATGAACTTATTGAATGGCGGAGCGGGCTCGAAGGGCTGAGTGGCCTACTCCGGCTCCTAATTCCTATGTTCGTATGTTCATATGGCTCACTGCTGTTACGGGCCCTCTTGTACTGCAAGTGGAAAGAAGGAGAAAATTAGACTTCGCATAGAGATCAACATGACAGTTCTGGTAGTGGCAGCCCCTTGCCCCCTACTGGGGTATCCTGTATAGCTCATGTTCAGGAGTGGGGAGGGTGACCCCACAACTGCCGGCCTCCTCCGTGATCTCCATCCAGGCTTAGTCAGGTAGGATGATCTCTTTTTGCAATTGATGGGGTAGAGGACCCCACAACTGCCAGCCTTTCCCTTGCAGCCTGGAGGAGAACCTTGACGGAGGCATCATAAACCATGTGGCCGGTCTGTGTCTTGCTCTGCCATCCTGTGGTGAACCTCTCTAGGGGGTGGGGGGTCCAGGAGTCACATCTGCAACAGCTTCACCACAATCAGCACTGCAAATGAGTCCAAGGTAGAAATGCAAGAAGGGCTGGCCGGGATTTAAACATGGAGCCAGCACCCGCTCCAGAGTCAACTGGCGCCATATTCAGTGTCGCACATCCCACCCGTCCCTGTAGTTGGCCAGGCCCTGTGTCTCCATTATTATAACTGGGCGGCCATCACACGATGGAAGTGGGCTGGCCGCCCCTTGACCAGCGGGGACAGTGCCCATTTCTGGATCTGCCACCAGGACCCGCAACGGACTCAAAAGTTAAGCCCACAGAATCGTAGTCATTGAATCATTACAGCACAGAAGGATGTCATTTGGCCCATTGAGTCCATACTGACTCTCTGTAGAGCAATTCAGTCAGTCCTATGCCCCGCTCTAGCCCTGGAGGCCTGCATGTTTATTGCCATTAAAGGCCGATACAATTTCCGCTTCCACCACCCTTGTAGGCAGCAAGTTCCCTGTCATTGCCACACGCTGTGTAAAAAGTTTTTTCCTCACATCCCCAACTGCATCTCTTGCCCAAAATTTATAGTGTGTCCCCAGTCCTTGTACTATCAGCCAATGGGAACAACTTATCTTTGCCTATCTTATCTAAACCCTGATAATCTTGTACACCTGTATCAGACCTCCCCTCAACCTCCTTTGTTAGAGGAGAACAACCTCAGCTTCTCCAACTTAACCTTCGAACTAACTTTCCTCATCCCTGGAATCATTCTGGTAAATCTCCTCTGCACCCTTTCAAGGACCTTCACATCCTTCTGAAAATGTGGTGACCAGAACTAGATGCAATACTTGAATTGTGGCCTAACCAGAGCTTTATAAATGTTCAGCATAATTTCCCTGCTTTGTACTCAATGCCCGGAATTTTACAGTGGGCAGACAGGAGCCGAACTCCGACGTAAATGTCGGTGCTGAACCCGCTTCCGCCCAGCCTGGGGATCCGTCCCGTATTTTACGGATCCCCATGCTTTAATTGGCCCAAGGTGGGACTTCCACCCACTTGAGGAAGGAGGTCCCGCCTCAGTGAGCTGCCAGCCAATCAGCGGGCCGGCAGCTCTTAGTCTCAGCAGTGCCACCGGGAGCGGTGGCCACTGCTAGTACTGCAGCCCAGCTGACCGAGGAGGATACCAAGGAATCGGTACTGAAGGTAAGTTTGGGTTGCCTCACCAGGGGAATCGGTCATGCCCTGGTGAGGCTAGGGTGGTCGTTTGGGTGGAGGGGGACGTCTTGGATCCTGGGGTTGGGTTGGGAGGTGGGGGCGGCCCTTAATCGGGCATCCTGTGCCCGATTGCCAGGCACCCCCCCCACCCCTGCCGGGGTGCAGAAAGGCTGGCAGCTATAGCTGGGCGGCCTTTCACGTCCCTGGCACACCCACTTGCCATGGTTAAAATACCCATGGTCGCGCACGAGGGCCGTTAAGTGGCCACTTAAGGGTCTTGATTGGCCTCGGGCCGGCAGGCCGCTTCTCGCCCCTCAGCCCCACCCCCACCCCCCACCAGACCTCCGTAAACTTGGTCAGAGGCGGAATTGGGGCGGTTAGGCCTCCCGGAGTCTGCCGCTCAATTTTAATCCGCCTGCACGCCACCATCCGACCCGCTGGGGCGGCGTAAAATTCCAGCCAATACCTCTGAAGCCCAAAACATCCATAGACATTCTCCTGTCCATAAATGAGTCACCTCTTCAAAAAATTCAATCAAGTTCGTCAGGCATGACCTACCCTTTACAGATCCATACTGGCTTTCTCTGATCAGCTGAAAATTTTCAATTTTTCCAGTCACCCTATCCTTAATTATAGTTCCCAGCAATTTCCCGACAGCACGCATTAAGCCAACTGGTCTATAATTTTCTGGTTTTCCTCTCTCTCCTTTTTTAACTAGCAGATTGGCATGTGGAATTTTCCAATCTAAAGGAAAGGTTCCCAAATTGAGAAAATTTTGGAAGATTATAGTTGGGGCATCTGCAATGTTCTGACCTACTTCCTTTAAAACCCTGGCATGGAAGCCATTGGTCCTGGAGATTTGTCACTCTTCAGTGCCATTATTTTCTTCTTTACTGTTATTTTGCTTACACTAATTTGGGCAGGTCCCTGACCTTGATTCAATATTAGTTTCCTTGGGATTTCTGGCTTGGTGACTTCTTCCTCTGCTGTAATCACTGAAGCAAAGTAATTATTCAGCATATCTGCCATTTCTTTTTTTTCATTGACAATATCAGCATTATTAGTTTTTAAGGGGACCACATTGGTCCTGACCACCCTCTTTTTTTCTAACGTAGTTGTAAAATTGTTTGGTGTTGATTTTGATATCACTTGCAAGTTTCTTTTCATATTCCCTTTTCATACTCCCTTTCACAACTGGATGTGGCAAGACTGAAGAGCTTTGATCTGATCCGTTGGTTGTGGGGTTCACTTAGCTCTGTCTATAGAATGCTTCTTCTGCTGTTTAGCATGTATGTAGTCCTGAGTTGCAGCTTCATAAGATCAACATAAGAATATAAGATATAGGAGCAGAAGTAGACCATTCGACCCCTCAAGCCTGCTCTACCACTCAATAAGATCATGGCTGATCCGATTGTGGCCTCGACTCAATTTTCCTGTCTGCCCCCATAACCCTTTACTGCCTTGTAGATCAAAAATCTGTCTAACTCAGCCTTAAATAAATTCAATGACCCAGTCTCCACTGCTCTCTGGAGAAGAGAATTCCGAAGATTAGCGACCTTCTGAGAGAAGAAATTCCTCTTCATGTCTGTCTTAAATGGGAGACCCCTTATTCTGAAACTGTGTCCCTTAGTTCTAATTCCCCCACAAGGGGAAACATTCTCTCAGCATCTACCCTTTCAAATCACAGAATCGTTACAGTGCAGAAGGAGGCCATTTGGCCCATTGTGTCCACGCCGAATCTCTGAAACAGCAACTCCCTCAGTTCCATTCCCCTGCCTTCTCCCCATAACCCTGCACATTATTCCATTTCATATAACTGTCTAATTCTCTTTTGAATGCTTTAGTTGAATCTGCCTCCAACACGTTCTCAGCCAGTGCATTCCAGACTTTAACTATTCGCTGCGTGAAAAAGTTTTTCCTCATGTCACTTTTGCTTCTCTTACCAAATACTTTAAAACTGTGCCCTCTTGTTCTCGATCCTTTCATGAGTGAGAACAGTTTCCCTCTATCTACTCTGTCCAGACCCTTCATGATCTTGAATATCTCTATCAAATCGCCTCTCAGTCTTCTCTTCTCCAAGGAAAACAGTCCTAACTTCTTCAATCTATCTTCATAACAGAAATTCCTCATCCCTGGAACCATTCTCGTAATCTTTTCTGTACTCTCTCCAATGCCTCATGTCGTTCCTCAAGTGCAGTGCCCAGAATTGGACGCAATACTCCAGCTGAGGCCGAACTAGTGTCTTGTACAAGTTCGACATAGCTTCCTTGCTCTTGTAATCTATGTCCCTATTAATAAAGCCCAGGATACTGTATGTTTATTAACCACTCTCTCAACTTCTCCTGCCACCTTCAATGATATATGCACACATACACCTAGGTCCACCTGCTCCTGCACCCCCTTTAGAATTGTACCCTTTATTCTATATTGTCTCTTCATGTTTTTCCTACCAAAATGAAACACTTCATATTTCTCTGCCTTGAACTTCATCTGCCACTGTCTGCTCATTCCACCAACTTGTCTATGTCCTGTTGAAGTTCTACACTATCCTCCTCACAGTTCACAATGCTGCCAAGTTTCGTATCATCTGCAAACTTTGAAATTGTGCCCTGTACACCAAGGTCTAGGTCATTAATATATATCAGGAAAAGCAAGGTTCCAACACTGATCCCTGGGGAACTCCACTACAAACCTTCCTCCAGCCCAAAAAACATCCATTAACCACTACTCTTTGTTTCCTGTCACTCAGCCAATTTTGTATCCATGTTGCCAGCATCCCTTTTATTCCATGAGCTACAAGTTTGCTCACAAGTCTGTTGTGTGGCAATGTATCAAACGCCTTTTGAAAGTCCATGTACACCACATCAACAACATTGCCCTCATCAACCCTCTCCGTTACCTCCTCAAAAAACTCCAGCAAGTTCGTTAAACGTGATTTTCCCTTAAGAAATCCATGCTGGATTTCCTTAATTAATTCACATTTGTCCATGTGACTACTGATTTTGTCCCTAATTATTTTTTCTAGAAGTTTTCCCACCACCGAAGTTAAACTGACTGGCCTGTAGTTGCTGGGCTTATCTTTACACCCGTTTTTGAACAAGGGTGTAATGTTTGCAATTCTCCTCCAGGCCTCTGGCACCACCCCTGAGTCTAAGGAAGATAGAAAAATTATGGCCAGTGCTTCTGTGATTTTCACCCTCACTTCCCTCTCATCCGGCCCTGGTGCTTTATCCACTTTAAGTACAGACAGCCTATCTAATAGTTCTTCTTTATCAATTTTAAACCCCTCTAGTGTCTGACTTACCTCCTCTTTCAACATTGCCTGGGTTGCATCTTCTTCCTTGGTAAAGACATATGGAAAGTATCCATTTAATACCTCAGCTATGCGCTCTGCCACCATGTGTAAATCCCCTTTCTGGTCCCTAATCGGCCCCACTTATCCTTTTACCACTCTTTTACTATTTATATGCCGATAGAAAATTTTGGGATTTCCTTTAATGCTAGCTGCCAGTCTCTTTTTGTGCTCTCTCTTTGCTTCTCTTATTTGCTCTTTCACTTCCCCTCTGGACCTTTTTTTTTTTTTAGAACATTACAGCGCAGTACAGGCCCTTCAGCCCTCGATGTTGCGCCGACCTGTGAAACCATCTGACCTACACTATTCCATTTTCATCCATATGTCTATCCAATGACCACTTAAATGCCCTCAAAGTTGGCGAGTCTACTACTGTTGCACGCAGGGCGTTCCACGCCCCTACTACTCTCTGTGTAAAGAAACTATCTCTGACATCTGTCCTATATCTATCACCCCTCAACTTAAAGCTATGTCCCCTCGTGTTTGCCATCACCATCCGAGGAAAAAGGCTCTCACTATCCACCCTGTCCAACCCTCTGATTATCTTGTATGTCTCTATTAAGTCACCTCTTCTCCTCCTTCTCTCCAACGAAAACAACCTCAAGTCCCTCAGCCTTTCCTCGTAAGACCTTCCCTCCATACCAGGCAACATCCTAGTAAATCTCCTCTGCACCTTTTCCAAAGCTTCCACATCCTTCCTATAACGCGGTGACCAGAACTGCACGCAATACTCCAGGTGCGGCCGCACCAGAGTTCTGTACAGCTGCAGCATGACCTCATGGCTCCTAAACTCGATCCCCCTACTAATAAAAGCTAACACACCATATGCCTTCTTAACAGCTCTATTAACCTGGGTGGCAACTTTCAGGGATTTATGTACCTGGACACCAAGATCTCTCTGCTCATCTTCCCATTAGCCCAGTATTCTGCAATCCTGTTACTCCTTCCGAAGTGAATCACCTCACACTTTTCTGCATTAAACTCCATTTGCCATCTCTCAGCCCAGCTCTGCAGCCTATCTATGTCCCTCTGTAACCGACAACATCCTTCGGCACTATCCACAACTCCACCGACCTTCGTGTCATCCGCAAATTTACTAACCCACCCTTCTACACCCTCATCCAGGTCATTTATAAAAATGACAAACAGCAGTGGCCCCAAAACAGATCCTTGCGGTACACCACTAGAAACTATACTCCAGGATGAACATTTACCATCAACCACCACCCTCTGTCTTCTTTCAGCTAGCCAATTTCTGATCCAAAGCACTATTTCACCTTCAATCCCATACTTCTGTATTTTCTGCAATAGCTTACCGTGGGGAACTTTATCAAACGCCTTACTGAAATCCATGTAGACCACATCCACGGCTTTACCCTCATCCACCTGTTTGGTCACCTTGTCAAAAAACTCAATAAGGTTTGTGAGGCACGACCTACCCTTCACAAAACCGTGCTGACTATCTCTAATGAAGTTATTCTTTTCAAGATGATTATAAATCCTATCTCTTATAACCTTTTCCAACATTTTACCCACAACCGAAGTAAGGCTCACAGGTCTATAATTACCAGGGCTGTCTCTACTCCCCTTCTTGAACAAGGGGACAACATTTGCTATCCTCCAGTCTTCCGGCACTATTCCTGTCGACAATGACGACATAAAAATCAAGGACAAAGGCTCTGCAATCTCCTCCCTGGCTTCCCAGAGAATCCTAGGATAAATCCCATCTGGCCCAGGGGACTTATCTATTTTCACACTTTCCAAAATTGCTAACACCTCCTCCTTGTGAACCTCAATCCCATCTAGCCTAGTAGTCTGTATCTCAGTATTCTCCTCGACAACATTTTCTTTCTCCACTGTAAATACTGACGAAAAATATTCATTTAACACTTCCCCTGTCTCCTCCGATTCCACACACAACTTCCCACTACTATCCTTGATTGGCCCTAATCTAACTCTAGTCATTCTTTTATTCCTGATATACCTATAGAAAGCCTTAGGGTTTTCTTTGATCCTATCCGCCAATGACTTCTCGTGTCCTCTCCTTGCTCTTCTTATCTCTCCCTTTAGATCCTTCCTGGCTAGCTTGTAACTCTCAAGCGCCCTAACTGAGCCTTCACGTCTCATCCTAACATAAGCCGCCTTCTTCCTCTTGACAAGCTCTTCAACTTCTTTAGTAAACCACGGCTCCCTCGCTCGACAACTTCCTCCCTGCCTCACAGGTACATAGTTATCAAGGACACGCAGTAGCTGCTCCTTGAATAAGCTCCACATTTCGATTGTGCCCATCCCCTGCAGTTTCCTTCCCCATCCTACGCATCCTAAATCTTGCCTAATCGCATCATAATTTCCTTTCCCCCAGCTATAATTCTTGCCCTGCTGTATATGCCTGTCCCTGCCCATCGCTAAGGTAAACCTAACCGATTGTGATCACTATCACCAAAGTGCTCACCAACTTCTAAATCTAACACCTGGCCGGGTTCATTACCCAGTACCAAATCCAATGTGGCATCGCCCCTGGTTGGCCTGTCTACATACTGTGTCAGAAAACCCTCCTGCACACACTGGACAAAAACTGACCCATCTAAAGTACTCGAACTATAGTATTTCTAGTCAATATTTGGAAAGTTAAAGTCCCCCATAACCACTACCCTGTTACTCTCGCTCCTGTCAAGAATCATCTTTGCTATCCTTTCCTCTACATCTCTGGAACTATTTGGAGGTCTATAGAAAACTCCCAACAGGGTGACCTCTCCTCTCCTGTTTCTAACCTCGGCCCAGACTACCTCAGTAGACGAGTCCTCAAACGTCCTTTCTGCCGCTGTAATACTTTCCTTGATTAACAATGCCACGCCCCCCCTCTTTTACCATCTTCTCTGTTCTTAGTGAAACATCTAAATCCCGGAACCCGCAACATCCATTCCTGTCCCTGCTCTACCCATGTCTCTGAAATGGCCACTGCATCGAGATCCCAGGTACCAACCCATGCTGCAAGCTCACCCACCTTATTCCGGATGCTCCTGGCGTTGAAGTAGACACATTTTAAACCAAGCTCTTGCTTGCCAGTGCCCTCTTGTGTCCTTATAACCTTATCCCTGACCTCACTACTCTCAACATCCTGCACACTGGAACTACAATTTAGGTTCCCATCCCCCTGCTGAATTAGTTTAAACCCCCCCGAAGAGCACTAGCAAATCTCCCCCCCAGGATATTGGTACCCCTCTGGTTCAGGTGAAGACCATCCTGTTTGTAGAGGTCCCACCTACCCCAGAAAGAGCCCCAATTATCCAGGAAACCAAAACCCTCCCTCCTACACCATCCCTGCAGCCACGTGTTCAACTCCTCTCTCTCCCTATTCCTCACTTCGCTAGCACGTGGCACGGGCAACAACCCAGAGATAACAACTCTGTTTGTTCTCGCTCTAAGCTTCCACCCTAGCTCCCTGAATTTCTTCCTTAAATCCCCATCTGTCTTCCTACCTATGTCGTTGGTGCCTATGTGTACCATGACTTGGGGCTGCTCCCCCTCTCCCTTAAGGATCCCAAAAACACGATCCGAGACATCACGTACCCTGGCACCTGGGAGGCAACACACCAACCGTGAGTCTCTCTCGTTCCCACAAAACCTCCTATCTGTTTCCCTAACTATGGAGTCCCCAATGACTAATGCTCTGCTCCTCTTACCCCTTCCCTTCTGAGCAATAGGGACAGACTCTGCGCCAGAGACCTGTATCCCATTGCCTACCCCTGGTAAGTCGTCTCCCCCAACAGTATCCAAAACGGTATACCTGTTGTTGAGGGAAACGGCCACAGGGGATCCCTGCACTGCCTGCTGGTTCCCTCTCCTTTCCCTGACGGTAACCCATCTACCTTCTTCTTTTACCTGAGGTGTGACTGCCTCCCGATAACTTCTCTCAATAATCCCCTCCGCCTCCCGAATGATCCGAAGTTCCTCCAGCTCCAGTTCCCTAACGCGGTCCTTGAGGAGCTGGAACTGGGTGCACTTCCCGCAGATGCAGTCAGCAGGGACACCCTTGGCGACCCTTACCTCCCACATTCTGCAGGAGAAACATTCAACTGCCTTAACCTCCATTCCCACTATTCTAAATGCCCAAGTTTTTAACCAATCACACGATAAAACAAGAGAAATAGAAAAAGCCTTACCTTACCTACACACAACCGAGTCCTTTTTTTTTGGTAAGAGGAGGAGGGCGGGTGGGAGACACTACAAGAGTAGTGTCTCGGGTTCAGAAACAGCCCAAATATATAGGTTTCTACTTAGCCAGCAGTCCCTGCTCCACCGAAACTCCCGATGAAATTGACTTCCCAGCTGTTCACTCCTCGCTCGCAATGCCTGTGCTCCTGGAAAAGCTGCACAACGAAAAGGTAAGAGAATTTACACAGCCCAAATATATATTCTATATTCAGCCTGGTTCTCAATAGTATTTTCTACCTGGCATCTGTCATGAGAACACTTTTTCTTCTTTATCTTAATCTCTACATCCTTTGTCATCCAGGGAGCTCTGGATTTGTTTGCCTTACTTTTCCCTTTTGAGGGAACATACCTTGACAAATCAACGGAAGCATTAGTGAAGTACAGAAAGTGTGGGATGGAGTTTAAGAAAGCAATAAGGAGAGAAAAGAAGGGGATATGAGAAAGCTCTGGCTGGTAAAAGTAGGGAAAATCCCAAGATATTCTATAAGTATATCAATGGGAAGAGGATAACCAGGGAAAGAGTATGACCCATTAGGGACCAAGGGGGAAATCTGTGGGTGGAGCCAGAGGACATTGGTAGGGTGTTGAATGAATACTTCACATCTGTCTTCACCCAAGAGAATGAGGATGTAGGTATGGAATTCAGACAGAGAGACTGTGAGGTTCTTGATCAAATTGTCATAGGGAGTGTGAAGGTATTGGAGCTTTTGGCAGGCTTAAAAGTGGACAAGTCTCCAGGTCCAGATGATTTGTGTCCCAGGATGCTGAGGGAGGCAAGGGTGGAGATTGCAGGGGCTCTGACCCAAATTTTTAATTCCTCTGTGGCCAAGGGGGATGTGCCAAAGGTCTGGAGGACAGCTAATGTGGTCCCACTATTTAAGAAAGGTTGTGGAGATAAGCCAGGGAACTACAGACGAGTGAGTCTCACGTCAGTGGTAGGGAAACTATTGGAGAAAATTCTGAAGGAGAGAATCTATCTCCACTTGGAGAGGCAAAATTTGATTAGGAATAGTCAGCATGGCTTTGTCAGAGGGAGGTCATGCCTAACAAATTTGATTGAATATTTTGAGCATGTGACCAGGTATGTAGATGAGGGTAGTGCAGTTGATGTAGTTTACATGGATTTCAGCAAAGCCTTTGACAAGGTCCCACATGGGAGACTTATCAAGAAAGCAAATGCACATGGGATACAGGGTACCTTGATAAGGTGGATTCAAAATTGGCTTAGCTGTAGGAGACAGAGTGATGACAGATGGCTGTTTTAGTGACTGGAAACCAGTGTCCAGTGGCGTACCACAGGGATCTGTGCTGGGTCCCCTATTGTTTGTCATTTATTATAAACGACATAGATGACTATGTGGGGGGTAGGACCAGTAAGTTCGCGGATGACACAAAGATTGGTCAAGTGGTTAACAGTGAGGTTGAGTGTCTTGGGTTACAGGAAGATATAGACAGGATGGTCAAATGGGCAGAAAAGTGGCAGATGGAATTTAACCCTGAAAAGTGTGATGTGATACACTTTGGAAGGAGTAATGTGACACGGAAGTATTCAATCAATGGCCTGACATTGGGAAGTTCCGAGGAACAAGGGGACCTTGGCGTGTTTGTCCAGAGATCTCTGAAGGCAGAAGGGCAGGTTAATAAGGTGGTGAAAAAGGCATGTGGGACACTTGCCTTTATCAATCGAGGCATAGATTACAAAAGCAGGGAGGTCATGTTGGAGTTGTATAGAACTTTGGTAAGGCCACAGCTGAAGTACTGTGTGCAATTCTGGTCGCCACATTATAGGAAGGATGTGATTGCACTGGAAGGGGTGCAGAGGCGATTCACCAGGATGTTGCCTGGGATGGAACATTTAAGCTATGAAGAGAGGTTGGATAGGCTTGGGTTGTTTTCGCTGGAGCAGAGAAGACTGAGGGGTGACCTGATCGAGGTGTACAAGATTATGAGGGGCATGGACAGGGTGGATAGGGAGCAGCTGTTCTCCTTAGTTGAAGGGTCAGTTACAAGGGGACACAAGTTTAAGGTGAGGGGCAGGAGGTTTAAGGGGGATTTGAGGAAGAACATTTTTACCCTGAGGGTGGTGACAGTCTGAAATGCACTGCCTGGGATGGTGGTAGAGGCGGGTTGCCTTACATTCTTTTAAAAAGTACCTGGATCAGCACTTGGCACGTCATAATATTCAAGGCTATGGGCCAAGTGCTGGCAAATGGGATTAGGTAGACAGATCAGGTGTCTTTAATGTATCGTTGCTGACTCGATGGGCCAAAGGGCCTCTTCTGCACTGTATTATTCTGTGATTCTGTGACTGTGCCCGAACTACCTCCTCTTTGAAGGTAGCCCATTGTTCATCTACCAGTTTTCCTGCCAGCTTTTGACTCCAATTTATTTGCCCCATCTCCATTCTTACACCATTGAAGTTACCCTTCCCCTTAATTATTCTTACCCTGGATTGCTCTTTGTACTTTTCCATATTCAACCTAAACCTTATGATACAATGATCACTATCCCCTAAATGCTCTCCTCCTGATACTTTATCCACTTGGCCCACCTCATTCCCAAGAACCGGGTCTAGCAGTGCCTCCTTTCTCGTTGGACTGGCAACATACTGTTGGAGAAAATTTTCCTGAGCACACTCTAGGAACTCTTACCCCTCACTGCCCTTTACACTACTATTATCCCAGTCTATGTTTGGATAATTAAAGTCCCCCATTGTAACTACCCTACAATTTTTGCACCTTTTCTGTAATTTCCTTGCATATTTGTTCCTCCGTGTCCTTCCCACTAGCTGGTGGCCTATAGACAACACCGAGCAATGTAACTGCACCGTTTTTGTTCCTTAGCTCTAGCCAAATTGATTCTGTCCTTGACCCTTCTGGGACATCCATTTTCTGCTGCACTGAAATGCTTTCCTCAATCAGTACTGCCACCCTCCACCTTTTTTCCCTTCCCTATCTTTCCTGAACACCTTGTATCCAGGAATATTTAGCACCCAGCCCTGCCCTTCTTTGAGCCAGGTCTCTGTTATAGCCACAAAATCATATTTCCACATGGCAATCTGCGCCTGTCCCTCACCAGTCTTAATCACACTCCGTGCATTCACATACATGCACATTAACCCTGATTCAGACTTTATTACTTTCTCCCTTACTCTGACCCCACCTAATAACGTACTGTTCCCTACTCTTGTGTTATCTATCTCCCCCAGTATACTGTGCATCTTGGTATTCCTCTCTAATACTTGCTCCTGGTTCCCACACTCCAGACAAGTTACCAGTTTTGCTTCCCTCCAATCTGAGCTCCCTCTCAGGTTCCCATCCCCCTGACAATTTAGTTTAAACCCTCCCCAACAGCATGAGCAAATCTCCCTGCGAGGTTATTCATACCAGTCCTGCTAAGATGCAACCCGTCCATCTTGTACAGGGCCCACCTGCCCCAGAACCGGTCCCAATGTCTCAGAAATCTGATGCCCTCCCTCCTGCACCAGTTCTCCAGCCACGTGTTCAATCGCTCAATTCTCCTATTCCCATGCTCACTTGCACGTGGAACAGGGATTAATCCTGAGATCACTGCTTTTGAGGTCCTGCTTTTTAATTTTCTTCCTAGTTCCCTAAAATCTGCTTTCAGAACCTCATCCCCCTTCATACCTATGTCATTGGTACCGATGTGGTCCACGACCTCTGGCTGTTCACCCTCCCCCAGAAGAATGTGCTGCAGCCGTTCCGTGACATCCTTGACCCTGGCACCAGGGAGGCAATACACCATCCTGGAGTCACGTTTACTGCTGCAGAAATGCCTGTCTGTTCCCCTAACTATCGAATTCCCTATCGCTACTGCTCTTCCACTCCTCTTCCTACCCTCCTGTGCAGCTGAGCCAGCTGTGGTGCCACAAGCTTGGCTCCGACTGCACTCCCCTGAGGAACCAAAATGGAAAACCGATTAGCGAGTGAGGTTGTCTCCGGGGTCTCTTGCACTACCTGCCTCATTCTCTTAGACTGCCGAGCAGCCACCCATTCCCTATCTGCCTGCATACTTCTAACCTGCGGTGTGACCACCTCCCTAAACACGCTATCCACGTAGTCTTCTGCCTCGCAGATGCACAACAGTGACTCCAACCGCCGCTCAAGTTCCAAATCCCGGAGCTCAAGCTTATGCAGCTGGTGACAGCTCCTGCAGATGTGTTCGGCTGGGACACATGGTGTGTCCATGACTTCCCACATACCGCATGATGTACATTCCACTCGGCAGAGCTGCACTGCCATACCTTAACTTTACAGACTATTATAAGTAGAATAGCTTACCAGGTACTCACCAAACAGCTCCTTCCACTGCACTGAAGCAGGAACCAAATACTGGAGGGTTTAAAAAGTATGAAGAAAGTAGGACAATGTAGCATGCCCTCCCCCTTAACCGAATTCACTACTCACCAAACTTGAATCTCCACACTCAGCTTGCAGTCTGCATACCCTCAGAATCTTATATGTTTCAATAAGATCATCTCTCATTCTTCTAAACTCCAATGAGTATAGGCCCAACTTGCTCAACCTTTCCTCATTAGACAACACCTTCATCCCAGGAATCAACCTAGTGAACCTCCTCTGAACTGCCTCCAATGCAAGTATATCCCTCCGTAAATAAGGAGACCAAAACTGTATTCTAGGTGTGGTCTTGCCAGTGCCCTTTACAGTTGTGGCAAGACTTCCCTACTTTTATACTCCAGCCGCCTTGCAATAAAGGTCAACTTATTTTTCCATTTGCCTTAATTACTTGCTGTACCTGCATGCTAACTTTTATTCATTTATGGACAAGAACACTCAGATCCCTCTGTTATGCAGAATTCTGCAGCTTCTCTCCATCTAAATAATATTTTGCTTTTCTATTCTTCCTACCAAAGTGAACACCCTCACATTTTCCCACATTATACTCCATCTGCCAAATTTTTGTCCACTCACTTAACCTATCTATAGCCCTCTACAGACTTTCTGTATCCTCCTCACAACTTGATTTCCTACCTATCTTTGTATCATCAGCGAATTTGGCTACAATACACTCAGTCCCTTCATCGAAGTTATTAAAATAGCTTATAAATATTTGAGGCCTCAGCACTGATCCCTGTGGCACCCCACTAGCTACTGTTCGCCAACCTGAAAATGCCCATTTATCCTGACTGTTTCCTGCTGGTTAGGCAATCTTCTATCCATGCTAATATATTAGCCCCAAGGCTAATAAAGCCCACCATCCAAATAGGCGGCGGGCGAAAAAATTTGCAGCCCACAGACACGGGGCGCAGGTCGCAGTGCTGCCGCGATTCCAAAAGCGGCAACTCATAAGCATGGCTGGGGCAGTCACCCTCTCCCCCACCCCCCGGATGACTTGGAGGAGGCGGGCAAGCCGTCCTTGGCAACAGCACCCGGTCCCAATGCGCAGGCGCAGTGCCATTTTTAAAGGGCTTACAGCCCTAAAGATCTTGTAACTTTTTAAAGACACCATTTGGGTGGCGCAGTGGTTAGCACCGCAGCCTCACGGCTCCAGCAACCCGGGTTCAATTCTGGGTACTGCCTGTGTGGAGTTTGCAAGTTCTCCCTGTGTCTGCGTGGGTTTTCTCCGGGTGCTCCGGTTTCCTCCCACAAACCAAAAGACTTGCAGGTTGGTAGGTAAATTTGGCCATTATAAATTGCCCCTAGTGTAGGTAGGTGGTAGGGAAATATAGAGATAGGTGGGGATGTGGTAGGAATATGGGATTAGTGTAGGATTAGTATATATGGGTGGTTGATGGTCGGCACAGACTCGGTGGGCCGAAGGGCCTGTTTCAGTGCTGTATCTCTAAACTGAACTAAAACTAAATTTATAAAAATGAATTAAAAAATTTCACTGCCCTCTTCCAAACCCCCAATGGCATTACAGATCATTCCTTCCCTTTCTCCCACCCCCCACGCCCCCCCGGAATACCTACTGTTCATGTTTGACCTCTCCCCCCTTCCAAAGTTCAGAGTCTTTGTCCTTTACACCTTCCCATCACCCCCTCGACCAATCCAAAGATTATGACCCTGCTCCCCACCTCCCACACTGAGAAAATCCCACCTCCTCCCCCTCCCCATAGGTGTCGCGCCTCATTTTCCTGCAAGGGTATTCAAAGGCACAGCATTGCGGGCCACCAGAATGAAGATCCTAACCTGCTGGCAGAATCACTGTGGCCTTCATATTAATGAAAGGTAAGTAGCCGTTTGCATTTTATAATGCAGGTCCCGACATCGAGCGGCAGGATGGCTGCCATGAGTCCTCGCCGCTGCCGCCGAGATCGGGATGGAGCCTGCCAGTGTTGGGGTCGATGACTGGCCTCTTCTGTTGCTATCGTCATTCCGCCCCCCTCCAATCCCCCCCGGATAGCCATCTCCCTGATTGGGTCAATTATAGATTTTTCAAAGAAACTGTCCTGAATACACTCTATCAACTTTTCCTTAAGGCTACCTTTGCCAATTCAGTTTGTCCAATCCATATGAAGATTAAAATCACCCACAATTATTGCCTTTCTTACAAGCCTCCATTATTTTTTGATTTATACTCTGTCCCACTGTGTAGCTACTGTTAGAGGGCCCGTAAACTACTCCTACCAGAGACTTCTTTCCCTTGCTATTTCTTATGTCCACCCAAACTGATTTTATATCCTGATCTACCAAGCAAAGATCATTTCTCACTACTGTACTGATCTCATCCTTTATTAACAGAGATACCCCACCTCCTTTTCCTTTCTTCCTGTCCTTTCAAAATGTCATAAACCCTTGAATATTCAGTTCCCAGCCGTAGTCACCTTGTAACCACGACTCTGTAATGGCTATCATATCATACCCATTTATTTCTATTTGTGCCATCAATTAACCTATCTTGTTATGAATGCTGTGTGCATTTAGATAAAGAGCCTTTAATTCTGTCTTTTTATCATTTTACCCAACTCTGATCCTATTTGCCAGGCACTCTTGTTTGTCCCTTGCTCTGTCCCTTCCTGTCACACTCTGATTGTCATTAGCCATATTGCTACTCTGCACTATTGTCTTGCTATTTGAAACTCTCTGATCTTATTTGCCCTACACTAATTTGCCCTGTGGATCAGGTAGTAATCCAGAGATTATTACCTTTTATGGTTCTGCTTTTCAACTTAGCCCCTAAATACTCATGCTCTCTTACCAGAATCTCTATTAGTCTTGCCTATGTTTTTGGTACCCACATGGACCACTACAACAAAAGAAATGAAACCAGATGGACGACCCAGTATTGACCGAGGCACTGGAAACAATAACAGCAAAACCAACCCTGTTAATCCTGCAAAGTCCTCCTTACTAATATCTGGGGGCTTGTGCCAAAATTGGGAGAGCTGTCCCACAGACTAGTCAAGCAACAGCCTGACATAGTCGTACTCACTGAATCATACCTTACAGATAATGTCCCAGTCACTGCCATCATCATCCCTGGGTATGTCCTGTACCGTCGGTAGGACGGACCCACCGGAGGTGGCGGCACAGTGGTATACAGTCGGGAGGGATTGCCCTGGGAGTCCTCAACATTGACTCCGGACTCCATGAAGTCTCATGGCATCAGGTCGAACATGGGCAAGGAAGCCTCCTGCTGATTACCATCTACTGCAGCCCCCATCCCACCTCGGCTGATGAAGCAGTGCTTCTCCATGTTGAACACCAAATGGAAGAAGCACAGAGGGTAGTAACAGCACGGAATGTACTCTGGGTTGGAGACTTCAATGCCCATCAGCAAGACTAGCTTGGTAGCACCACTACTGACCGAGCTGGCTGAGTCCTAAACATAGCTGCTAGTCTGGGTCTGTGGCAGGTGGTGAGGGAACCAACAAGAGGGAAAAACCTACTTGACCTGGTCCTCTCAAATCTACCTGTTGCAGATGCATCTGTTGATGACAGTATTGGTAGGAGTGACCACTGCACAGTCCTTGTGAAGATGAAGTCCTGTCTTCACATTGAGGATACCCACCATCGGGTTGTGTGGCACTACCACCATGCTAAATGGGATAGATTTCGAACAAATCTAGCAACTCAAAACTGAGCATCCATTAGCAGCAGCAGAATTGTATTCAACCATAATCTGTAACCTCATAGCCCAGCATATTCCTCACTCTACCAGTACCATCAAGCCGACGGACCAAACCTGGTTCAATGAAGAATGCAGGAGGACGTACCAGGAGCAGCTCCAGGCACACCAGAAATGAGGTGTCAGCCTGGTGAAACTACAACATAGAACTACTTGCATGCCAAACAGCGAAAGCAGCATGCAATTGACAGAGCTAAGAGATCCCACAACCAGTGGATCAGATCTAAGCTCTGCAGTCCTGCCATGTCCAATCATGAATGGTGGCCAGCAATCGAACAATTAATATCC
This sequence comes from Heterodontus francisci, assembly GCF_036365525.1. NCBI lineage: Eukaryota > Metazoa > Chordata > Chondrichthyes > Heterodontiformes > Heterodontidae > Heterodontus > Heterodontus francisci. The sequence goes on along the minus strand of NC_090388.1, from coordinate 46,903,790 downwards.
CCGAATATCCCCATCCTCAATGATGGGGGAGCCCAGCACATCAGTGCAAAAGACAAGGCTAAAGCATTTGCATACATCTTCAGCCAAAAGTCCAAGTGGATGATCCATCTCTGCCTCGTCCTGAGGTCCCCAGCATCACAGATGCCAGCCTTCAGCCAATTCGATTCACTCCACATGATATCAAGAAATGGCTGAAGGCACTGGATACTGCATAGGCTGTGGTCTTTGACAACATTCTAGCAATAATACTGAAGATTTGTGCTCCAGAACTAGCCACGCCCCTAGCCAAGCTATTCCAGTACAGCTACAACACTGGCATCTACCTGGCAATGTGGAAATTTGCCCAGGTATGTCCTGTCCAAAAAAAGCAGGACAAATCTAACCTGGCCAATTACCTCCCTATCAGTCTACTCTCGATCATCAGCAAAGTGATGGTCGTCGACAGTGCTATCAAGTGGCACTTGCTCAGCAGTAACCTGCCCACTGACACTCAGTTTGGGTTCCACCAGGGCCACTCAGCTCCTGACCTCATTCCAGCTCTGGTTCAAACATGGACAAAACAGCTGAACTCCAGAGGTGAGGTGAGAGTGACTGTCTAGTTTAGTTTAGAGATATAGCACTGAAACAGGCCCTTCGGCCCACCGAGTCTGTGCCGACCATCAACCACCCATTTATATTAATCCTACACTAATCCCATATTCCTACCACATCCCCACCTGTCCCTATATATTTCCCTACCACCTACCTATACTAGGGGCAATTTATAATGGCCAATTAACCTATCAACCTGCAAGTCTTTGGCATGTGGGAGGAAACCGGAGCACCCGGAGGAAACCCACGCAGACACAGGGAGAACTTGCAAACTCCGCACAGGCAGTACCCAGAATCGAACCCGGGTCCCTGGAGCTGTAAGGCTGCAGTGCTAACCACTGCGCCACTGTGCCGCCCACTGTCCTTGACATCAAGGCAACATTTGACTGAGTATGGCATCAAGGAGCCCTAGACATAGTCCTGGCGCAGAGATGATTGGCCTGCAACAACCACAAACATTTTCCTTTATGCTAGGTATAATTCCAACCTGTGGAGAGTTTTCCCCCTAATTCCCATTGACTTAATTTGGCTGGGGCTCCTTGACACCTCACTTGGTCAAATGTTGCCTTGATGTCAAGGGCAGTCACTCTCACCTCACCTCTGGAGTTCAGCTCTTTTGTCCATGTTTGGAATGAGGTCAAGAGCCAAGTGGCCCTGGTGGAAACCAAACTGAGCAACAGTGAGCAGCCTGTTGTTGTTTAAATAGCGCTTGATAGCACTGTCAAGAATACCTTCCATCACTTTGATGATCGAGAGTAGACTGATGGGGCGCTAATTGGCTGGATTGGATTTGTCAATGCCAATAAGTACTGACACCTCACAGTTGCTTTCTTACCTGCTTATGTGAAAGGCTTTATTCACAGTACTTGTGCTGAGAGGTAACTATTACTACTTTTGAGGTTACTTTTTGGACATCTAGAGGTGTCTGCTACACTTAGGAGGTTTATATGTCTGTTCTGTGCTTTTGAGCTCCAATCTATCAGATCAGCATCCTTTGCTCACACCATTTTCCAGATTTCCAGTTTTATGTGTCCAACATATCAGACTGCTTTGATGTAGGAATCAATTGAGTCCTTGTCAAAAGGAATCCATCTTTGACTATCAATTCTGCTACGGCCCATTATTTTACAAGTTTACTATTCAGTTTTGATTATTTTTTGGACATCCCTCCCTGCTCAGCTTACAGATTTCATTTTCTTGAAGCATGATTTTTTTCTCCCCTCTGGCAGATTTGCACTAGCTAGAATGCCTTATAGAATTCCATTCACATATGCCTTTGTCTTGACCTGAAAGCTTTGATCTGCTGCAGTAACCCCTGATGATGGAGATTGTGACAGGGTTTTTGCTAATATCAAGCCTTTTTTCTGGTATATGTGAAATTTTGTAAATGAATCTCATGAGATAAAAGCAAAACTACTGTGTTCTGGAAAGCAATTTGTCAATATTTTGATAGCTTAAATTGGAAAGATTTTTAAAGAAGACAGTTATGAAATCTCTCGAGTAATAGCAGGAGCTTCTTTTTCTACTTGAAGTAACTTCCTTCTGTGGTGCTTGTTGATCGTGAAACATATACTAATAGAGGTTATCGTCCTGGCTGGGATTTCTGTTTAAGAACTTCTCCCAGTCCACATGAGGATGCATCTGCAGACACAACGGGGGTGGTAGTGGGCTGGGGGTTTGGGGAGTGGGGGGAACAGAGCTTTAACATGTGTGAGCATGTGTGTTTGAGTGTAGTTGGGGGGGGTGGTTAACGTCATGGGCACCCTGCCATTAGGCTGTACCGCCTCAGGAGAGGCGGGTTGTCAATTTCAATATGTTAATCACTCAAGTACAGCAATATTAACATGGCTTTTGTGGGGCCTTGGGTTCCCAGGGCTTTCTGGAATTCGCCAGTGAAAGCAAGGTGAGAACATAGTGGCAATTGAGGGCATTGAAGACATGACAGGGACATATGCCAATAAGTACTGACACCTCACAGCTGCTTTCGTACCTGCTTGTGTGAAAGGCTCTGTCCACAGTACTGGTACTGAGAGGCAAGTATTACAACTTTTTTCAAATTCTTTCATGGGATGTGGGCATCTCTGGCAAGGTCAGCACTTCTTGCCCATCCGTAATTGCCCTTGAAAACTGAGTGCTTGCCAGGCCATTTCAGAGGGCAGTTAAGAGTCAACCACATTGCTGTGGGTCTGGAGTCACATGTGGGCCATACCGGGTAAGGATAGCAGATTCCCTTCCCTAAAGGACATTAGTGAACCAGATGGGTTTTTACAACAGTCATTGATAGTTTCATGGCACCATTACTGAGACTAGTTTTCAATTCCAGATACTTTTATTAATTCATTGAATTTATTAATTAATTGAATTTAAATTCCACCAGCTGCCGTAGTGGCCTGGGCTACTGGATTTCTAGTTCAGTGACATTACCATTACACCACCGTCTCCACTTTTGGGGGTTACTTTTAGGACTTTAGAGGTGCCATCTACACATCGGAGGTTTGTATGGCAGTTCTGCTGTTACAGGTGACCTTTTCGCGTGGGGAACCACATTACAAGCTTTGTCTTACATAGGGGGCTGCTGAGACAACTTTGGAAAGATAAAGGCACTAAAATTTATCTTACTATTAATCAAAACAACATCAAATGTGCATTTTTTGCAAAGAAGCTGTAAATGAGAAGACTAATTTATTGACTTACTTTCTCGTCACTATGGTGGATGCTGATTTAGTGAGATACCTAGCATTCTTCTTTGCTTGCACAAGTAGTCAATGTCTGCCCACACACTTGTTGTAGTGATGCAGAGTATTCTGGATAGATGTTCATCTGTCAGGAGTGATCTTGATTGCTCTCTCCCCCTCCTCTCTCTCCCTCTGTGTCTGTCTCTCTCCCTCTCTTTTTCCCCCTTTCATCTCTGTGGTCCCCCTCTCTGTGTTCCCCCCTCTGTGTATTGTTCCTTCTCTTCTCTGTATTGTCCCCTTCCCTCTCTATGTCATGCCCCCTCTCTGTGTCACTCCTGCTCTCTCTGTCCCCTCTCTCTCTCTATCTCTCTCTCTGCCCCTCTCTCTCTCTGCCCCTCTCTCTGCCCCTCTCTCTCCTTGCTCTCTCTTCCCCTCTCTCTCCCCTCTCTCTCTCTTTGCCCCCTCTCCCTCTCTCTCTCTGCCTCTCTCTCCTCTCTCTCTCTTCCCTCTGTCTCTCTCTCTCCCCCTCTCTCGCTTCCCCTCTCTCTCTCTCTCTCTCTCCTGCCTTTCTCTCGCCCTCCCTCCTCTCTCCCCATCTCTTTCCCTCTCTCTCTTCCCCCCTCTCTCTTTTCCCCCTCTCTCTTTTCCCCCTCTCTCTTTTCCCCCTCTCTCTTTTCCCCCTCTCTCTTTTCCCCCTCTCTCTTTTCCCCCTCTCTCTTTTCCCCCTCTCTCTTTTCCCCCTCTCTCTTTTCCCCCTCTCTCTTTTCCCCCTCTCTCTTTTCCCCCTCTCTCTTTTCCCCCTCTCTCTTTTCCCCCTCTCTCTTTTCCCCCTCTCTCTTTTCCCCCTCTCTCCTTCCCCCTCTCTCTCTTCCTCCTCCCTTTCCCTCCTCTCTCTCTTTCGCCCCTCTCTCTCTCTTTCTTCCACTCTCTCTCCCCTCTCTCTTTCTCCCCCCTCTTTCTCTCGTTCTTTCTACGGCCCCCCCCACCCCCCACCGCTGCACCCCACCCCTCAACTGTTGCTGAGAGTGAGAACAGCAGTTTCCGAACTTCGGGCTGGTCGTGGTTTTCTGGTGGGCTATTTAAAAAATTGGAACCCACTGAAAAGCCCCAAAGCTGTCTGAAGTTCGGAAACACCATTCCTGCTCTCAGCACCTGTCTTCTGTAAAACTGGCAGTGCAATTTTTTCTACAGCCACTCTGGTTGGAAAGGAGAAGTCAATGGAAAGATTCTTGACCCTCAAATTACCAGTCACAGACCTCAAAACCTTTTATCATGGACACTGGTGTCTGTGTATGGGCATGTTGCCAACCTCTGAGCAACAGATACTGCTCACAGACCTATAGCTCTACAGGAGAGAGGTGTTGAGCAAAGAGATGCAGTGCACAGGAGACCATACTGGGCACACAGGGTTTACAGGCAGAGGATAAACTTCCCTGACTTATCAAAACACTAGTGTCTCAGGAGATTCAGGATTTTATGTTAGGAGCTAGCAGACATTTGCAGCCTGCTGGAACAGTGCCTGCTGCCAACTGGACCTGGTGACCATGCTTTACCAGTGACTGTCAACTCATCTTTTTTTCCCCTCTGGATCCTTCCATGCTCTGCTGGAGATATTTGCAGGATATCACAGTTGGCAGCCCACAAATGCATAAGACAGGTGACTGGTGGTTTCTTTGCCAATACAGGTTATTATGTCAACTTGGCCTGCGATGATGCAAGTCAGAATGAGCGGTCACTTGGATTTGTGTCTTTGGCTGGCTTGCCACAGGTGCAGGATATCATTGACTGCATACATATGGCAATTAAAGTACTCCAGATCACCCAGGAGTACCTATCAACTGCAATGGCTTCCACACCATCAATGTACATTTAGTCTGCAAAAAAATCGTTATGCAGGTTTGTGCAAGATCCTTGGGAAGCTGCCATGATGCTTTTACCCTGTAGCAGTCCCCCCTCGCTGATCTCTTCATGGCTCAAAGCAGACTTATCAACTAACTGCTTGGAGATAAGGGATATTCATTTAAAATGTGGTTGATGACACCCATGCGGAATCCAACAAATGAGGCTCAGGAACGATACAATGAAAGTCATATAACCAGATGTGTCCTGGAGCAAATCCATCGGCATGCTAAGATGTAGTTCAGGTGCCTGGACAGATCTGGAAGTGCATTTCAGTACGCCCCAGCCAGGGTCTCCAGAATGGTCGTGGTGTGCTGCGCTCTGCATAACATTGCACAGCAGCAGGTGTGGACCTGCACGAGGAACAAGGCACAGAGCATAGGGTCTCTTTGGATGATTCCAAGGAGGAGGAGGAGAAAAAGAAAAATCTTTCAGCCAATACTTCCATCACTGTTGTTATGAACGCTGGAGTTTGTAACATGATTATGTTTGAAAAATTGTGATTTTTAAAAGTTTAAGATGGAGTCCAGAAAGTCTAAAGGAAAAGATAAATCAGACTTTTTTGAAAAGAAAGAGACTGCAGGGTAACACCCGAGAAACAATGGATTTCACCCTCCCAGACTTTCGGGTCGTAAACAAGGGGGTCAGTGATTCTGATGATGCAAATGTACCAAGCAGATGTTAACACCTGGGAACAGTGGAAAGCCCTGGTGGCTCTGTGAAACCAGACTTCTGGACCTTGCATATTGGAACAGCACAATAAGTTATTGACTTTTGAGTCCAGATAAATTTAACAGGTTTTCTGAAGGTGCGATTAGATTGGGCGGCTAGTTTTTTCAGCTGGCGCAATGGGCTGAATGGCCTCCTTCTGTGCTATAACTTTCCTATGGTTCTATGGTTCAGACAGGCTGCAAGAGAGGAAAACAAAGGTTACAGCCTCAAGGCATGTTGTAAGAAGAGAACTCAGTGGTTGCAGCCTGACAGCAGGCTGTAAGAAGACAACCAGTGGTTGCAGCCTCAGGAGACAGAAAAGAGACATCTGCTTTCGGAAGCCTGATACAGCGAAAAGCTTTGAAGACTTGAACCTGTTTTGAAAGTTGAAGCTTGTGGAGATGTAGAAGACCAGTAGGATCATCAGGAATCACCTTATTCACAGACTTCCAGGTCAGAAGTCCTCAGAGAAGTGAGCAAAGAGGTAATTGATTTTTGAAAAGGACTGGGAGACCCAACCCATTGCAACTGGGAGAAGTTTGAGACTTTTAACCGCAAAGGATTTTGCCATCAAAAAGGACTGTAACGTATAAGTGTGGCGTAAGATTTTCAAGTATTTTAATAAGTAAAGAAAATACCTTTTCTTTGTAATTTGGGTATCAACTACTTACAAAGTACTATCCAGTTCATTGGATTTCTTTTAGTTTAGTTGTTAGAATAAAAGTCTTAAAACTTGAAATCTTGTCATGTAATTCTTGAAATTGGTCCTGCAAGTTCATATCTGGTATTTTAACATTAATGGTCTCACTGAGGTTGTAACACTGTCCCTGGGTATGTCCTGTCACAGCACAGAACAGACCAACCAGATTTGGCAGCAGAGTGGTATACTGTCAGGAGTGAGTTCCTTGGGAAACCACAACATTAATTTTGGATCCTATGAAGGGTCGTGGCATCAGATCAAACATAGGCAAGGAAATCTCCTGCTGATTACCACCTACTGCCCTCTCTCAACTGATGAATTGGTACTCCTCTATGTTGAACACTACTTGGAAGAAACACAGAGTAGCAAAGGCCATCACCAACAGTGGCTCAGTAGCAGCACTACTGATCGACCTGAACAAATCCTGAAGGACATAGCTATCAGACTGAACCTGCGGCAGGTGGTGAGAGAACAAACACAAAGGAGAAACCTACTTGACCTTGTCCTTATCAATCTACCTGTCGGAGATTCACCTGTCCATGACAGTGACCGTCACACAGTCTTTGTGGAGATGATGTCCCATCTTCACACTGAGGACATCCTCCATTGTGTTGTATGGCATTACCACCATGCTAAATGGGACAGATTCAGAACAGATCTAGCAGCTCAAAACTGGGAATTCAGGGGATGTTGTGGGGCATCAGCAGCAGAATTGTTTTCCACCACAGTCTGTAACTTCACGGCCCAGCATATCACTCAATGTACCATTACCATCAGGCCAGGAGACCAAACTTAGTTCAATGAGGAATGTAGAAGAGCATGGCAGACGCAGCACCGGACATTCCTAAAAGTGAGATGCCATCCTGGCAAAGCTGTTCTGGTATTTTAAAAAACAAGGATTAATCCAAGAGAGGGAGAGAGAGACAGCAGGACCACCACCACCCCCACTCTGGTTACAGGCTGGCAACTTGCCTTCTCTATTGCTTGAAGATAAATGGGAAGGCATGAAATGAAGGGGAGCAATGGGAGGAGGTTCAATGGGTGGTTGGTTGTTTACAGGACTGCTTTGTGTCACCGGCATGGGGGTGTGCTGGTGGGAAGAATGGGCTTTGCATGTGGTTCTGACATTGGTCCAGTGATGCTAACTAACTGAATTTTGCATGAATAAGGGCATCTCAGCATACCAGGCAGCTGGTGCTGCATTGGCGACATCACCTTGCTTCTCCTCTTCCTCGGATTTATCAGCAGATGATGCGCACTCTGTGCTTTATTCCTCCTGCAGGTCCAAACCTTGCTGCTGCACTATGTTGTGCAGAGTGCAGCACATCATGACCATTCTGGATACCCGTGCTGGTGCATACTACAGGTCATCTCCATATATGTCTAGATACCTGAAGTGCATCTTCAGCATGCTGATGGCTTATTCAATTACACCTTGGGTGGATTTCTGACTTTCAGCATCGTTGGGCTTCATTTGTGGAGTTTCTAACCGGTGTCATCAGCCAAGTTTGAAGTGGATATTCCTATTCTCCCAGCAGCTACCCCTTAAGTTTGTTGGTCGGTCCAAATACATCTGGGAACTTGTACTGCCGCAGAAAGAAAGCATCATGGCAGCTCGCCCGAAATCTTGTGCACACCTGCAGAAATATTTTTCTGTGGTTGCACACCAGCTGCACGTTGATGCTGTGGAAGCCCTTGTGGTAAACAAATACTCCTGGTTGATGTTGGAGTGACTGGATTGCCATGTGTGTGCAATCGATGATGCCCGAACTTGTGGAAAGCTAGTCAGAGATGCAAACCTGAATGCTCAATCATTCTGACTGGGATCATCCCAGGTGAAATTCACATGTTTGCCAAACCCTGGCACACAACCCTTTTGTCACATATCATGCATTTGTGGGCTGCCGACTGGGAAATCCTGGATATGTTGCCAGCAGAGTCCTGGAAAGATCCAGAAGGAGAAGTGGTCACTTTGATAACCACTGGTATTGCATGGCCACCAGGGTTCAGCAGCAACCAGGTCTTCTTCTAAGAGGCTGCAAATGACTGCCATCACCTGATACAACAACCTGAGCCTCTGGAAGCACTGGTGCTACAAGAGCTCAAGGTAACTCAGCCTCTGCCTGTACACCCTGTGCTGCAGGTAGTGCCTCCTTTGAGCTGCAGTTCTCTGGTGCCTTCCTCTCTGCTGCTCCAATCTCTGTTCCTCTCCTCTCTGTTGCTCTTCTCTCTGCTGCTGTCCTCTCTGCTGCCCCATTCTCTGCTGCTGCCCCATTCTCTGCTGCTGCCCCATTCTCTGCTGCTGCCCCATTCTCTGCTGCTGCCCCATTCTCTGCTGCTGCCCCATTCTCTGCTGCTGCCCCATTCTCTGCTGCTGCCCCATTCTCTGCTGCTGCCCCATTCTCTGCTGCTGCCCCCCTCTCTGCTGCCCCCCTCTCTGCTGCCCCCCTCTCTGCTGCCCCCCTCTCTGCTGCCCCCCTCTCTGCTGCCCCCCTCTCTGCTGCCCTCCACTCTGCTGCCCCGCTCTCTGCTGCTCTCCACTCTGCTGCCCCACTCTCTGCTGCCCCACTCTCTGCTGCCCCACTCTCTGCTGCTCTCCTCTCTGCTGCCCCACTCTCTGCTGCTGTCCTCTTTGGTACTTTCCTCTCTCCTGCCCAACTGTAGCTCTGTCACAACAGGCTATTACTGCTCCTCCTGTTGCTGCTGATGGTCTTGTTGCTCCTTGTTCCAGGTCCAATCTAAGGTTGCCAAGGTGCCACCCATCCTGATGTAATTCAGAAAACCTCCAAAGTGTAGAAAGTAAACTCTCAGCAAAAGTACTGTGAACAAATCCTTTCTCACGAGTCGGTAAGGAAGCAGGTTTGAGTACTGAGTAGTTGTTGCAGTATCAGCATGAGTTTTCATCAGCCCCATCAATTGCTGTTGTGGTGTCACCTTGATTTCAATGGGAAATTTCAGGAAGCCCAGGAAACCCACAGATATGATGTTAAATTTAACAGTGAATTGAAATATCACTCCAATTAAGCAATTCCCATATGTTAATAGGCAACCTGCCTCTCTTAAAGGGGTTGTGTGCAACCCAGCTAACGTGCCTGAGCTAAATGGGGTATTTATCAGATTGGCACCAGATTTCCTGACAAGTTCAGGTTTTTGCCCCCTTCACCTGATTCGCGCCTAAACCCACAAGCTCCTCCATGTTAAAATTTGCTGGATGGCCTAAAAATCCATGGGTTTTCCATGATAGCAGAGCAGTGGAACCACCGCAGAATTTCAGTCCCACAGATACATTATAACCATGGTTTGTGGATATAATTGTAAGGTTTCGCACCCCACGTATGAAGAAACTAGACTCTCAATTTCTGTAGACTTTATTCAAGACGGCTGCCCGGATATGTCTTAGTTTAACTTTTGGAACCATGCCCCCTCAGGATTGACTGACAACACAGTGAGCAGTCTTACAAATATAGCACAGAGCAATCAGTCACTGAGAAATCAACCACAATATCCTCTCCCAGAAGTGTCCATAGCGGTAGTCTCTGCCCTGTGAAACAGCAAGGAGCTTGTCACAAATGCTTCTTATTGATCTGACCTTTCAGAATGATGGAAGTACAGTACAACAGTGTAGATAACTGGGATAAGTCTGAATGGAACAAGGGTGGAAACAAGCTGCTGCAGAGAAAATTATTTAAAATTAGAGGGGGAAGAAAACTAATTTATAGTCAGGACCCAAAAACAATGTTGTGTGTTACTGCTCATTTATCAATCTATTTGTGTCAGGTCAAGGTAGACGGATGTTAAAGACAATACTTGAATGCAAAGGCATGTTAATACCAAGTGGCATTGGGTGCATATGGAACATAGTCCTCTTCCAAACGTGTTGTTATACAGTGGTACTGTGTTAGTCCCATGTTAACCCTACACAATCAAAGTTACCTCAGCCTCCAACCAGATGAGTCACAGAACAAAGTATAGCTACAGAGCAGGAGATCAAACCTGCTGGATATTACTATTTTTTTCTGTGATTACCCTGGGCTGTGCTTGGCCTAGTAACTGGGCCTCTGCCTAGAATATTTGCCATATACTGCCTCAGGGCTGGATCTTGTCCTGCTGCCTGGAGCAGCAGTGGGTACAGAAAATGGCGGCCGCACCACACGGGATATGCGCCGCTATGCCACCATGATTCTGCGGCGGGCAGTCACTTAACATATTGATGGCAGTCACCCCCCAAATTACATGACAGGGCAGCATCAGCAATGCTGTGAACAGCGTCACCTGATGTCAATTCATCTGCCATCTCCTTATTATCCATTTTTAATTCCCCAGACTCACTTTCTATACAACCAACTCTCACTTTCTTAACTCTTTTCTTTCTTAAATATCTATAGAAACTCTTACTATCTGTCTTTATATTTCTAGATAGCTAATAAGCGGGGCATAAGGGGGATTCAGCAAAAATCACAGGGCAGAAGTTGGATTTGGCAAAATTTGTAGGGCAAAAACTGGGTTCATCAATGATTGGGGGGCACAAGGGGACTTTCGGCAAAGATGATGGGCATAAGCTGGGCCCAACGTTTGCAGGCGGGAGGAAGGTGGCCGATTGCGGTAGAACGTTTGCTTGAGATACCAGGGGGGTGTTTCTGCTCTTCATGACTTGCAAGTGGTGCTGTGAAAAGCACTTGCCTGCTTGATCCACCTGCTTCCAGCTCCATCTTTTTGTCAGGTTTCCCGAAACCTGTGAAATCCACTAGCCAGCATTAACTATAAATCAGGCTCCCAACTGCACTGTGGAAGCCTGATTTAAATATTTTATGAAGTATTCTGTCTCTCAGAGTTGGGTACAGATACTTCACACAACCCCTCACATTGAAACACTGCTTAGTTTGATGAATTCTCACTTGACTATATAAAGGGAAAGTTCTACTGTGGTTTAAAATATCTTTATTTTTATGATTTAGGCCCATATGTTATTTCATTTGGTAACTGTATTGAAAACATAGACATGGGTCAAAATTGATGGCATGGTGAGCCTGGTCTCAGCAGTTCTTGGCCTCTTCCTTGTTAGGGCCCTCTTCTAAGGAGGCAGCATTCTCCCTCCTGAGGAGATTGGGACCTGATCTACTTCCTAAGGTCTCTAGGAATTCCCCAGGAGTGCTCAGGTTTTTCTCTTCATGGGCCAGAGTCCTCATACCTTGTTAGGAAATCTGACAGAACAATCACACAAATAAATAATGCTTATCAGGAGAGAACAGTTTAATTTCCAAGAGAAGAAGGGGGAAACACAAAACACAACTCATTGACAATTCTGCAGAAATGTCAGCACAGTTCAAATGAGTCTGTTCTAAAATACTTGTTCAGTGGTCTCAGAAATCTAAACCAGGATCAAAGTAAGGGTATGAGCCTGGGATCGCCATTCCACAGGTTTATCATGGACACAGCAGTCGGCCTCTGCAAGGGCGTAAGCCAATTAATTCAGCTATTCACTGCAGGCTACAAGAAAATTACTCATAGGCACTACCAGTATGTTTATGTGATGATTTTTTTTATTGTGCTGAATAGAAAAGCCTTCAATGTAACATAAAAAGACTTGTATTGCTTAAATGTTGCTGACAAAAACAGTTGAATGAAGTTTTGTTATACTTGCTCAAGCAGATAAGAGAATATTTTGTATTCAGTATTACTTGTCACCCAACAATGACTTCTACTCTCTTTCATCTTTCTCTTGGAGATTACATTTTCCACACTAAATTAATGGAACCAGCTAAGCAAATCTATATTTTAATAGAAGTACTCATATGGATCACTGAAGCGATCCATTTATACAGGCATTGGACAGAATTCATTCAAACTAATTCAAAGCTCCACAAAAGTGTCAAATAAAATTAATTATCAACTGCTCATCACTGACAGCAAGGCTGGGAAAGTTATCATAAATTCAGTAATAAAGAGAAATTTTCTCAACTGTCTGGAACAAAAAGCAGGAAAGCATTCCATCCAGATATTCTTTCCACATAAGTGTGTGAGGCTATACAGGACATAAATTTTCATAGAATTGCTGCTAACACTTTGGGCTAAAATTTGGATTGAGCTGGTTTTTGTGTACGGGATCATGATGCGTGATTACCCCTGCCCAGTCCTGTTGAGGCAGACAATACACAAACTTCATGCTGCCTGCTCATCAATATGATTGCAGTGTGCCCCCCAGCACAAAATGTGCTGCTGACTGTCTGCCACACAACAGAGGGTCCAAGAGCATGCATGGCGTACAGCTAGCCTGTACTTCTTAAAGGGGAGCTGTATTCATTAAAGCTCCCTCTAATTTTATTTTGGAGCATCTGGGCGATTTATTTAATTGGGTGGCCCCTTTAAATTATACTGTGCAGCCGTGCACGTGTGGTAATTTAAAGGCACCGATTTTTGCTTGGCCTGCACAGGGACTTTTGGATTGCTGCACCATCACTCACCCATCAGCAATAAGGACTCACGCCTAACATTCAGAGACTCCACCTCACCCTTAACAGCTTAAAAATGCTGCCAACCTCACACCCAACCCTTACTGCTTTCACATCCTTCCAGCTATTCAGCTATGGCAGGCATATCACACAAACACATTGCAAAATACTCACTGAATTCTTCCCTCTCAATATCAATAGCCCATAACCACAGGGAGCAACAGAAAACAAGCAGAGAACAGGCATGTCTACATCTCCTGACCCCTGAAGAGGATGCGGTGCTCCACATCATGGGGTGGATTATTGTAATATTGCTTGTTCCTTTGGTGTGTGATCTACTGTAAGACTCACAGGACTACAAATAATATCCAAAGAAAACATGAGTTTTATTATAACTGAACTGGAACACATATATAGAAACAGTTACTCCACGAGCCACATCTAAACAAGTCTTGCTCTGTCGGGCTCCACCCACAACTGACTGGTCATGTGTGACATGGCATCACTTCCTCCGGTGATCTTCACTTACAGCTCCTTAAGGTGGTCCGCTCTTAAAATCATCCTATAACATTTATGACTGAGGCTGTTGCATTTAGCAATGCCATAAACATTCAGGATGATGGTACGTTCCTGCCTTATGCACCTTCTCAAATCCTAGTTTACCCTCATCCTGCCATTCCAAAGCAGCTTTATCCAACAACACATCCAATAATACATACAACACTGAACTATTCACCCTTGTGCACTCCTTTGTGTCTGTCTTGTCTTTGCCTGTCCTAGTGCTCCTATGCAGTGCTATCCCAGTGGCTGCAGCATGGCTGGTGGATGGTTGCTGACTTGCAGTTGGACAGACTGCAGATGGCCTTGCAGGATGGCCTTGAGCAGCTCTGGGCCTAAAAGGCCTGGCTTCAGTCTGCACCACTTTGGCATGGGTGGCAGCAGTCTAGGTTGGCTGGCTAACAGGCAACAGCAAGGGGACTGGACAAGTGGCAGTGGTGGGAGCACGAATGCTGCCATCCTGAGAGAAGACAGTATGTTCATGCTCTGCGGAGCTACTGCCACTCCCGTGGTGCCTCAGCAATCCTAGTATTCTATTGGAGGGCAGATTCCTGCACTGCATGCTGTTTTGAGCACTGGTACCTGCAGGTAGGATGGCAACAGTCTGAGCATACATGGCACTAAGCTGGGCTTGCATGGCCATAAACATGACCTTGGTCTGAGCTTCCACTACAGCATTGCGGCATTGGGTGGCTTCTGCCTGTGTTGCAATGGAAGCTGAGACATTAGCCACCAGACGCTGCATCACAATCTGCAAATGCTGTCATGGAGTTGGCCACCACTTCCACACTGGAAAGGGTGGGCTTCAAGCTCTGTGTAAAGCTCTGTGCCAATTTGGATTTGGACTCCTCTGTGCTCCTTGACAGTGACAACAGCCTCTCTGGGAGGCTGCCAATGCACCAAGCATCTCTGTGTGCATGTCAATCAGCATTTGCCTGTACCACACCCCATCAAAGTCTTCATCTTTGCAGCAGAACTTGTCAGTGACCTTACCCTCTGGTGAGCTGGCACACATCCTTTCGCTCTGGCCTGGCTACAGCCCACTCGTGCCCAGTGACATGTTGATCCCGACTCTAGGCTACTCTTTAAAGTACATTTTCTGAGCTGGTGGCTGTGAGTATCTGATCAAGTGACAGTGCTTCTTCATCAGCGGTCTGGTGTAGCTCTTACCCTTCATGATAAGGCTGTACTGGCTGACCAGGGGGAAAATCTTGGGCATCTGAAAGCAGAAATGCAGAAGGGACAAGTTGGGAGAGGGAAGGGGGATGGCATGGAATGCAAGAGGTCCATGGTGACACCATCTGCAGCTTGCACTTCATGCCTGACAGAATAAATGTGGAATAAATATGGTTGTTAACTTGCTATAAAGACTCCAGGATTTAACCTTGCAAAACAACTATTGCTCGTTGATATTGAGCAGGTTATAATATTATTTGCATTGTCAAAATTAATTTCACTATTATGTTTGGGATAATTTATTAATCACAATGAGAGCTGTATTACTATAATTAAGCTTAATTTTAAAAAAAATCTATTTTATTCCTGAAAAATATTAGTGAATAATGAAGGCCCTTAATGCAGGATACCAACTAGATTAAAAGCAGCTAAAGAGAAAAATGAAGTAGTGACTCGGTAATAGGAGGAGGAGGAAAAAAACAGAGAGTTTGAGAGTTACAATCTTGAGGTCCTGAGAAAGAACAAATTAGAGAAGGAGGCAGTGTAATTCGTCTTAATTTCAACACAGTGAAGATGGAGAGGAAAGATAGGGCATGTAGGGGAACATGTCTGTAGCTTATGAGTAACAACACAGTTAGCTCAAAGAAGTACTGGTCACAATAACAGACAAGGTAACAATCAAGAAAGACATTGCAGGCTAGAGGTGAGAGAAAGAATGCCTACCAGATCACTAACTTTTAATTGTATCCTGTCTAGAAGTTTTCGAAAGATGTTGGAAGAGACTAATTGGATATGGGAGAGGTATTCAAGTCTTGAATGATTTGGGCTTTTATAAAAAAAGTTTCCTCAAGATAGCTTTACAGATGGAGGAGTGGTATGAATTTTATTTGAAGTTAAATGAGGTAGTGAAGCCAATAATCTCAACAAATGAATAAAGACTCTTGTCATGTGTACAAGAAGTGTGAAGATGAAAAAATACAGACTAAAACTGAAGAGTTATAAAAATTGACTTTACCTTTTTAAAAAAATAGACAATGCTGCTAAAAATAGCCACCGAAGGTAAACAGTCTGGCCTTTGTATATTCAAACTGCCTGACAGGCACAAAGGAATACCTTTTGAGTTGTGAGGTGTCACTTACACCCACCCTGAAACATTCCTGAATTGAATGGATTCTTCTGAAACAAAGAAGGTATAAAGTGGAAACATCATAACCAGATTATTCTCATCCTGAACCCATTAGAGACATTTTTGAATTGAATGGGTTCTTCTGAAACAAAGAAGGTGTGAAGTAGCCACATCCTAGGCCATTGTTGGTCACCACAAGGAGGGAGATCCACATCTCCCAACAGAGACAAAGGTGTGAAACCATTTTTGACCTTAAAGGTAGCTCCCTGAAGCGACAGAGAGAGACATCCAGAAAGAAGTCTCACCAAGTAGCTTGTTTCCAGCTAAGGGGCTAGGAGAAATCCAGCAAGCCAGAAGGGATGTGCCCTGATGTAGAATTCTACATCTTTACTTATGCAGCAGTGAATTAAAAGTGTCTTCAACTGAACTTTCAATCAAGAGAGAAACTTACAAGCACCTCAGGCCTACAACCAACAAGAACTTGACTTCCGAGAGAATTCAACAGGTTTACCATGACCCCCAAAACCTACTCCCACTTGCAACCACTTACCCCTTTTCCTCTCTATCTGTCCCTTCATATGTGTGTGTGTGAGTGAGTGACTGCGTGAGTGGATGAAGCTGCGACAATTTTGGGTTAAGGCATGTTGATCAATAAATAATTGGTTTTCTGTTTTAAAGCTGCAAGAAAACCAATTGCTATCTGTTTATTTGACAAATAAAACACAAAGTAGTTAAAGCCTAATAGCAAATAAAAACTTTCTGCGTTCAGGTGGGAGTTGAACAATGGGAACCACCCAAACCCCCCACCACTCTAGACAAAATTGGTCAACACCGGTAGTGCAAAAAGGACTGATCACAAGTCGCTGGAAGTCAGTGAAAGCTTTTATTGCATGATATGGTAATTGAAAGTAGTTCTCACTTTACATTCTTTTTCAAGGACATGTGGTCCAAAACACAAAAAAGAGAGCTGTCACAGGTGACAGCTCTTCAAACATCCAACTTCCATCTCCTATGAGGAAGAATCATTTCAAAGCCATTGAGGATGTCAGAGGCAGGCAAGTAGGAGGACATCTGCCAGCTGCAGGTTCAAGATGAACTTCTACTCCTCATTCTATTGCACCATATTAACTGTAAACAAAACATTGTGGAACATGGGATAGGAGGTAATATACTGGCATGGATTAAGGATTGGTTAACAGGCAGAAACCATAGAGTATGAATAAACGGGTCATTCTCATGTTGACAGGCTGTGACTAGTGGGGTACTGCAAGGATCAGTACTTGGGCCCCAGCTGTTCACAATATATATCAATGATTTGGATTTGGGGACCAAATATGATATTTCCAAGTTCACAGATGACACAAAGCTAGGTGGGAATGTGTGTTGTGAGGAAGATGCAAAGCAGCTTCAAGGGGATTTGGACAGACTTAATGAGTGGGCAAGAACATGGCAGATTGAATATAATGTGTGTTATGAGCAGGTGAGAAAGGGGTCTAGGGTTCCCCCTCAGCCTTCACCTGGTCTTATTGAACAGGGTTTTGTTTTAAACACACCTTTTTTTTTTAGTTCACTAACTTCCAATTATAAGGCAAAGAAACTAGCCAAACAGGTTTTCTTAGGTTTAAAAAAAAAAGGCTGAACTTTATGAAACTTAAACTCTCATTCGGTTAGTGCCTATGGATATGCGATATGCCCACGCTAGCATGCATATGCGATACACACATGCAGATAGAGTCAGAAAAGAGCAGAAGAAATAAAGTGGAAGCATTTGAGGCAATATCTGAAGATGGTTTTGGTTACTGTTCTTCTAGCTTGCTGTAAAGTCCTTGATTTTAGGTAGGTCTTGCTTTTTGTTGGGGCCCAGTATTCTTCATAAACCTTGTTTGATGTAGGAAACGTTTCTCTCTTGATGTTCATGTGTCCTCCATGGGTCCAGAGGCTTGTGAGAAAGAGATGGAAGCAGACAGGGCTCTGTGGCTCTTTCAAAAAACCCTGGACCAGCCAGTTAGTCATGTGACCAGATGGTTTAACCTGTCCTGGCTTTTGTGGATTGTATCACCATAGCAGTCTCTGGAATGCTCTTCCTTACACCTTCAATGTCTGGTAATCAAAATCCATTGTGAGTTAAATGTCTCAGAGAATGGTCCTTTTGTCTCCACAAGCACTGTCTGTTAGTATGCAAATGTTTTTCATCTAAGTGTCTGGCAGCCATTGTAACAGGCTTTCTCTTCTTCCCAGCAAGTTTAAAGTCAATGTTCACATGACAAAAATTAATCTGCCTCATTTTTGGCAGGTGGGACTGCATGACATATAGAAAAATGTGAGGTTATCCACTTTAGTAGGAGGAGCAGATGTGCAGAATATTTCTTAAATTTTAAGAGATTGGAAAGTGTAGATGTACAAAGGGACTTGGGTGTCCTTGTCAATAAGTCACTGAGAGCAAACATGCAGGTGCAGCAAGCAATTAGGAAGGCTAATGGTATGTTAGCCTTTATCGCAAGAGGATTTGAGTACAGGAGTAGCAAAGTCTTGCTTCAGTTGTTTGGAACCTTGGTTGGACCGCACCTGGAGTACTGTGTGCAGTTTTGGTCCCTTTACCATAGGAAGGATATTATTGCCATAGAGGGAGTGCAACGACTTGTTCCTGGGATGGCAGGACTGTCCTATGAAGAGAGATTGGGGAAACTGGGCCTGGATTCTCTAGAGTTTTGAAGAATGAGAGGTGATCTAATTGAAACCTACAAAATACTTAAAAGAATAGACAGGGTAGATGCAGGTAAGATGTTTCCCCTGGTTGGGAAGTCTAGAACCAAGGGTCACAATTTCAAAATAAAGGGGAAAGCCACTTCGGACAGAGAAGATGAGAAATTTATTTACTCAGAGGGTTGTGGATCTTTAGAATTCTCTACCCAGAGGGACGTGGAAGCTCAATCATTGAGTATGTTTAAAGCAGAGACTGACAGATTTCTAAATACCAATGATATAAAGAGATATGGGGATAGTGTGGGAAAAGGCATTGAAGTGGATGATCAGCCATTCTCATATTGAATGGCGGAGCAGGCTCGATGGGCTGAATGGCCTACTCCTGCTCCTAAGTTCCTATGTCCCTATAGGTAATTGGGAAATCAGTATATATTCCAGAGTTTCATGGGAGTAGTCCCAAAGATTAACTTTAAAATACATCTTTGCCATCTTTGTAGGGTATTTTATTATGTTAAATGTGCTATATAAATACAAATTTTTTGTTTATTTATTCATTTGTGGGATGGTTGGCTAGGCCAGCATTTATTGCCCATCCCTAATTGCCCTTGAGAAGGTGATGGTGAGCCGTCTTCTTAAACCGCTGCAGTCCTTGGGGTCAAGGTGCACCCACAGTGGTATTAGGAAAGGAGTTCCAGGATCTTGACGCAACAATGAAGGAACCATATAAACATTAACATTATCCTTTTCAAAGCTGGATGCAATGTCACACTTGTATATACTATCAATTTTTCTAAACTGCATCATTAAGAAAAAGAAACAATAATTGTTCACTCATACTCTCCCTGACCAAGGGAAAGCAAATGAAATGATCCCTCACTCTCTGAGTCAAGCATCAATCTGAGCATTAATAAAATTAACATTATAACAACTAATAATGGGAATGCAAGTTAACAGACAGCAGATGTTCTGATCAGACCTCTGATCTGTTATTAGTTAGATGCTATGTTATTAGTTCCTTTTACTGTGCTGGCACTGTTTGATTTTGCAAAGCTCTGGGCCCATATTGGGTTTGGCATTGGGAGTTTCCCAGAGGAAGGTAGAAACTTGTGTATGAACAGACAAGTAAAAGCCAGTTACAAGGGTGGTGAGTATATTTAAAGGGATGCTGTGATGAAGCATAGGTATAATAGGCTTAATTAAGTAGAATTTAGATACAATTAAGATATTATACCTTTTAGAATTAAAGATTGAATAAATGGTCAGTTTTCAAGACTCACTGAAATTCCCCTTTCAGAAAGTAGGGTTAGGTCTTTCAAGGTCCATGTTACAATAGAATGTGAACCAGAAACACCTTTTAAGTTGGAAAATCTATTTCAGCATTTCTGTTGCCAGGGACTTGGAAGATAAACACATATTGAAACATCCTGTGTGACATCAGTAAGAGGTAGCAATAAACTTAATTGATAGTTTTAGTAAAATGTAGACAGATTGACTGAAAATGTTGCTACAATGTACCATAAAAACACAATTATAGATAATAAAATAATAAATGGAATAGTACTTACAGGAACAAGATGTCAAGTAAACACAATTATAAAAATTTTGACCAGATAAATGCTCACAACTTCAAGAGCAGGGGAATTCCAGCTAAACATTAAGTGGAGATGTTAGTTAATGATACTACCATACATGGATCTCAAGAGCAGGAAAAACACACACAGAAAGGTAACACCTATATGTTCAAAGGTCAGATGATACCTTAGAAATAGTATAAACATGAGAGGTTCTGAAGCAAAGATTAGAAGTGTTGAATTCCTCATCAATACTTCTCACCCTATGGTTTGCATGGGGAATTTAAGGTAAAAGATAACTTTAAATTTTGATGGATATTCCAAGATATTTTCCTGTAACATGAGCAAGTTTGAACTTTTGGATTCTATTTTAGAAATAAGATTATGTGTTACATCTCTTAATAATATTTGATACTGTGATATACTTATCCACTTAAAAGTGTATTGCATGTTCAGTTCTTTAATAAATATATAAAAGTTAATAAATTGGCTCATGTAGCATTCTGTATACAACTACAAGAGCCCCCTCTATGTGTCTCTTTAAGTTGAGAGATATGTATTGAAGAAAGTTTCCCAGACCCTTATAATATCTGGGATATTTATGACTTAGCCATAATTATTTGTTTAACATAGGCTATCCGAAAGTTGGTAATATTCTCTGTTAGTTTTCTTTCTTTGAGGGATAGTTAGTTCAATTCTTTGGACCCAAATAACTGTCTATAAGAATTTGAAACAAAAACAAGAAATGCTGGATTCACTCAGCAGGTCTGGCAGCATCTGTGGAAAGAGAAGCAGAGTTAACGTTTCGGGTCAGTGACCCTTCTTCGGAACTGTTCTATAAGAATTCTATAAGAATTTGTCTGGTTTCAACTTAGTTAAGGGAGAGTCATAGGGATGTACGCCTGATTTGGTTTAGTCTCGATAAGGGGTTAAAGTCATAAATCACTTCAATTGGTACCCAAAAGTGTGTGTTGTTGTTCACAGAATCCTGTAATTATATGTTAGTCTTTAATGTTTATTTTAGATTTGTAAGTACGGAAGGAGTGTTTACTATCAGTGGTATTAAGACCCAGATTTAAGGGTCTAGAAATGACAAACTCTTGATCACAGTTTGTGGATCTTAAATCAGAACTCCTTCATTCTACTTTTGATGTTTGAAAATTTCCTTTAATGTTCACTTTAAATCCTTGTTGAGATTAGGTCCTGGCACATTTTAATTCTTAGTTCAGGTTCGGTTCAGATATAGTGGCTAATAATGAAGGGATTGGCTTAATTTTCCTGTTAGGTGATCCATTAACCTGTATTAGTAGATTATAGAATTCCATTCCGCTGCCTCAGGCAGCTCAGGTGGTAGACTTTGAGATAGTTAATTTTGATGCCAATGGTTCAGTTAGAGCTCATGGTACTATTGTGGCTGACCCCCAGGAGGCAGGGATAGCATGTATCCAGTGGGCTAATCAGACTGATACCCCAGACCCACGACATTCCTTAATGATAAAGTGCAGGCCTGCACAACTGGGTGGCCTAGTGACTGGTGCACGACAGGGTGGAGTATCCATGGTAGAATTGTAGGTCCTGGGTCTCCCTACATGTGTGGTGGACATAGGTTTCGGATCAGATGCCTTCCTCACAATGAGGTTCGTGCTCAGAATTTGCAGGAGGATTATAGACAGCTACTGATACATTACCTTCAAATGAAACAGGCACTTCTCCAGGCTTTTGCTAATGATGGTGCTGCAGGCTTTCCTCTGTCCATGGGACAGCCAGTGCAGTCTCAAATTACACCTGTAGGCAATGTGAATCTTAACTCTATATATACCATGTGTGGCAAGGCCAGTCTAAGGTAAAACAAGGTGAATTTTAAATAACCTTGATAGACTTGACACTTGTTGTCAAGGCTGGAGTGCTGCAAATTTACGGCAACTCCTCTCCATGATGCTAAACTCTGATCTAGTCCCCCCGATCAATAAGTGCAACAGCTGGATATAAATATATACCCATCTCCTGGCTGCAACTTAGGGTGGGCATGCTATGGGCTGAATCAAAGAAATCCTTCAAAATACTGTTAAGTCAAATGGTTACGTAGCAGCCTATGGATTAGGTAAGGACCTTACACAAGGCAACTGGGAAATTGTTCATGGTTGTCTGGCTAACCAGTATCAGAATTCTGCACTTAGACTAGCCTGTGAAGGGGCATTGTCTGCTTATCCTGATGACCAGCAGAGGTGGGATAATGTTGAATGCATTATCCGCTCAAACCATGCCTTGCTGGATCTGCCCCATAACAAGCCTGTGGTCCAACCAGATCCTAAGGTTAAAAACAATAGACAATATCTCTGCTTCACACAGACAGGGACAAAATAGAACATTGACTCCTTCTTGTTCCAGTTGCCTGCAGACCCGTTCCTTTGTGCCCCCGGACGGGCACTGTACACTGCCATCTCGCCAGGAATGCGAGTGGCATATTTCCCCGGAGCAGTGGGAACGGTCTAGCACCACACCTCGTAGAGATAGCAGGGTCAGCTGGGATCCCTATGGGGATGAATTTTACACTGGCTGTTCCTATCACAGAGTAATGGAAGGGCTGACAGAGGCAGCGATCGGAAAGACTCCCGACAGGATCGGCATTCACCCCAAGGGGGCGATAGTTGTGACTGTAAGCCCTCTGATAGACAACCTAAAGGATCAGGAAAGCATGAGACTCCTAAGAGGGAGGGGCGGACTTCATTTAAAGTCATCAGATATCAAGGTAGGGCTGATAGTCAGGACTCAGAAGCATCTGATTCTCCACAGTGAAGGGCTGGCACCCAAGCTCCTAAACAAGTACTGCCCTTAACTACAGCATCATCCAAATCAATGTGGCAAGGTAGATATAGAACCTCACTCTTTTGATGCAGGTTGGCACAAGCCTAGGTAACAGTGGCCTATTCAGGATCATAAAGGGAAAATAGACACAATTCAATATCCCCGAACTTTAAAAATTCTGAAGGCAAGTTTAGGACTCCTGAACTTTGCTAGATCATTTACACCGACCTTTGCTGAGCTCTCAGCACCTCTGTATGCTAGAGTAGGCGAAACAGTAAAAGGCCCATTCATTTTTTCCCCAGATGATTACTTGAAATTGCAACAACAGTTCTGTGATGTACAGAAGGCTATAGATTTGAAGCAAAAGGACTTGCAAAAGGTCCCACTTAATCTTCATGTTAAAACATCTCCTAAAGTAACAGTTGCAGTTTTTTACAATGAAAATCGAATTGTGCCGGTTCAGTTTCATTCTTATAATGTTTCCAATGTTTAACGATCGTACAATAAAAAGGAAAATGTCATCATGATGATTGTTCAGTGCCTATTTAAAACATGACACCTTCAAGGGATACAGCCCATTACAAGTTATTTTGAAATACCAGACCTGAGATCAGTTTTGCAAATGGCCTCTGATGAGAGAAGAGCCACTCAAATCTAATAGGTCAAATGGACCTCCTTTTTGAATGATCCTACACTCATTTTTAAATTTCTATCCTCAGACATGGACTTAGAACACCTCCCTGTTATGGAAGATGATGATACCAAGGAGGGAGTTAAACAAGTACCTCTGAAACCACTTACAGTAAATAACTTAATGATAA
This sequence comes from Heterodontus francisci, assembly GCF_036365525.1. Lineage (NCBI taxonomy): Eukaryota > Metazoa > Chordata > Chondrichthyes > Heterodontiformes > Heterodontidae > Heterodontus > Heterodontus francisci. Next base: position 46,880,005 of record NC_090388.1, on the reverse strand, counting down.
TCTGTGATGCAGACCCCCAGCTGCCAAGAATGAGGCATATTAATTTTGTCATATGAACGTTGATTTTAAACTGTTGCTGGAGCAAGGAAATGACTTGTTAAACAGATCAGGCATGGCTGGAAAAAAATTTACATATTTACAGAAAGTGCTTGCGGAGACAAAGGACCATTCCCTGACACATTCAACCCACAATGGACTTTGATCACCAGACATTGAAGGTGAGGAAGCTCACATTCCAGGATGACTGCTGAGATGGCTGAATCCACAACAGATGTGGTCAAACCAGCTATTCACATGACTAACCTGCTGGGCAACCTGAGTTTTTTTGAATTTTACAGACAGTTTGAGAGAGAGAGACTGTTTGCTCCTAGACTGTAAAGACTTCTGTAGGCTGGCTTACCATAGCCTGTCCTGTCTGCTCCCATCTCTTTCTCACGGAACTCCAAATCCACTGAAGAGGTGAACCTCAAGAAAGAAAAGTCTCCGATATCGAACAAGGTTTAAGAAGAATACTGGGCCCCAATGAAAAGCAAGATCTACCTACAATCAAGGACTCTACAGTGAGCTGGAAGAACAGTAACCAAAACCATCTTCAGATATTGCCTCAAACTTTTCCACTTTATTTCTTCTGCTCTTTTCTGTCTCTATCTGCATGTATGTTTATCGTGTATGCATGCTAGTCTGGGCGCGTTGTGTATCCTTAGGCATCAACCGAATTAAAGTTTAGGTTTAAAAAAGTTCAACCTTTCTTCTTTAAACCTAAGAAAACCTGTTTGGCTGGTTTCTTACAAATCGAAAGCAATGAACAAGGATTCACTAAGGGCGAGCTAAAAAAACGCGGTATTTAAAATAAAACCCTGATACGGTAAGACCAGATGAAGGCTGAGAGGGAACCCTAGATCCCTTTCTCACCTGGTCGTAACATGGGTCATCAATGATGATTAAAAAAGGGATATCTCAACAATCCTCAGCTGTAATGGAGATAGTAATAGGTAACGATCGGGATTCTTATTCTTTTTATCCAGAAGAATTACTGTCCATACCCCTAGGTCAACAGACAGCACAGTATACTGAAGCTGTAGCATTACGGTATGCTTTAGAAAAGGCAGACCCTATTAAGCCTGCATTAATTTGTACAGATGGTGACTAATGTAAACTGGCTTATAACCAATACCTTGTGTTCTGGGAGCAAACAGGCTTTACCAATCATAAAGGCAAACCCATAAAACACAAATCATTGTGGGAAGATATTCTCCACTTGTGAAAGGAGCAACGTAATTGTCAGGTAATACATGTACCCGGGCATACCACTGGTTCAAAGAGCAACAATCTTGCAGATTGACAGGCAAAACGTTCAGTCTGCATGACACCCCCTCGAGAGGGGCCTGCCATAGTTAATATAATCACTAGGGCAGAACGGGCAGCTAATCAGGATGAGGAACTGATTCAGCTATTAGACCCAACGAAAGAGAATCCAAACGAATATCCATCAAAATACTTCTATTTGGAGACTCCGACAGGTATTGTACTGGTTAAGTTGCCCACGGGTGTCCGGGAAGTACCCCCGACTCACAAACGAGAACAGCTTGTAAAAGAAGCTCACAAGGGTATAGGTCAGGCACATAGTGGTGCCCGAACAGCATTCTGCAAATTGACTCCTTTATATTGGTTGCCAGGCATGCTTAAAGCCTGTAAAACCTATGTGGCAAATTGTGAGTCATGTAATTTGATCAACAAATCATCACTTATTAAGCCGCCACCATTGGCTCCTGTGAAGCCTAATAATTAAATGGAGAAATTTTTTGTTGATTTCATTGGACCACTACTCCCATTAATGGGGTATAAACCTGTTCCCGTTTGTGTTGATGGCTGCACTTCGTTTTGCTGACTGGTCCCCAGAAAATCTGTTTCGGAAACTGCACTTGTCAATGTTATTACTGACGTTATTACTGTAACTGGTGCACCTAAAATCCTACACTCTGATCAAGACGGAGCCTTGTTTCCAAGGTTTTCAAAGACTATTGTGTGCAAAGGGGGATTGGGTTGGAGCACAGCACATCACGTCATCTGCAGTCAGCGGGACTGGAAGAATGTAAAAACCAGGAAGTAAAAAAGCTATTGACAAAACTGTTGAGAATCAGAGAGAATAAGTGGGCTGCCATCATTTTGGAGGTACAGTTTTCACTAAATAATGTGCCCATGTGTGCATCAGGGACCGTGTTCCCTAGAACACCATATTATTTAATGTATAGTGTTGAAATGCATGCACCACTTACTCATGGTTCTTTTATTGCCTCTATGCTTTCTGATTCCTTTACCCGACAGCAACAATTAGATTTGAAACAAGAAATAACAAATCTGAAATTGATCAGAGGATCAGAGAGAAGAATAGACAAAAGCTTGGCAACCTGTAACCGGGGAGTGGGTTCAGGAGAGAAAGTTTGAACAGAAGCCTGGTTTGAGACCTAAGTGGAAGAAATCTGTTCAAATACATTCTGTCATTATTGAAAGAACTGTCAAAATATTTGTTAACCAGCCGAATGGTGAGCAATCTATTAAAATTGTCTCTGTAGACAACCTGAAGAGGTGTCCTGAAGGGTACAGGAATGGAGGAACGGTACAAGGTGCAGTCGTACACTATATTTCAGGACCCAGCCTGGAGGATGGCTTTGGAAACGACACTAATTGAACTGCAACCAACTGCATAAATAATTGTTCCTCCCCCACACAGGACCTCGCAGTGCCTCAAAGGTTAGTTTCACAGGGAACCACACCCAACGCAACGAGCGATAGTCAAGTCACAACAACAGAAGAAGGAAACATTGTGGGAAAGGAACAAAGCACTGAAAACTCCCAGTGATGGGACTTGCTATTGCGTAAAGCAAGGATTAAGGTACTGGTCGATTCTTTGTTAAAGGTCTTCTGGATGCAAGCAGTGCATGTGACATGCCAGAGTGGTCTTGCTGCTTGAACACCTTACACTATGCAATTTCTTGCAGAGAAGCAGAAATAAAGCATTTTACTGCATTTTCCCTGAGTAACTTTGGAGGGGAGGTAATGCAATAATGGTCTTATTCATTATAGCATTGGAAGAGTGCGATGGCACTGAGGAAAACATGGCAGAAAGGTTCTTCTTTGTATCGCCACAATAGCTTCTCATTGAATGTACATCTGTTATAAAGATAATCAACTTCTGAATAACACTTCTATCCAGGACACATCAAAATTCCCTGAAGTTCAGCTCTATTCATTATATTCCTGGTGTGAGGACGTTGGTTGGAATGTGACTAAAAATCAACTAAAGCACATTTTAGTTTATGTCAACAGGACTTTATCAGTTCAAGATCAGCGGCAACTATGGACCCTTACTTCCCCACAAATGCGCCCTCTAAGGATGTTACTTGCTGTGCTCATAATTTCCTACATATTAAATCCTCTGGATTTAGAAATTCTTATGCTCTTTGTGTTATTTGTATGCCTGTTAAACTTCATAAGCTACAGTTACAGGGCATAGATATGATTCTTGACTGTACAGCTTACTTAGTTGAGGAAACTGTTAAAAGGGTACAACACTTGCAGGTTAATTTGACTAATATTTGGCAAGCTCTAAATTGGCTACAGGCTATTGGTCAAGGGGTTGCAGAGGCAACACCAGGGTTAGTTTTTGCTGCTACAAGTTTTTTAAAACTCTGCAGATAGAATCTTGGACCAGCGCAGAGTAGCCTTCTTGTCCATTTCATCAAAGACAAGTCTGTCTTCAGCAGACTTATCTACCACATCACATGGTTTCATCGATTGATCCTTGATGTTTGACATGTCGCGATACAGTCCAACTCTTTTGACATTTTGTGACCTCAGATCACTGACACTTCACACAGTTTTATTCTGAACTTTGTGATAAAATTAAAAGATTCATTTCTGGAAAATTTAGATGACCCATGTAAAAACGCGGACTATGTTTGTTGTCGATGTAGTCTTTTGTATTATTGCACTGTTTACATAACTGTTAATGACACTTTATTGAATGCTTACATCTTAGACATTACTTAGTTGAAACATCTGAACTTCGTTGTTCACCTTTATTCTGGTCAAGGGGGGGAGGGGTGATGAAACATAGGTATAATAGGCTTAATTAAGTTGAATTTAGATATAGTTAATATATTATACCTTTTAGAATTAAAGACTGAATAAATGGTCTGTTTTCAAGACCTTCTGAATTTCCCCTTTAAGAAGGTAGAGTTAGAAATTTCAAGGTCTTTCAAGGTCCCTGTTACAATAGAATGTGAACCAGAAACACCTTTTAAGTTGGAAAATCCATTTCAGCGATTCTGTTGCCAGGGACTTGGAAGATAAACACACATTGAAACATCCTGTGTGACATCAGTAAGAGGTAGCAATAAACTTACTTGATAGTGTTGGTCAAATGTAGACAGATCGACTCAAAAGGTTGCTACAAGGTACCATAAAAAAACACAATTATAGATAATAAAATAAAAAATGGAATAGTGCTTGCAGGAACAAGATGTCAAGTAAACACAGTTATAAACATTTTGACCAGATTAATACTCACAACTTCAAGAGCAGGGGAATTCCAGCAAAACATTAAGTGGAGATGTTAGTTAATGATACTACCATATTTGGATCTCAAGAGCAGGAAAAACATACACAGAAGGGTAACACCTATATGTTAAAAGGTCAGATGATACCTTAGAAACAGTATAAACATGAGAGTTTCTGAAGCAAAAATTAGAAGTGTTGAATTCCTCATCAATACTTCTCACCCTATGGCTTGCTCGGGGAATTTAAGGTAAAAGTTTACTTTAAATTTTGATGGCTATTCTAAGATATTTTGCTGTAACATGAGCAAGTTTGAACTTTTGGATTCTATTTTAGAAATAGGATTATGTGTTACACCTCTTAGTAATATTTGATACTGTGATATACTTATCCACTTAAAAGTGTATTGCTTGTTCAATTCTTTAATAAATATATAAAAGTTAATAAATTGGCTCATGTAGCATTCTGTATACAACTAAAAGAGCCCCTCTCTGTGTCTCTTTAAGTGGAGTGATACGTATTGAAGAGAGTTTCCCAGACCCTTATAATATCTGGGATATGACTTAGCCATAATTATTTTAAAAATAGGTTTTCCAAAAGATGGTAATATTCTCTGTTAGTTTTCTTTCTTTGAGGGAAAGCTAGTTCAATTCTTTGGACCCAAATAAGTGTCTATAAGAATTTGTCTTGTTTGAACTTATTTAAGGAAGAGTCATAGGGATGTATGCCTGATTTGATTTAGCCCCTATAAAGGGTTAAAGTCATAAATCACTTCAATGCAACCACTTAAATGTAAGTGGCCTCATAAATAAGAATAGAAGAATTGGTAGCCATTACAAAAGTTTCCATTTTTAAAATTTATATTCTAACCTTTCAAAATGCTGTTTATGTAACAGACATGCTCAGCAAAACCCGGTGACTGATACAAATAATTCTAGAGGCAGGAAACTGAGTCTGACACCAAGTGTTGGAGCTGCTCAGTGGTCCATTCCCTATTTAATGGGTAGCATCATTGCAATGTCACTAGCCTAGTAATCTAGAGCTCTAGACTAATGCACTAGAGACAAGTTCCAAGCCCACCAAGACAGCTGGTGGAATTCAAATTCAATTCACTAATACATCTGGAATAAAAAGTTAGTCTCAGTAATGGTGATCATGAAACGACCAAATTGTTGTAAAAACCCATTTGGTTCATTTATGTCCTTCAAGGAAGGAAACCTGTTGTCCTTACCCTGTCTGACCTCCATGTGACTGCAGACCCACGGCAATGTGATTGACTCTTAACTGTCGTCTGAAATGGCCTCGCAAGCCACTCAATTTGTAATAGGGATCGGCAACAAATGCTCCCCTTGCCAGTGATGCTGATATCCCTTGCGCGAATAAAAAAAAAAGTAAAGGTGGACCTGAGGTGGCATTAAGGACTGTAGCTCTGCTTAGTGCTGCAGGGCACCTTCCTTGTAAGATCGCATTATACGGAGATGAAGGAAGAGTTCTTAGGGCGCAAATAACCATTATGCTGCTGACAGTCCAGCTCCATGGTGCATGCTTGCAGCAGATGGAATAGCTCTGCATATGGTTGTCTACTGACAGCCCTATAGCCAGTTCTTCATGGTCATTACCAGATAGATACAATGCTGCTTGTAGCTGAAGATGTGAGATTATCAGCAGCAGTCACAATGTACCTCTAGTTCAGCCTGGCCTATCTTTTAGCACTCCATTGAGCCTCCTCTTTCTCAGCAGTTAAAAAAGCAAATGGGGATTTCCAATTGGAAACCCACTGTCCCAAAAGATGGAAGTGCCAGAGTACTGGCACAAAGTCTCATGGCTACCTAAATGGAGAAAAGCAAAATAAAAGTCTTAAATATTGCTACAAATCTTCCTGCAGGACTCTTTCAATGTACGTCCACTTAGTAGCACACACTAGCATGTCAGAACACCCATTTTTAATGGCTGGGTAGATTGCTGAGCATGAAACTGACAAACACGAGGAAATTGTGTGGATGTCTATATGCTGTCACTGGGATGTAGTCCTAATACAATTTACTGCAAATCTGGGTGATTCTAACACCAGTACAAATCCTGACTGGAAAATCAGATGGGGTACTAAATGGGCGATATTAGCCAATATAGATCTTTGCCCATTTTTCCAATCAGCTAGTCCCACCTTATCTTGTTAATTGGGTGTAACTAATTAGACAATCTTTTTTGGTAAATTACTCTTTCAAATGGCCTATTTCTTTCTGAAGGCATTGTTAAGAGACAGGCATAACATTTTCTCTCCTACTATCAGTGAGGCAGGCCGTTTTCATACTAAGTTATAGATTATCTCTGCAATAGTTCAGCAGCTTTTGATTAACAGACACAGCACATAGAGGCAGATTACTGGGCAGTTGAGCCCAATTTCCAAATGTGGCTTAAGTAGCTCCAGAGGCAATGGACTATTGTGAGGATTAGTGCAGAAAGTGAGTATCAACAGTGATACACATGAGATAACTGACTCTTTGTGCAGCTTTCAATCCGCTTTATCACACTACAGAGCTGCAATCTGCATTTTAGATGGGATTAATTCACAGAAAGACCTTTAAGAGGCTCTTTAAAATATTACTGACGTATATAGTTTATTATACAGCCTGTGACAAAAACAATGATTATGTGATTGGAACTGTAAAACAGATATATTAGATGCAGCTATGTCTAGCTTGGCATTGGGATCATTTGATGATCATGCTGATAATTGTTCCAAAGATTTGCAAAGACTTACAGATTAAGATGAAAATCACAGCAACCACTGAGTGCGTGAAGAGCGATGTAGCAAGAGTTAGAACATCAGGGGGCTCATAATGTGTGCTGAGGAGGAAGTCTGTATCCCATTACAAATTCAAACAATGGTTTGAATTTATTTAAAAAATCTTTTGCGCAGAACAAATTCCTAACATGCCCTTTTCTCATATCTGATCCCACCTCTTGGATCAGGTCAGTTGAATGCCTGCAAACAGCTACAAACAAAAGTTTGCATTTCAGTGCAGATTTAACCCCTGCACTGAGTACTATTACAACCAGAACTTTTGAGGGATTCAAATGTGTCTTGTGCCAACTCTCCAAATGAGCAAACTGAAATAGGTGTACTTCATCCCTTGGCACTGAAAACATTCCTATTTACTCAGGAGGCTCTGAATTTCTAGACACATACACCAGAGTTTCGTAAACAGAATCAGATGCAAGTCTTCAGAGCTAGTTTTCAAAGAATACTTTCCTAACCCCCTCTCATTGCATTAGGTTCTCTTTTTGGCTTTAAAAGTGGTTTTATCATGAAATGCAAAATATCAAGATTTCTCTACATAAAAATAAAACGGCTCCATCATAATTGACATCCAATGAAAGTAACCTTGCAAGTATAATTGGAGGCTAATTGGCATATTTTTTATTTAGAGATACAGCACTGAAACAGGCCCTTCGGCCCACCGAGTCTGTGCCGACCATCAACCACCCATTTATACTAATCCTACACTAATTCCATATTCCTACCACATCCCCACCTGTCCCTATATTTCCCTACCACCTACCTATACTAGGGGCAATTTATAATGGCCAATTTACCTATCAACCTGCAAGTCTTTGGCATGTGGGAGGAAACCGGAGCACCCGGAGGAAACCCACGCAAACACAGGGAGAACTTGCAAACTCCACACAGGCAGTACCCAGAATTGAACCCGGGTCACTGGAGCTGTGAGGCTACGGTGCTAACCACTGCGCCACTGTGCCGCCTGAATAATAACCCTGATTTTGTGAAACACTGTGGTTCTGGACTATGCTAGCCTAGGTCAAAAAATTAGTGCGCTACAATCCAGGCCCAATTTTCTAGCTGGTTTACTGAGGTTGTCCAACCAGTTTATTCGGACTTCAGTTAAATATACACACTGAATTCTACAACTGTGGGGAAGGCACTGCCCACAACTTTAGTCTCACTCATAATAACTGGCTCCATCAGTGTTACAGCAGACAAAGCCTGCTCATTAGAGCCTCTTAAAGCTGGTTTATTGGTGCTTTGGCATAATTTTTAACTGTTCTTTTTTTCCTGGGAGTATTTACAAAGTTATAACATTGATTATTTTGTCCCTGGTGCTGCCTTTTTGCACCATCGTTACTTTTATTGTGCAGCAAGGCAAGTAAGTATTCCTAGACCAGAATGTATAGGCAGACGTGCATATTTGCCTAATGAGCAGTGCCCACAGTTGTTTTACCTTAGCAGGGAAACAATCACTGAGTTGTGCCACATGCTGCATGCGGAAATATAGCCCACCTCCACCACAACTACCACAATGACGATGGCTGTTAAGGTCTTAATCACTGTTATCTTTTATTCCACAGCATCAGTAACATTTGCCAATCAGCTGTGCACAGTTCATTAAGAAAGTCGTTGGATTTATTTTTTGCTAGGGCAAACATTTTCTTGCTCAAAGACTGGCACCACATACTTGTTCTGTTGCAGGAGACCCAGCTGCTGACTTTGAGGATCCAGTTTACCAAAGCGGTTTGATATGCACAGACCAGGAAATGCTAGGTGCACGGGGCAGCCTGCCAGCAAACCTGCACACAATGGCTCAGAGCATGGAGGAGTCCAACTCCAACCTGGAGTTTGGGTTTTGCACACAGCATCGAGACCATCCTGTTCAACATGGAGTGCATGGTCAGCTCCACCAACACAATATTGCCATCCACAATGGAGCCTCTGCTGATAGCTCTGACAGCATCCATGGACGCTTACTATTGTATGAAACATTAAACTATAAATGTTTAGCTGTATTAGAAAGCATTTTCTTTGTTCAAAGAAATGATAATTCATTCAAGGATCCTCCAGTAGCTTCAGGTTAGTAATTACTTCTGGTGCACTATTTGCTACAAAACCTCATATTATATTCAGCTGAGGGCTGTAGAGAAGTGAGGGTTTTATTTTGGTGAGAGTTAGGTGTTTCCAAAAATATTACTATTTAATAATCTAAATAAACATTAAATTCAGTGTCACCTCATTTGAAATAGGCTAAAGGATATATCTTCTAATAACTTTGGTTATTAACATGGTCTTATCAACACAGGCTTACATGATGTTTTATAATGTCAGTTCTATCACTTCAGAGAGGTGTAGTCCTGCTGTGAATATTAATTATTCACATTCAACTACTGTACATCCAACTTAGATTGAAAATTGTTCTCTGTAACTTTTTCTTGTCTATTATTTAAAAAGATGATGCAAGGAATTTTTTAAAAAGTAGATATTTTTGTTAATTAACAGATATCAACTTTTAAACAATACTAAGCTTATATTTATCATATCAGCTTGGGGGGGGGGGGGGGGGTGGCGACTGCAAAGGATTCAAGAATCTGAAACTATCAAAACTCAGTCGTGTTAAATTCAGATCAGAAAGCTAACCCAGGAAATTACGTTATTTATTTGGGTTAATCTGGTCTTTATCAGGTTGAGCGATGTCAATGCTGTTATCTTAAGATTTAATTCCTAAAATTTCCTCCTTGCTGGCCTCCTGAGGTCTACCATGTGCAATCACCTCATCCAAAACCCTTTCACCTGCTTGCCCATCATCCCTGTCCTTGCTGACCTTCACTGGCTCCCTCTTCTCCAATGCAGCACATTCAAAAAACTTCTCATTTAGAAATGCCAACAGAGCATTGTCCCAGTCTACCTCTGTAACCTCCTCCAGCTCTATTTCCGAGCCCATTTCCTATGGTTCTTTGATTCAGGCCTCCTGTGTTCTCTTTAGTTAGTAGGAGATTTCTACTGTGTCAATCCTACCATCTGGAATATCTTCTCTGTTATGAATGCTGGACTTTGTAACATGATTGCGTTTTTTTTAATTGTGATTTTTGTAAGTTGAAGATGGAGTCCAGGAAGTCAGGTGGCTATACATCCACTCTGCAAAAGGACACAAGAGAAATCTTTGTTACCAGGACAACAGAGAACACAGATCAAATACTTTCTTTCGTTGAAAAAATAGACTGCAAGAATAACACCTGAAGAACAATGGGTTTCGCCCTCCCAGACTTTCGGGTCATAAAACAAGGAGTCAGTGATTTTGAAGATGCAAATGTACCAAGCAGATGTTAACACCTGGGAACAATGGAAAGCTCAGGTGGCTCTGTGAAACCATACTTCTGGACTTTGCATATTGGAACAGGATAATAGGCTATGACTATTGAGTCCAGCTAAATTTAACGGAATTTCTGAAAGCAGACAGGCTGTAAGAGATTTCGCCACCAAAAAGGACTGTGTCACATATAAGTGTGATGTGAGGTTTTAAAGTATTTTAATAAATTAAGAAAATACCTTTCTTTGTAATCTGGAGTATCAGCTCCTAACAAAGTAGTATTTAGTTAATGAGGATTTCTTTCAGTTTAGTTGTTATAATAAAAGTCTTCAAACTTGTAATCTTGTTGTCTAATTCTTCAAATTGGTCTGGGAGATTCATATCTTGCATTTTAACATAAACAGTCTCACTGAGGTCATAACAGTCTCTAAACCTGTTTTCTTGTTATTTCTCTCCCTACCTTTAAAAATACCACAAAACCAATCTGCTTAAGCGTGCATTGAGTCAAGTCTGCATATTTTTCTACCGCTGTTTCTCCTTTGTACAGTGTCTTGGGAAGTTTATCACATAAAAGGACTAGTGTCATAGGATGGAATTTTTTGAGTGCCGTGGCTTGCCTGACGGTGGGACTGGAAGCTGGCGTAACTTCCGCTTTCGCCGCAAATCCTGTTTTCACGCAATTTGTATGTAAATGAGCCATGCAGCGATGGGCACGGGGGACACCTGGGATCATGCGGCGGGGGGGCCTTTCATTGGTGGAACCCACTGTCACTGCCCCAAGCACCATGATCGCCAGATATATAAAACATTCTGTGCTTGCAGCTTCAAGGATCAGCAGCCTTCCTTTCATGTGTCTTCAGATTAATCTAAATTGAAGCTTTTAATTAAATCAAAATGTTTTTGCCTCCCTTATTTTGTGAGAGTCACCACCAACTTCACATCATTTATTTTACCTGCAGCCAAAGTGAATTACATGTCAGCCAGTAGGTAGAAACCAGCCCCACAATTCAGTGATGCCTCCCTGCAGGCTCTCCTCCAGGCAGACAGGGAAAGGTAGGAGGTCCTCTTCCTTGCAGATGGAGTGTGAAAACCTTCTCACCTCCCCAAAGCAGACTGGATGGAGGTAGCAGAGGAGGTCACGAACCGTGGGGTGACAAGCAGAACATGAATGCAGTATCACAAGCGCATCAATAACTTGCTCAGATTGGCGAGGGTAAGTGGTCTTGGGTCTTGGTGAAGCAGCTCCATTGTTTTTCTCCATGGCTCCGTGTCTTTAAGGCAGAGGGTACACAAGGAATGCAGTGGCATGCCTGAGCAGCCTTGGCGTCATTCACTAAATGATGTTGCACCAAGATGAAGATTGGCATTATTTGTGTGCTTGGATGTGTCATGCAAAAGCCACTGCAGAATGAGTGATGTTGGTGCATGTATGCGATGGTTGTGATGCATCATTTGCATGTCGTTAAATCTGCACCGTCTGCTGCAGGATAAACATAGCTACAACTGAGCGTGCCAGAACTGGAGGAGGGGTCCCTGACATCAACCTGCTGACCAGAGTTGAGGAGGAGGTGATGTAGATCGCGAGACAGGAGGGAGACAGGGCGAGCGGAGATGGCAAGGCAGGAGCCACAAGGCATAAGGATGAAGTGTCATTTCCAGTATTGCAGCCATATGTGGAAACTGAAGGAAATTGTGTGAACTCATGTGAATCAGATGCTTAAAATGTCTCTGTTTGAGTTTCCACTGCGAGTGCCCGCACTCAAGTCGTAGAACACCACGTGGCCTAAGGTTCCTTCTCTGGGGAGGAAAATTATGCCAATGCACCTGTGGATGCACCATCACCTGCCTCTTCACCCACCTCCACCAGCGCAGATATATCCACATGGTCCGCAGGGGATTAAGATTAAGAATCTGGGTCACAAGCTGGTGGTCACGACACAAACACATCGCAGCAGCTGAGGGAGGATGTGCCAGCTGGGTCCCCTGACAATCGAAGGACTGCTGGGGACCAGGGTCCTTGTTAGTCCCATGCTCATGATGATCCTTTGTTTGTAGCTAGTCTGGTTGAGCACTCAAACCACATTCGATCTGCCCTGCACTCCATCGCTGTTGCCGTTGGCTCCATACAGCAGTCTAAGCGAGAGGGCAATGAGGAACCTAAAAACCATAGAAAAATTACGGCACAGAAAGAGGCCATTCAGCCCATTGTGTCTGCACCGGCTGAAAAAACTAGCCGCCCAATCTAATCCCACCTTCCAGAACTTGGTCCGTAGCCTTGCAGATTTTAGCACTTCAGGTGCAGGTCCAGGTATCTTTTAAATGAGTTGAGGGTTTCTACCTCCACCACAAATCCAGGCAGTGAATTCCAGACACCCATCACCCTCTGGGTGAAAATGTTTTCCTCATGTCCCCTCTAATCCTTCTACCAATCACCTTAAATCTGTGCCCTTGGTAATTGACTTCTCCACTAGGGGAAACAGGTCCTTCCTGTCTATCTAGGCCCCTCATCATTTTGTACACCTCAATTAAGTCACCCCTCAGCCTCCTCTGTTCTAACGAAAACAACCCTAGTCTATCCAATCTTTCCTCATAGCTGCAATTTTCAAGCCCCGGCAACATTCTTGTAAATCTCGTCTGTACTCTCTCCAGAGTAATTATGTCCTTCCTGTAATGTGGTGACCAGAACTGTATGCAATATTCCAGCAGTGGCCTAACCAGTGTTTTATACAGTTCCAGCATTACATCCCTGCTTTTGTATTCTATGCCTCAGCCAATAAAGGAAAGCATTCCAAATGCCTTCTTCACCACTTTATCCACCTGTCCTGCCACCTTCAGGGACTTATGGACATGCACTCCAAGGCATCTCACTTCTTCTACCCCTCTCAATATCCTCCCATTTTATGTGCATTCACTTGCTTTGTTTGCCCTCCCCAAATGCATTACCTCACCCTTTTATTTAGAGATACAGCACTGAAACAGGCCCTTCGGCTCACCGAGTCTGTGCCGACCAACAACTACCCATTTATACTAACCCTACAGTAATCCCATATTTCCTACCACCTACCTACACTAGGGGCAATTTACAATGGCCAATTTACCTATCACCTGCAAGTCTTTGGTGGTGGGAGGAAACCAGAGCACCTGACGAAAACCCACGCGGTCATAGGGAGAACTTGCAAACTCCGCACAGGCAGTACCCAGAATTGAACCCGGGTCCCAGGAGCTGTGAGGCTGCGGTGCTAACCACTGCACCACTGTGCCACGCTCCAAATTGAATTCCATTTGCCACTTTTCCGCCCACTCAACCAAACCATTGATATCATTCTAGAGCCCACAGCTATCCATTTCACTATCAACTACACGGCCAATTTTTGTGTCATCTGCAAATTTCCCAATCATGCCTCCTACATTTAAGTCCAAATCATTAATATATACCACAAACAGCAAGGGACCCAACAATAAGCCCTGTGGAACACCACTGGAAACCGCCTTCCATTTGCAAAAACATCCGGTGACCATTACCCTTTGTTTTCTTATCACTGAGCCAATTTTGGATCCAACTCGCCACATTCCCCTGTATCCCATGGGCTTTTACTTTTATGACCAGTCTGCCATGTGGGACCTTGTCAAATGCCTTACTAAAATGCACGTAGACAACATCCATTGTACTACCCTCATCAATCCTCCTTATTGGGGTATTAAGCAGGGAAATGGGATTGGAGTAAATGCTTAAAAAAAAAGGGTGGCACAGTGGTTAGCCTCACAGCTCCAGTAGCCCAGGTTCAGTTCTGGATACTGCCTTTGCGGAGTTTGTAAGTTCTCCCTCTGACCATGTGGGTTTCCGCCAGCTGCTCCGGTTTACTCCCACAGCCAAAAACTTGCAAATTGATAGGTAAATTGGCCATTGTAAATTGCCCCTAGTGTAAGTAGGTGGTAGGAGAATATGGGATTAATGTAGGATTAGTATAAATGGGTGGTTGTTGGTTGGCACAGACTCAGTGGGCTGAAGGGCCTGTTTCAGTGCTGTATCTCTAAATTAAAAAAATTCAATTAAGTTAGTAAGACACAACCTTCACTTAACAAATTCATACTGACTAATCCTTGCCTTTCTAAGTGACAGTCCTATCTCTAAAAACTAATTTGAATAATTTTTCCATTACCGAGGTTAGACTGACCAGCCTATAATTATTTGGTTTATCCCTCACATCCTTTTTCAACAATGGTACAACGTTTGAAGACCTCCAATCCTCTGGTACTGCACCTGTATCTAGTGAGGATTTGAAGATGATCCTCAGAGCATCCGTTATTTCCTCCCTAGCTTCCTTTAACAGCCTGGAATACAATCCATCCGGCCCTGGTGATTTATCGACTTTCAAGGATGTCAGACACTCTAGTACCTTCTCTCTCACTATGCTTCTTATATCTAATATTTCAGACTCCTCCTCTTTAACTACAATATCTACATCAGCCCTCTCCTTGGTGAAGACAGAGACAAAGTACTCATTAAGAACCCTGCCCACATCATCTGCATCCATGCATAAGTTCCCTTGTACAACTCTGATAGGTCCTACCCTTTCCTTAGTTATCCTCTTGCTCTTAACGTATGGATAAAATATCTTTGGGTTTTCCTTGATTTTACCTGCCAACATTTTTTTTACGTCCTTTCTTTGTTTTCCTAATTTCCTTTTTTACTTCACCCCTGCACTTTTTATAATCCTCTAGGCTTTCTAAAGTATTAAGGTTATTGTGACTGTCATATGCTTTCTTTTCCTGCTTTATCTTACCCTATATGCTTCTAGATAACCAGAGGGCTCTAGATTTGGCAGTACCACCCTTTTTCTTTGTGGGGGCCTGTCTACACTGTGCCTGTAGAATCTCGCTTTTGAATGCCTCCCACTGGTTTACCACTGATTTTTCTTCCAGTAGCTGTATTCAGTCCACTTCCGCCAGATCACCTCTCAGGTTCATAAAATTTGCCTTCCCCCAATTTAGAACTTTAACTCCTGTCTTATCTTTGTCCTTTTCCATAATAACGCTAAAACTAATTGTATTATGATCGCTATCTCCAAAATGGTCACCCACTGCTACTTCATCTACTTGCCCAGCTTCATTTCCTAAAACTAAATCTAGAATTGCACTCCCTATCATTGGGTATGTTACATGCTTGCTAAAAAAAATTCTTTTGAATGTAGTTCAAAAATTTTGTGCCCTCTGTGCTCTTCACACTGTTTGTATCCCAGTTGATATTAGGGTAGTTGAAATCCCCAACTATTATTGTCCTGTTGTTTTTGCACTCAGAAATGTGTCTACATATTTGTTCTTCTGTCTCCCTCTCACTAGTTGGGCGTCTATAGTACACTCCTAGGAGTGTGGCTGCCTTTTTTTATTTCTGAACTCAACCCATATGGCCTCATTTGATGATTCATTTAGCATATCATCCCTCCTCACAGCTGTAATTCATTCTTTAACCGATGATGCTACACCCCCTCCTTTTTTATCACCCTCTCTATCCTGCCTGAAAACTCTATATCCGGGATGTTGAGCTTCCATTTTCACCCCTCTTTAAGCCAAGTTTCTGTTATAGCAGGTGCTCCTTCCTCTCAGTGAGACAGGCAGGTGCCATCGTGCACCCAGATGGAGGAGGAGCGCTTGCCAGCTGACCGAGAGCTTTCCCCTCAGGTCAATCCTAGGATAAGCAGTGTTTCTTCCTCCCCACCCCCCAACCTTGACTCCCTTGCCTCCAGCAGGTGAGCACCATTGCTGCAGGCCCCTAGAGGACGCTTGCCACGGTCATCCACAGCAACGGGGCAAGACACTAAGCAGACTTCCTCCACCTCAGCTACTAATGTCAGGGTAGCATCTAGACGCAGTGGTAGAAAAAGGAAATTGAAAGAGTTCTGAGCATGAAGGTGGCACGGGTAATGTACATTTGTGAGAATAGAAAAGATTTATCAATACATATTTATTTCATTTAAAATTTGATCCACCCACATTAATGTTTTAGATTAGATTAGATATACAGCACAGAAACAGGCCCTTCGGCCCACCGAGTCTGTGCCGAACATCAACCACCCATTTTCTTCTAATCCTACACTAATCCCATATTCCCAACAAACATCCCCACCTATCCCTATATTTCCCTACCACCTACCTATACTAGTGACAATTTATAATGGTCAATTTACCTACCAACCTGCAAGTCTTTTGGCTTGTGGGAGGAAACCGGAGCACCCGGAGAAAACCCACGCAGACACAGGGAGAACTTGCAAACTCCACACAGGCAGTACCCGGAATCGAACCCGGGTCCCTGGAGCTGTGAGGCTGCGGTGCTAACCACTGCGCCACTGTGCCGCCCTTTTGTTTGGTTTCAGATGGATACAAAGATGTTTTTTAGAGGCCTATGGCAGGAACACAGTGATGTTTGCAAAGCATCTCGGAAAATGTCCAGTGTCCATTTCTCATTGCAATTTGAGCCTTCACTCTTCAATTATGGCTGTTTTTCGATTGATGATTATTAACTTTTTCTAATACTGTCATGCCTTACTTTTGTTTTCTGCAGTCATAACGTAACATTGCTTGCAGTGGTGTGTAGTCACATTCATTGTAGCCCATAGATGATTTCAAATGCCAATCATATGAAAGTGCAGCAACGCTTTGGTAAGATTGCAGAGATGAATAAGACCTCATGCAAAAGTGAATTTCTGCAGGGAATTGTTATTTTTCTCCTCCCAAAGTTCTTTGATGATGTGGCTTATTGTTGACTGAAACGTGTATAAATTAGGTTCTTCCTGATGTTTCTTACATATCTATCCATGGCCCTCAATATCAATGATGGCATCATTGGTCCTCCTCCCCTTCTTCATAGTCTTCCTCATCTGAGGAGGACTGGTGTTTCTCCTGCAGAATGTTGCCACATCTAATTGCAAAGTTGTGCAAGACACAGTAGGCAACGATTATTTGTGACATCCTCTGTGGCGCGTATTGAAGAGCCCCCTCCAAGGCAACAGAATCACATTTTCAGCATGCTAATGGTGTGTTCAATGATGGCTCTGGTGGATGCATGTGCAGCCTTGTACCTCTCTTCAACAGCGCTTTTGGGATGACGCACTGGTGTCATAAATAATATACAAAGGGGATAACCCTCGTCACCCAGAATCCATCCATCCACTTTGGCTGATTCCTTGAAAACTGCTGGCAACTGGGAGTTCCTCAAAATGTAGGAGTCAAGACAACTCCCTGGGAAACGTGTGCAAACATGCATGATTCTTCTCCTGTTGTCGCAAACCAGTTCCACGTTTAAAGAGTGGAAGCCTTTGCGAAAGACAAATACAGCAGGCTGGTCCAAAGGAACTCTAATGACCATATGAGTATAGTCGATCAGCCTTTGCACGCTAGGGAAACCAGCGATGGCACTGAAGGCTGCAGACCTTATTGCCTGGCTGTCCTTGTCAACAGGTAAGTAGATGAAATCATTGGCACATTGAAAAAGGGCTTTGGTCACTTTTTGATGCACGTGTGGGTCATAGAATGCGAGATGCCATACATGCCATATAAGTCTGCTTATGACAGATGCCAGGTAGAAAATACTATTGAGAACCAGGCTGAATACAGGGGTCCAGAGGGGAAGTGAAAAAGCAAATAAGAGAAGCAAAGAGAGAGCATGAAACAAGACTGGCAGCTAGCATTAAAAGAAATCCCAAAGTTTTCTCTGGTAAAAGTGTGGTAAAAGGAGGAGTGGGGCCAATTAGGGACCAGAGAGGGGATTTACACATGGAGGCAGAGGGCATAGCTGAGGTATTAAATGAATAATTTGTATCTGTCTTTACCGAGGAAGAAGATGCAACCCAAGCAATGCTGAAATGAAAGAGGAGGTAAGTCAAACACTATAGGGGTTTAAAATTGATAAAGAAGAAGTATTAGATAGGCTGTCTGTACTTAAAGTGGATAAAGCACCAGGGCCGGATAAGAAGTGAGGGTAAAAATTGCAGAGGCACTGGCCATAATTTTTCAGTCTTCCTTAGACTCAGGGGTGGTGCCAGAGGACTGGAGAATTGCAAATGTTACACTCTTGTTCAAAAAAGGCCAGTCAGTTTAACTTCGGTGGTGGGAAAACTTCTGGAAAAAATAATTAGGGACAAATCAATAGTCACCGGGACAAATGTGAATTAATTAAGGAAAGCCAACATGGATTTCTTAAAGGGAAAATCATATTTAACTAACTTGCTGAAGTTTTTTGAGGAGGTAACAGAAAGGGTTGATGAGGGCAATGCTGGTGATGTGGTGTACATAGTGTAGCAAATGTGTAGCTCATGGAATAAAAGGGATGGTAGCAACATGGAAACAAAATTGGCTGAGTGACAAGAAACAAGTAGTGGTTAATGGATGTTTTTTGGGCTGGAGGAAGGTTTGTAGTGGAGTTCTCCAGGGATCAGTGTTGGGACCCTTGCTTTTCCTGAAATATATTAATGACCTAGACTTTGGTGCACAGGGCACAATTTCAAAGTTTGCAGATGATAAGGAACTTGGAAACATTGTGAACTGTGAGGAGGATAGTGTAGAACTTCAAAATGACATAGACAAGTTGGTGGAATGGGCAGACAGGTGGCAGATGAAGTTCAATGCAGAGAAATGTGAAGTGATTCATTTTGGTAGGAAGAACATGGAGAGAAAATATAGAATGAAGGGTACAATTCTAAAGGGGGTGCAGGAGCAGAGGGACCTAGGTGTATATGTGCATAATTCATTGAAGGTGAGAGGACAGGTTGAGAGAGCAGCTAATAAAGTATTTATTAATAGGGGCAGAGAGTACAAGAGCAAGGAAGTTATGTTGAACTTGTATAAGACACTAGTTCAGCCTCAGCCGGAATATTGTGTCCAATTCTGCGTGCCACACTTGAGGAAAGACGTGAGGGCACTGGAGAGAGTACAGAAAAGATTCATGAGAATGGTTCAAGAGATGAGGAATTTCAGTTATGAAGATAGATTGCAGAAGTAAGGACTGTTTTCCTTGGAGAAGAGAAGGCTGAGAGGTGATTTGATAGGGGTATTCAAAATCATAAAGGGTTTGAACAGAGTAGATAGAGAGAAACTGTTCCCACTTGTGAAAGGATTGAGAACGAGAGGGCACAGAATTATAGTAATTGGTAAGAGAAGCAAAAGTGACATGAGGAAAAACTTTTTTACGCAGCGAGTGGTTAAGGTCTGGAAATGCACTGCCTGAGAACGTGGTGGAGGCAGGTTCAATTTAAGCATTCAAAAGGGAATTCGACACTTATACAAAAAGGAAGAATGTGCAAGGTTATACGGAGAAGGCAGGGGAATGGAACTGAGGGAGTTGCTCTTTCAGAGAGCCGGTGCAGAACAATGGGCCGAATGGCCTCCTTCTGTGCTGTAACGATTCTGTCATTCTGTGATGTCACCTGTGAATCCCTGGAAAGATCCAATGGCAAAAGAATTGAGTGCAGCAGTCATTTTGAGGGCAACTGGCATGGGATTCTCACCGAAGCCAAGTGGCTGCAGATCATGCCACAGGATCCTGATAATTTCTGTGACCATTTCACATGGCATCCTAAGGCATCTCTGGCATTGGCTCTCTGACATTTTTAGGTAATTTGTCCTTGTCCTGAGGATGCGATGATGTGCTAGTGCCCGAATTCGATAAGGCCGTTCCTCAATGTTTTCATTCAGAGAATCCTCACCTTCTTGTTCTGCCTGTTGATGGTATTCAGGCATCAAGAGCTAAGGGAAAAGATCCCACCTTAGTCTCTCCCTTTGCTCTTCTACCCATGGTAGTAGACAAATTGGGTGTATGAGACCCACATCGCTGAGGCTTTTCCGAACAATAAATAAGCAGAGCATTGTGATTCAGCACTCTGCTACCAGTGAGCTGAAACATCGAGGCAATGAACAGCTTCCTTATATCTGCCCTCAAATTGCAGCCAGGTAGAAGACACAGTCCCTGTTGTTTGCCTCCTCCCGCTCTCCTTGCTCAGCTTGAGTGTCCAGATGGTTTCCATTGTCATTGGAGAAGACGGTGCGCATGGAATTCAGGGCAAGTCTGCACACCTTCCAACCTCCTCCTGCAACAGCGGTGGCACATTGGCGCAGTGGTTAGCACTGCAGCCTCACAGCTCCAGGAATTCTGGGTACTGCCTGTGCAGAGTTTGCAAGTTCTCCCTGTGACCGCGTGGGTTTTTGCCAGGTGCTCCGGTTTCCTCCCACAGCCAAAGACTTGCAGGTTGATAGGTAAATTGCCCCTAGTGTAGGTAGGTGGTAGGGAAAATGGGATTACTGTAGGGTTAGTATAAATGGGTGGTTGTTGGTCGGCACAGCCTCGGTGGGCCGAAGGGCCTGTTTCAGTGCTGTATCTCTAAATAATAAATAACCTTCCGGCTTGAACCCATTACCCTGGCTCCATCCACTGTTACCGTTACCCTTCCCTCCATAACCATTGAGCCTTCCACCATTACTGTGCACAATGTATTCATGCCATCCCTCCCCCGTTCCTACCCTCATTACTATCGACGTGCTGACCCTTACTCTTGACCCTCCACATTGAACTGATCATTGTTGAAGAGTCCTGTTCCCCTCCATTTGAAGTCGTCAAATACCCACCCATTAGTCTTGACCTTTCCCCCCCCCCGACAGAATCCATTTGCCCCCAGTGACTGTGACCGTTCCCTCCTCTAGCCAGTACCCTCTATTTGCCCCACAGATCTCCGATGTTTACAGCACTCATCCCTCCCTTTCAGCCCTTTCCAAATATCTTGTCATGAAAAGCACACCTGCCAAAATGAAACATATTAATTTTGTCATATGGAACATTCATTTTAAACTGTTGCTGGACTGAAAGTGGCTTGGTTTAAAAGACCACTGGAGGCATGGCTGCACACATTTGCATTCTAAAAGACTGTTTTCTGGAGAAGATAATGGAACTGCTCCCTGGTTCAATTAACCAGATGGACTTTGATCAAAAGACATTGAATGTGTAAAAAGGCAGCATTCCATCCCCCTCATTGAGGGTGGCGGCTAAGATGGACAATCCACAAACCTTGCTGGGCAGATTGTTCCAAATAAGGAACTAGTCACATGACTAACCTGCTGACCAACTTGGAGTTGTTTGAATTGTGCTCACGGAAAGGTTTGGAGCGAGACTGCAATTTGAAGACAACAGAGAAGGAAGGTCTCTCCGGTGTCTCCCTCTCTCTGTCTCATGAATTTCCAGGTCCACTGAGGCCACTTAAATCTCAAGAGAGAGAAGACTCCTGCAGCTAAACAAGTAAAAGTGTGCACTGGGCCCCAACGAGAACTGCAAGATTTAACTGCAATCAAAAACTGTACATCTAATCCACAAACAGTAAATGAACTCCAGCTATTGCTTCAAACCTTTCCCCTTTATTCTTTCTCCTTTTCTGTCTCTATTTGCATGTGTGTTTATCGCGTACGCATGCCAGCATATTTGTGTCGCATATTTCTAGTAGTTTTAAGCGAATTAGAGTTTTAAATTAATAAACTTACACCTTTCTTGTTTAACTCTAAGAACACCTGTCTGGTTAATTTCTTTGACATTACGATTAGAGAGCAGTGAACAAGGATTCACTGAGGGGAAGATAAAAACATGGTGTTTTAAAAATTAAACCCTGTTACGGCCAAACCAGGCAAAGGCTGAGAGGGAACTCCTAGACCCCTTTCTCACCTGGTCGTAACAATCTTCAGACTGTACTGCTATAATCCACCTACCACCCCCGCAGCCGACAACATGCATCTTCAACATCAACAGCAACCATTCTACACCCTGGACACTCCACTCCACCCTCCCCTGCTCTTTGATACACCCAATCAGCCCCACCCTTCCTTCCCCAACTACACTGCCCTGCTCCTCCATGCACCTGATCAGACCCACCCTTCCCTCCCAACAACCCTGTGCTGCTCCTCCACACTCCCGATCATCCCCACCTTTCCCTCCCCAACTACCCTGTCCTGCTCCTCCATGTAGCCCCACCAATGCCTTCGCCACCTTCCCCTGAAAAAATTCACCCTTGCTGGTGCCAAGCCTGGAGGCAAACATCCATCCAATGCTGGCATAGAGGGAAACATCCATTGCAATGCTTGCATTAGTTTAGCGGATGCGTTAAAGAGAGAAGAGCACAGACCTGAGACTCAACTGCACAAATCCGACTGCTGCACGCCACAGTGAAACAATCGTGAACCACATGGCATGGGAATATCACTTGCTGTTCACTTAATCTGACAGGTAGGACTACATTGTAACAATGCATAGGGTAATGCGTATTCATGTTATTTAAATGAATGCAAAGCCGCAATCCACCACTGTGCTTGGGGAACCTCAGAACATCACAAACCCACCACCAACTTAATTTCTCCGAACTATCTCGCTGTCGGGAATCCAAATAAACACATCCCGTCTAATTATCTCACCCCGCACGCCACCAAAGCCACCACGTGGGAAAGCATACAATGCCCCATAGAGTTATAATGGCACAGAACAAGGCCATTTGGCCCATCGAGGCCATGCCGGCTCTCTCTAGAGCAATCCAATCAGTCTCATTCCCTGGCTCTATCCGCTTAGACCTGTAAGTTTATTTCCCTCAGCTATCAATCCAATTTCTTTTTGAAATCATTCATCATCTCTGCTTTCACCAGCCTTGTTTGCAATGATTTCCAGGTCATTATCACTCGCTGAGTAAAGTTCTTTCTCACATCCCCCCGACATCTCTTGCCCAAAACCTTAAATCTGTACCCCCTAGTAGTTGTACTGTCAGCTAATGAGAACAGTTTTTCTTTGTCTACCCTATTCAAACCTGCCAGAATCTTGTACACCTCTATCAAATCTCCACTCAGTCTCTGCTCCAAAGAGAACAGCCCCAACTTCTCCAACCTAACCTTGTAGCTAAAATCCCCCATCCCTAGGACCATTCTGGTAAATCTCCTCTGCACCCTCTCAAGGACCCTCACATCCTTCCTAAAGTGTGGTGATCAGAACTGGATGCAATTCTCTAGTTGTGGCCTAACGAGAGCTTTATAAAGGTTCAGCATAACCTCCCTGCTTTTGTACCCAATACCTCTATTTAAGAAACCCAAGATCCCATATGCTTTGCTAACTATTCTCTCAATATGTCCTGCCACATTTAAAGATCTATGCACATGAACCCCCAGGTCCCTCTGTCCCTGTACACTCTTTAGAACTGTACCATTTAGTCTATATTGCCTCTTCAAATTCATTTGCCAAATTGCATCACCTCTCAGTTCTCTGTATTAAATTTCATCTACCACTTGTCTGCCTGTTCTGCTAGCCTATCTCTGTCCTATTGCAGTCAATTGGTATCATCCTCACTTCCTATCACACCTCCATGTTTGGTGTTATCAGCAAATTTTGAAATTTTACTCTGTATTCCAATATCCAAGTCACTTATGTATATCACAAATGCAGTGGTCCTAGCACTGAACCTTGATGAACATCATTTTCTACCAACCTCCAGTCTGAAAAATAACCATTTGCCACAACTTGCTGTTTTCAGTCCTTTAGCCAAGTTTTTATCTAAGCTGACACTGATCTTCCTAATCCATGAGCCTCAATTTTGGTTACCAGCCCTTTATGTGGTATTTTGTCAAACGCTTTCTTAAAATCCATATAGACAACATCCACTACTTTGCCTTCATTAGTTTTCTCTGTTACTTCATCACAAAAATTAATTCAATTAGTAAAGCACGATCAGCCTTTTAAAAACCGTGCTGGCTCTCCTTAATTAACTCAAACCTCTCCTGGGGCCTATTGATTTATTTGCCTGATTATTGTTTCTAAAACTTTACTCACCACAGATGTTAAACTGACTGGCCTGTAGTTACTAAGAATGTTCTTACACACTTTCTTGAATAAGGGTGTCACATTTGTCACTCTCCAGTCCTCTGGCACCTCCCCTGTATCTGGGGAATGTTACAAGATTATGACAAGCTCTTCTGTTTTCTCCACCCGCACTTCCTTTAGCAACCTGGGATGCAAGCCATCTGGACCAGGCGAGTTATCCACTCTAAGCATATCCAGCCCTTCCAGTACATCCTGCATATCAATTTTCACCTCATCCATTACTTCTACCATCTCCACTTCTACTGATATTTTGTCAATATTCACTTCCTTAGTAAACACTGATACAAAGTGCACATTAAGTATTCTAGCCTTGCCCTGTGCCTCTGAGCATATATCACCCTCTTTGTCCCTAATAGGCCCACCCAACTCTTATTAACCATTTACTATTTACATGCCAGTAGAAAATGCTGGGGTTTCCCTTTTCTATTAACAGCCATTCTATTCTTATAGTCTGTCTTTGCCAGTTGTATTTTCCTCTCACTTACCCTCTCAACTTGTTGGATTTGGCTCTTGCTTGAAGAATTCACCTGACTTGCATCATACACCCCCTTTTTTGTTTCACCATATTCTCCATCTCCCTCAGCATCCAACAAGCCCTGGCTTTGGTTCCCTTACCTTTCACCCATGTTGGAATGTACCTAGCCTGTACCTGAAACATCTCCTCCTTAAATATCACCCATCATTCCATTAGTTTTTCTTGTCAATCGTTGGTTCCATTTCTCCCTGGCTAGATCCCCACTCATCCCAATGAAGTTAGCTGTCTTCCAATTTAGAAGTTCTACTTTAGATTGTTCCTTTCTCTTCTCCATTGCTAATCTAAACCTTCTGATACGATGATCACTCTTACACAAGTGTTCCCCCACAGACATTTGGTCTAATTGGCCCACCTCATTTCCCAGCACCAGATCCAGCAATGCCTCCTTCCTGGGCTGAGAATATACTCGTCAAGAAAGTTCTCCTCAACACATTTCAGAAATTCCTCCCCCTCCTTTCCCTTTTCTCTAGCATTATCTCAATTGATATTTGGGTAATTAAAGTCCCCCCAATATCACCACTCTATAGTTCTTGCACATCTCTGTCATTTCCCTGCAGATGTGCTCCTCCATCTCTCTCTATTTGGAGGCCTATAGAATATCCCCAGTTATGTGATCATCCCCTTTTTGTTTCTCAATTCTAACCAAATGAATTATGTCTTATGTCTAGGACATCCTCTCTAACACTACAATGTCTTCACTAATCAGGACTGCCAACCCACTTCCCTGTTTTCCTTCCCTATCTTTTCTGAACACTTTGTATCATTGAATATTAATTGCCCTGTCCTCTCTATTTCTAAGCCATGTTTCCATTATTCCCACGATATCATATTCCCACACAGCTATTTGTGGTTGTAGCTCACCAGTCTTATTCATCACACTTTTTGCATTTAGATTCATGCATTCTAAACCTGTCTTTGTATTCCTCATAGTCCTTCTTAGTCTGCGTCGATATAATATGGTACTACTTCCTTCTCTAGTACTATCCAACACTCTCACTCCTCTGTGCACCTTATTCCTCTTTTCTACCTCTGTATGCTGGTGCCCATTCCCTGCCAATTTTGTTTAAATCTTCCCCAACCACACTAGTGAACCTCCCCATGAGTACATTAGTCTCAGCCCATCCCTTTTGAATAGGTGCCCCAGAACTGGTCTCAATATCCCAAAAATCTGAAGCCCTCTCTCCTGCACCATGCCTCAAGTCACACATTGATCCTCCCTATCTTCCTATTGCTACTCTTGCTAGTGCGTGGCACTGAGAGCAATCTAGAGATTACAACATTTGAGTTCCTACTTTCTAACTTCCTCCCTAGCTCCTGAAAATCTGACCATAGGACCTCAATACCTGCCTTCTCTCTGTCATTGGTACCTGTGTGTACCACAACATCAGGCTTACTTCCTTCCCCCTGCAGTATATAATGCACCCTTTCAGTGATGTTCTTTACCCTGGCACCAGGGAGGCAACATAGCATGCGGACTCATGATGATGGTTACAGAAATGCCTGTCTATCCCGCTAATTATGGAATCTCCTATAATGACTGCATTGCAACTGTTTGCTGTTCGTTCCTCTGCATTCCATTGCGCACTGGTGCCAGGGTCTGGACTGCACTCTTTCGAGGTGTCGTCACTCTCAGCAGTCTCCAAAGCTGAGTACCAGTTTGAGAGTGGCACACAACCCGAAGACTCCTGCAGTTCCTGCCTTTTCCTAGTCTTCTGGATGACCAGCTATCTACTATCCTGAACTCTCACTGCCTGTGGGGTGACCACCTTTTTTTTTAGATTAGATTAGAGATACAGCACTGAAACAGGCCCTTCGGCCCACCGAGTCTGTGCCGAACATCAACCACCCATTTATACTAATCCTACACTAATCCCATATTCCTACCAAACATCCCCACCTGTCCCTATATTTCCCTACCACCTACCTATACTAGTGACAATTTATAATGGCCAATTTACCTATCAACCTGCAAGTCTTTTGGCTTGTGGGAGGAAACCGGAGCACCCGGAGAAAACCCACGCAGACACAGGGAGAACTTGCAAACTCCACACAGGCAGTACCCGGAATCAAACCCGGGTCCCTGGAGCTGTGAGGCTGCGGTGCTAACCACTGCGCCCCTGTGCGATCCAGGATCCGATCCAGGAAACTCTCCTGCTCTCTGATGCTCCTCAGTGACTGTAGCTGCCCCTCAAGCTTAGAAATCCTGAGCTCGAGCTCAACCAGTTGGAGACACAAAACTGTGCTGAAGTTCCCACCTGGTGCAGGAACTGCAAGCAACAGGTCTCAGCTGCCCATCCATGATCTAAGAAAAATATCTCATTTCCCTCTTTTATAATCTAGTTAGTACCTTGTATAAACTATTAATTTTAATTAAAATGCCTCTAGTTCTGCTCTGTATTAATATGTTTATTAATTCAGTTACTGTTGTACTTACCTTGATTGGAATTCTAATAATTAATCTGTAAATTTAATCCAGTACTTCATAGCTTCCTAGTGCTAATTTAAATGACAACTCTAGATAAGAGAGAAACAAACCCTTAAAAATTCACCATGGAAAGTTGTTGTTAACAACAGGTGACAGGACTAGGACATTGAGGAAAGCTCCTTCTACACTCTTCGGTTAGGAACATCAATGGGTTGAATATAAAGTGTTAACCACTAGTAATATAAGTGTTGAAGGAATGGTGTAGCCCTATCTCTAACTCTGCTGGGAGTGCAGAATTGTGATATTACCTCCATAAAGGTTCCTCCATACTGACTTGAAGCTCTCTGGAATACTTTTTCTGATGAAGTGCTCCTTTATTACTTATGTTATCAAACAACTAGCTGCATGACTTCAACAAAGGAAATAGAGGGATTCAATATGATAGAATTCTGCTCATTTATTCCTGGGAGATAAGTTTGATTGCAGTTCGAGATAAATGCTTCATCTCTCCTGTGACTGAGGGCTGTCTGTGAGCTGAAATGTAAGCACCTCCATCAGTTAAAACTGACAATTGCACCGTGCTCACAGCCTGAAATGTTATATTAATTTAGTTCTCATTCAAAAAAATCAAAAGAATGGACAACAGCAAATGAAAGTGCTACACTCAGCCAGCAAGGAGTATTTTCATGGGGTCAGTGTTGAGCTGTATTATCACCAGTGTCCAGGCAGAGCTCAGACTGGCATTTGACCTGTGCAGCACTTGCCTTGTGAGAGTGTAATGTCACAGTGGAGGCAGAAACTGAAGAACACGTTCCATTTACCAGATCTGACATCTTTTCCCCTTGAACAGAGTAAACGTTTCACACACAGCAAGTGCTGAATAATCCTGTCATATTTTCATGGAAATGTTTACAAATTGTGAATTATTGCAGGTAAGTTGAATATAAATGAATGCTTTATCCTTTCCCATTCAGAGCCATCCTCACTGCAGGAAGGCAGCACCTGTATAATGCCAGGCAGGAGAATTAATCGGTGAAAAACAGCTTGGAAATCTAATTCTTAACAAAATAATATTGTGTCTGTGTTACATCGGGCTGGTGCAGATCACTTTATGAACAGTTATAAACCTATTTGATTTTTTTTGTGGCTGTTATCAAGGGTTTCTCTGGCAACAGAAAGGCTCAGGGCTGCCAGTTGAAATCCAATTAACATTATTGCATTCTCGGGGGAGACACGGAAAATGTTATTGTCTGACACAGAGGAGAAATGCTTGACATCGGCTGCTGAGATGAAGCTCATCAATTTTATAAGAGAAATGATTGATTAAGAACAAATATAATTTAATTTGAACAAAATGGCGTGTTTACTGGACTTGAGGCATGTTTCAGCATTCAACAATAGCAGCGTCACACTATCTCTAGATACCACAACAGAAAGATAACCTGGTACTGTAAACTGATACCACATCACGATTATGCTACTGCGTAATACAGTCATAGAGAGATACAGCACTGAAACAGGCCCTTCGGCCCACCGAGTCTGTGCCGACCAACAACCACCCATTTATACTAATCCTATATTAATCCTATATTCCCTACCACATCCCCACCATTCTCTTACCACCTACCTACACTAGGAGCAATTTACAATGGTCAATTTACCTATCATCCTGCAAGTCTTTGGCCTGGTGATACCCTGGTACTGTATGCTGGTAATATAGCAATACTATGGTACAGTACCCTATATAACACAGATACTCATTGAGTCATAGAGTTTTACAGCACAGAAACAGGCCCTTCGGCACAACGCACCTGTGCTGACCATCAAGCATTCATCCTAACTAATCCCATTTCCCCGCACTTGGCCCGTAGCCTTGTATGCTATGGCGTTTCAAGTGCTCATCTAAATACTTCTTGAATGTCGTGAGTGTTCCTGCCTGTACCACCTCTTCAGGCAATGTGTTCCATATTCCAACCACCCTTTGGGTGAAATAATTTCTCCTCAACTCCCCTCTAAACTTTCTGCCCCTTACCTTAACTATGCCCCCTAGTTATTGACCTCTCCGCTAAGGGAAAAAGTTTCTTCCTATCTATCCTATCAATGCACCTCATAATTTTGCATACCTCAATCAGGTCCCCCCTCAATCTTCTCCACTCCAAGGAAAACAACCCCAGCCTATCCAGTCTGTCTTCATAACTGAAAGGCTCCAGCCCAGGCAACATCCTGGTGAATTTCCTCTGCACCCTCTCCATTGCAATCACATCCTTTCTATAGTATGGTGACCAGAACTGTACACAGTACTCCAGCTGTGGCCTAACCAGTGTTTTATACAGCGCCAACATAACCTCCCTGCTCTTATATTCTATGCCTCAGCTAATAAAGGCAAATATCCCGTATGCCTTCCTAACCACCTTATCTACCTGTGCTGCTGCCTTCAGTGATCTATGGACAAGCACTCCAAGGTTCTTCTGACCCTCTGTACTCCCTAGGGTTCTACCATCCATTGTATATCCCATTGCCTTGTTAGACCTCCCAAAATGCATCACCTTACACTTCTCAGGATTAAATTCCATTTGCCCCTGCTCCACCCATCTTACCAGCCCATTTATATCGTCCTGTAATCTAAGGCTTTCCTCATCACTATTTACGACACCACCAATTTTCGTGTTGTTTGCGAACTTACTGATCATACCTCCTATATTCACATATAAATCATTAATGTACACTACAAATAGTAAGGGTCCCAGCACCGATCCCTGTGGTACCCCATTGGTCACAGGCCTCCATTCACAAAAACAATCTATCATCACTCTCTGCCTCCTTCCACTGAGCCAATTTTGAATCCAATTTGCCAAATTGCCTTGGATCCCATGGGCTTTTACTTTCTTAACCAATCTCCCTTATGGGACCTTATCAAAAGCCTTACTGAAGTCCATGTAGACTACATCAACTGCTTTACCTCATCTACACATCTAGTCACCTCCTCGAAAAATTCAATCAAATTTGTTAGACATGATCTCCCCCTGACAAAGCCCATGCTGACTATTCCTGATTAATCCCTGCCTCTCCAAGTGGAGATTAATCTTGTCCCTCAGAATTTTTTCCAATAATTTCACTACCACTGATGTTAAACTCACTGGCCTGTAATTACCTGATTTATCCCTGCAACCCTTCTTGAATAATGGTACCACATTCGCTGTCCTCCAGTCCTCTGGTACCTCTCCTGTGGCCAGAGAGGATCTGAAAATTTGTGTCAGAGCCTCTGCTATCTCCTCCCTTGTCTCACATAGCAGCCTGGGATACATCTCATCTGGGCCTGGGGATTTATCCACCTTTAAGACCACTAAAACAGCTAATACTTCCTCCCTTTCAATGCTAATATGTTCAAGTATATCACAATCTCCCTCCCTGATCACTACACCTACATCGTCCCTCTCCATAGTGAACACAGATGAAAAGTAATCGTTCAAAATCTCACCTATGTCCTTCAGCTCCACACACAGATTGCCTCTTTGATCCCTAATGGGCCCCACTTTTTCCCTGGTTATCCTCTTGCCCCTAACATACTTATAAAACACCTTGGGATTTTCCTTTATCTTGCCTGCCACTGATTTTTCATGCCCCCTCTTTGCTCTCCTAATTACTTTTTTTAAGTACTCCCCTACACTTCCTATAGTCCTCTTGTGCCTCCACTGTTTTCAGCACTCTGAATCTGCCATATACCTCCTTTTTTTCCCCTTATCCAATCCTCTATATCTCCTGACATCCAGGGTTCCCTTGACCTGTTGGTCCTACTCTTCACCTTTACAGGAACATGCTGCACCTGAGCCCTCTCACAATTTCCCTTCTAAATGACTCCCATTGGTCTGATGTAGACTTTCCTAAAAGAAGCTGCGCCCAGTTCACTTTGGCCAGATCCTGTTTTATCATATTGAAAACTGCCTTCCCCCAATTCAGTACTCTTATTTACTGTGATGTTATGTCTTTTATAACATAGTTACCATCATAAAATGCCCCAAATAACGATTACCCTTGTAGAGTAATATACCTTATATAACACAGATAATCTGCTATTGCCATCACAAAAGTAGATTATCTGGTCATTATCACATTGTTGCTTGTGGGAGCTTGTACAAATTGGCTGCCACATTTCCTATACTACAAAAGTGACTACACTTCAAAAAGTACTGCATTGGCTGTTGTGATGCTCACGTAAAGTGCAGCAATTGAAAATACAAGAAATCAACTTGAAGGGTTAGAAAAATTGACTTTTCTATTTTTTTTAAGTGGACAATATGCTTCAAAAATGGTGGCCAGAGGTCAAAAAACCTGGCCTTTGTATATTCCAGCTATCTACTGTCTGGCAAGGACAAAACAATACATTCATAGCTAAGAGGTGTCAATTATACCCATTCTGAACCCACCAGGAGACATTTTTGAATTGAATGGGTTGTTCTGAAACAAAGAAGGTGTGAAGTAGCCACATCCTGGGCCATTGTCGGTCACCAAATGGAGGAAGATCTCTGTCTCCCAGCAGAGGCGAGATGTGAGAGACTTTTATCTTTTAAGGTAGCTCCCTGAAGAGAGAGGGGGAGACCCAAGAAGAAGCATCACCAAAGCTTGTCCAACTGAGAGCTGAGAGAAAATCCAGAAAGCCATAAAGGAAGGTGCCCTGCTGTGAATTCTACATTTCAACTTGTGCAGCAGTTAATTGGAAGTGATCCCCTGTCTTCTAACTGAACTTTCAACCAACAGAGAAATCTACAAACACCCCAGGCCTGCAACTAAAGAGAAATTGACCTCCGAGAAGATTCAACAGGTTTACCGCGAACCCTGCAACTCTACCTCACTTCAAACCACTTACCCCTTTTCCTCTCTACCTGTTTTGTGTGTGTGTGTCCAAGTGAATGCATAAGTGGGTGCGATTGCGACAATTTTGGGATAAGGCAACTTGCTCAATAAATAAGTTATCTTCTGTTTAAACCTACAAGAAAGCCTGTCGTTGTCTGTTTATTTGACAAATAAAACACAAAGGGTGAAAACCCTAGTAAGAAATACACTTGCTGCGGTCAGGTGGGAGTTGAACAGTGGGAACCAAAAGTTTGTCCTGTAATTAATATGGTGCAGTTGTAAATTGAGTCGAATCAGCATAATGCATTATCATTTCAAATAGGTCACTAATTAGGGGGTCAACATGACTGTATCAATAGAACATATATGTTTGGCTTTTGGAAAAAGTCAGTGTTTTAATTTATGTAATTTCTATATAGAAATTAGAGCTAATTATCATAATTTGTTCAGTGCCAACACTTAATTGAATAACTAGAATGCTGCTTATGTCTGTAAAGTTAGGATTGATTAGTTAGCAATGATTGAAATTATACACAGTATTAGGATAAAGTGAAAATTAAAGCTTACAGATAAGATGTTCAAGTTTATTACACTGGTCAGGGTGAATTCTGCTATCTAGAGATTTGTAATAGGAGCCTGCCTACTTCAGTTGATAGTGTTTGACATTGAGGAAGAAACTGAATAAAGAACCAGCAGGTGATTTTTGTCACCTCCTACATCTTCAAAGATAAATTTCCAATACAGAGTCTGCATGACCTGCACAGCATTGTGATCACAGAATTCTGAATAATAAAAGATGCCTCAGTGAGTTCATCGCAACCTTAAGTAAAAAGGGGAACCAAATTCCTTTCTGCAGAGAAGGCCAAAGAAGAACATCATTTCCAATCCATCTGATCATCCTCCTCAGGTTTCAGGTGAAATGAGCCAGGGGAATCTGGGACCTCTTATTACCCGGGTAAACTAATAAAGATTGTCAAGTCCTCTGAGGTGAATAAAACTCCTGGAATTCTCAGCCTCCTATTTATATATTTTTTTCTTCGTTTGTGGGATGTGAGTGTCGCTGGCTAGGCCAGCATTAATTGCCCATCCCTAATTGCCCTTGAACTGAATGGCTTACTAGGCCATTTCAGAGGGCATTCAAGAGTCAACCACATTGCTGTGGATCTGCAGTCACATGTAGGTCACACCAGTTGCATTTGGACCAGTGGAACAACATTTGCTGTGAGAATGTGTGTCTGGAACCATGCTTGGATCCATTAAGGAAGGCATATTTATCTTCAAACATTTTGCAAAAGTGCATTACATAACAGTTCAAGTTTGGCATTACAAAAAGTGCAATACAGTTCAATTTCTTTCAATATGGCATGTGGCCCTCTAGGGTGCCTCACTACACTTACAATTACAGGTTATATTTACAATATACATTTCATGTCATTCTCTAATCCATATTGCCCAAGGGGTTTTCCCTTGCTGTACTATGGCAGGAGGGCCTTAGACTGTGGCCTTTCCCCATTGAGCCTGTGCAGTGGCTGCCCCAAGCTTTAGTGCATCCCTCAGCAATTAGTCCTGCACCTTGGATTGTGCCAGTTAATTGGATGGCTCTTTGCACCGGAAAACCAACAGGTTTTGGGCAAACCAAAGAACGTCCTTCACAGGTTTGATGGTCCTTCAGCAGCAGTTATGTGTGTCTTGGTGTACATCCCTGGGAACATCCAATACAGCACTGAGTCCAGCAGCCTTGAAAGCAGCATGCAGTGACACTGATACTTAAGGGGCTGAATTTTACCAGCCCCTTGACACCGTGCATTGCGGCCCGGGGGCCGGTAAAATGCTGCAGAAAGAGGCCCGCCTCGACCCGCGACGTCGAGAAGGGCCCACCGCAAATTACCGGCGGCGGGGAGAGGGCGGTGGGCACCTCCCACCCCCGCCGCACAGTAGCGGAACCACAATTAGCATATGGTAAACGGTACTTACCTTTGCTGATTATGCAGCCCGCCGCCTCTCCATTGATACTTGCTGATTTTTCGATGAATGGGCAGCCGTCTCATGCCGTCCCATTCACGATTGGAAAAGCCAGTGGCTCCACAGAGGCAGAAGGTTTCACGGCAGAAGGTAGTTTCTTCTCAGGGGGTCTCACTCTGCATTCCTAAAGGGAGGGAAAGCTCTGCTGGAATGAAGAGAGTTACTGTGTACCATCCCTCCATTAACAGTGTACGGTCTGTGTTTGTTCGTGCTTGTGAAGGAGCAATGGCACACCAGGAATCCTGTGTGTGGGGAGGGTGCCAAAAAAGGCTGGAGCATTAAGGTTACATGGATGGTGGGGGCAATCGATTCAGCTGGTAGGATCTTGATGTGGTCATGTTGTACCACTCTGAGTGTTGGCCAAGATGGGCAATGCCATGACACGCCAAATAGTTGATCCAGAAAAGCAGCTGCTGTACCCGTCAACACCAATCCCTGCCGTTAGGAACCTTCAAATACCTGCAGGATTCAACTTTATTTATCACATGGAAATAGGTATGGCTCAACCTACATTGTGTGATCCTCTGCTCGTGAGGATCCGTATGCGCCAGAGGCAATATCAACCGGCAGGTGCGATGCACATAGAGGCTCCCAGTCGTGAGCAGCAGCCCCCAAGGAGAGCTCACCATTATGGTTGCCGTGTATCTACAGGCCCCACATGACATGCCATCGGATATCAGAGCACCAGTTTCAGAGGCGATTGCGCATATAGAGAGAGTGGTGACATGACTCTGTGCGCTGCTCAAGGATGACCTGCAGCCCATGGGCTCCGGTGGACATCCCATGCCTTTGTTCCTCATTGTGGCAGCGGTTCTCAAGCCTGACGCCTCTGCAGCTTTTTAGGGGCCCACCAGAGACCTTTGTGGGTCACACAGTCAGCAGTGCACCGCTGCATCAGGGAGGTCACCAATGCCCTGCACCGGAGGGCCAGTGAGTATGTCCACTTCAGGACAGACTCTCACAGCCAGGCCCAGAGGGCCATTGGTTCTGGCACCATTGCGGGAGAACCACAAGTTGTAATGTTCATAGACTGCACTCATGTGGCCATCAGGCCTCCCACCAGGCTACCACCTGCAGATGTCACCATTAAAGGACTCCTTTTAATCTAGGTGAAGCTGGTATGTGATCACCGCAGATTCTTGCTGCGAATGTGTGACCGCTTCTCAGGCAGCTGCCATGACACCTGGGTCTTGCGTCAGTCCCAGCTGTCACCGCTGTTCACTTAACTGACTCAGATGGAGGGGTGGTTTCTTGGAGATAAGGGCTATCCTTTGCAGACATGGCTCCCGACATCAGTGAGACTCCACCACTGCTGCAGAGGAGCGATATAATGCTCACCACTGAGCTACATGAGCCATCATTGAACAAAGAACAGTACAGCACAGGAACAGGCCATTCGGCCCTCCAAGCCTGCGACGATCTTGATGCCTGCCTAAACTAAAACCTTCTGCACTTCCGGGAACCGTATCCCTCTATTCCCATCCTATTCATGTATTTGTCAAGATGCCTCTTAAATGTCGCTATCGTACCTGCTTCCACTACCTCCCCTGGCAGCACGTTCCAGGCACACACCACCCTCTGTGTAAAGAACTTGCCTCGCACATCCCCTCTAAACTTTGCCCCTCTCACCTTAAACCTATGTCTCCTAGTAACTGACTCTTCCACCCTGGGAAAAAGCTTCTGACGATCCACTCTGTCCATGCCGCTCATAACTTTGTAAACCTCTATCATGTCGCCCCTCCACCTCCGTCGTTCCAGTGAAAACAATCCGAGTTTATCCAACCTCTTCTCATAGCTAATGCCCTCCAGACCAGGCAACATCCTGGTAAACCTCTTCTGTACCCTCTCCAAAGCCTCCACGTCCTTCTGGTAATGTGGCGACCAGAATTGCATGCAATATTCTAAGTGTGGCCTAGCTAAAGTTCTGTACAGCTGCAGTATGACTTACCAATTTTTATACTCTATGCCCCAACCGATGAAGGCAAGCATGTCGTATGCCTTCTTGACTACCTTATCCACCTGCGTTGCCACTTTCAGTGACTTGTGGACGTGTACGCCCAGATCTCTCTGCCTGTCAATACTCCTAAAGGTTCTGCCATTTACTGTATACTTCCCACCTGCATTAGATCTTCCAAAATGCATTACCTCACATTTGTCCGGATTAAACTCCATCTGCCATTTCTCCACCCAAATCTCCAACCGATCTATATCCTGCTGTATCCTCTGACAATCCTCATCATTATCCGCAACTCCACCAACCTTTGTCATCCGCAAACTTACTAATCAGACCAGCTACATTTTCCTTCAAATCATTTATATATACTACAAAGAGCAAAGGTCCCAGCACTGATCCCTGCGGAACACCACTAGTCACATCCCTCCATTCAGAAAAGCACCCTTCCACTGCTACCCTCTGTCTTCTATGACTGAGCCAGTTCTGTATCCATCTTGCCAGCTCACCTCTGATCCTGTGTGACTTCACCTTTTGTACCAGTCTGCCATGAGGGAACTTGTCAAAGGTTTTACTGAAGTCCATACAGATAACATCCACTGCCCTTCCTTCATCAATCATCTTTGTCACTTCCTTAAAAAACTCAATCAAATTAGTGAGACACGACCTCCACTTCACAAAACCATGCTGCCTCTCACTAATAAGTTTATTTGTTTCCAAATGGAAGTAAATCTTGTCCCGAAGCATCTTCTCTAATAATTTCCCTACCACTGACGTAAGGCTCACCGGCCTATAATTTCCTGGATTATCCTTGTTACCCTTCTTAAACAAAGGAACAACATTGGCTATTCTCCAGTCCTCTGGGACCTCACCTGTAGCCAATGAGGATGCAAAGATTTCTGTCAAGGCCCCAGCAATTTCTTCCCTTGCCTCCCTCTGTATTCTGGGGTAGATCCCATCAGGCTCTGGGAACTTATCTACCTTAATGCTTTGCAAGACACCCAACACCTCCTCCTTTTCGATAATGAGATGACTGAGACTATCTACACTCCCTTCCCTAGGCTCATCATCCACCAAGTCCTTCTCTTTGGTGAATACTGATGCAAAGTACTCATTTAGTACCTCGCCCATTTCCTCTGGCTCCACGCTTAGATTCCTTCTCTGTCCTTGAGTGGGCCAACCCTTTCCCTAGTTACCCTCTTGCTCTTTATATATGTATAAAAAGCCTTCGGATTTTCCTTAATCCTGTTTGCCAATGACTTTTCATGACCCCTTTTAGCCCTCCTGACTCCTTGCTTAAGTTCCTTCCTACTGTCTTTATATTCCTCAAGGGATTTGTCTGTTCCTAGCCTTCCAGCCCTTACGAATACTACCTTTTTCTTTTTGACTAGGCTCACAATATCCCGCGTTATCCAAGGTTCTCGAAACTTGCCAAACTTATCCTTCTTCCTCACCAGAACATGCTGGTCCTGGATTCTAATCAACTGACATCTGAAAGACTCCCACATGTCAGATGTTGATTTACCCTCAAACAGCCGCCCCCAATCTAAATTCTTCAGTTCCTGCCTAATATTGTTATAATTAGCCTTCCCCCAATTTAGCACCTTCACCCGAGGACTACTCTTATCCTTATCCACAAGTACCTTAAAACTTAGGGAATTATGGTCACTGAACAGGAGATCAGCATGCTGAAAGAGCGCCTCCAATCCCTGTATGGATTGAGTAACGCCCTGTACTATGGGCCGAA
This sequence comes from Heterodontus francisci, assembly GCF_036365525.1. Lineage (NCBI taxonomy): Eukaryota > Metazoa > Chordata > Chondrichthyes > Heterodontiformes > Heterodontidae > Heterodontus > Heterodontus francisci. The sequence continues at coordinate 46,841,934 of NC_090388.1, read as the reverse complement.
AAGGCTAGCTCCTTTCTTTGCTGCTCTGCACACCTACGCACCCAATAGGGGCCAGGCTAGCATGATGAGGAGAGACGTCAACAGAATTCCTCCTTGGATTATGAGGATGCTGCGGACCTACAACATGAAAGACATATGGGATGGCAGATGGCACCCAGGATCTGCATGCAGGGCTAGCAATGAGCTAGGGATGTACAGAAGCGGCTTAGCAGACAAAGGCTGCTCCATAGGAACCAACATGAGCTCTGCAAGCCACACATCACCCTTGCTCACCTGCTGTGCACCAGTCCACATCTGCTGCATCCCTGTGTAAACATTGGAGGCAGCAGCTGAATGAGCCACTGCCCAAATCTAGAAATTTGTACATTGTATCCTGCGGACACATTCCATGTTCGATCTCCAGATAAAGTGGAAGATGGCTCGGATGACTATCACAGTGTAGGAGCCGGGTATGGGCCAGACCTTTGCCACATACAGCAACATCGCGAGCATCTCGCAGCTGATAACTAGGTTCTTACCCACATTGGAGGACACATTGCTCCCACCTACCCACTTTCTCTCTGACCTTGGCTGTACTGTCCTCACAGTTTTTGGTGCATGCCTCAGCCCCTCTGAACTATATCCCCAACACCTTCAGGTAGACTGAACTGATGGTGAAGGGAATAAAAGATCGGTCAGCCCAGTTCCCAAAGAACATGGCTTTGCCTTTGTTGTGATTTACTCTGGCACCAAAGGTCAGTTCAAACCAGATGCAGCTGCTCATCATTCTGCAAACTGACAGTGGATCCAAGCAGAAGCCGGCTACATAGTCCATCTATGGGGAGGCTTTGACCTGAGCACCTCTGCTGCATAGGATCGTGACCCCTCTTATGCCCACATCTTTCCTGGTGGACTTGGCAAAGGTTCAGTTCAGCACATAAGCAAGACAGAGAAGAGAGGACAGCCTTGCTTGACTCCAGATTTGATCAGAAAACTTTCTGATTCTCACCCATTGTTGGAAACTGTGCTACTGAGGTTTGTGTAGAGCAGTTGGATCTAATTGCAGATTCCGTCTCCAAACCCTATTTTGGAGAGCACATCCATCATGTAGCTGTGCTATATTATGTCAAAGGCTTTCTCCTGGTCCAAGCTGATGAGGCAGGTGTCCACCCTCCTGTCCTGCACATAGGCGATCTTGTCCCTGAGTAGCCTGAAGCTATCATAGATCTTCCTGTCTGATACAATGCAGGTCTGATCAGGGTGGATCACCAACTGCAGAGCAGACTTGGCCCGATTAGCGATGACCCTGGATAGAATTTTGTCGTTCACGTTAAGCAGTAAAATGGGTCACCAATTTTTGATTTCCTCCCTCTCCCCCTTCTGTTTGTAGATGAGGGTGATGATGCCTTTCCTCATGAATTCTTGCATGCTGCTAAGAAAATGGAGGCTGACAAAATATCAGTAGAAGCAGAGTACAGGAAATGGATAGGATACAAATTGAGAGGAGGAGGTACTAAAAAAACTGGCTATGCTTAGGGTAGGTAAGTCACCTGGTCCAGATGGCTTGCATCCCAGGTTGCTGAAGGAAATGGGGATGGAAATAGTGGAAGGGCTTGCCATAATCTTCCAATCATCCCTGGATACGGGGGAGGTGCCAGAGGATTAGAAAGTGGCAAATGTGACATCCTTATTCAAGGAAGTGTATAAGGGCACTCCTAACAACCACACGCCAGTTAGGTTAACATCAGTGGTGCGACCCCAATCTGGAAGTGGTTCAGGAGTTCACCTACCTGGGCTCAACCAATACCAGCAACCTGTCTCTCGATGCAGAAATCAACAAGCGCATGGGAAAGGCGTCTGCTACTATGTCCAGACAGGCCAAGAGGGTGTGGGAAATTGGCACACTGACACGGAACACAAGATTCCGAGTGTTTCAAGCCTGTACCCTCAGTACCTTGCTCTATGGCAGCGAGGCCTGGACAACGCATGTCAGCCAAGAGCGACGTCTCAACGCATTCCACCTTCGCTGTCTCCGGAGAATCCTTGGCATCAGGTGGCAGGACCATATTTCCAATGCAGAAGTCCTCGAGGCAGCCAACATCCCCAGCATGTATGCCCTACTGAGCCAGCGGTGCTTGAGATGGCTTGGCCACATGAGCTGCATGAAAGACAGCAGGATCCCCAAAGATGTACTGTACAGCGAGCTCGTCACTGGTATCAGACCCACTGGCCGTCCATGTCTCCGCTTTAAAGGCATTTGCAAACGCAACATGAAGTCTTGCGACATTGACCTCAAGTCGTGGGAGCCAGTTGCCAGCCATCGCCATCGCCAGAGCTGGCGGACAGCTCTTAAGGCGGGGCTGAAGACAGGCGAGTCAAAGAGGCTCAGCAATTGATAGGAAAAGAAACAGCAGTGTAAGGAGAGAGCCAACTGTGTAACAGCCCCGACAACCAACTTTACCTGTAGCACCTGTGGAAGTCTGTCACTCTAGAATTGCCCTTTATAGCCACTCCAGGTGCTGCTCCACAAACCACTGACCACCTCTCGGCACTTACCCATTGTCTCTCGAGACAAGGAGGCCAAAAAGGAAAGGAGTGGTGGGTAAGGCTTTAGAAACAATAATCAGGGAAAATATCAATGGACACTTAGAGAGGTTTGAGTCAATTAAGGATTTGTAAAGGTCAGATCTTGCTTGACTAATCTAATTGAATTTTTTGATGAAGTAACAGAGAAGGTTGATGAAGGGAATGTGGTGGATGTTATTTATATGGATTTTAAGAAAGCATTTGATAAGGTACCACACAAAAGGCTGGTTAACAAAATTGAGGCTCATGGAATAGGAAGGTCTGTGGCTAATTGGATAAAAAAAAATTGGCTTAAAGTCAGAAAACAGCTAGTCATAGTAAATGGTTGCTTTTCAGACTGGAGGATGGTAGACAGTGGTGTTCCACAAGGGAAATGACTTGGATCTTCGAATACAGAGTAGAATCTCAAAATTTGCAGATGACACCAAACTTGGAGGTGTGGCAAACAGTGAGGATGATAATGAACTTCCTGGAACAGGATATAGAGAGGCTAGCAGAATGGGCAGAGAGGTGGCAGATGGAATTTAATACTAACAAATGTGAGGTGATGCATTTAGGCAGAAGGAATAGGAAGAGGCAATATATACTTAATGGCACAGTTCTAAAGAGTGTGCAGGAACAGAGGGATCTGGGGGTACTTGTGCATAGATCTTTGAAGGTGGCAGGATGTATTGAGAGAGTGGTTAATAAAGCATATGGGATCTTGGGCTTCATAAATAACAGCTATTGAGTACAAAAATAGGGAAGTTGTCTTGAACCTTTATAAAGCTCTAGTTAGGCCCCAACTGGAGTATTGCATCCAGTTCTGGGCACCACCCTTCAGGAAAGATGTGAGAGCCCTTGAGAGGGTACAGAGGAGATTTACTAGAATGATTCCTGGGATGGGGGCTTTTAGTTACAAGATTAGGTTGGAAAAGCTGGGTTTGCTCTCCTTAGAACAAAGGAGATTGAGGGAAGATTTAATAGAAGTGTAAAAGATTATGACAGGCTTAGATAAGTCAGACAAGGAAAACTGTTCCCATTAACAAATAGTACAAGGACTAGGGAAGACAGATTGAAAGTTTTGGACAAAAGATGCAGGGGGAATATGAGGAAGCACTTTTTTACACTGCGGATGGTAATGATCTGGAACTTGCTGCCCACAAGGATGGAAGTGGAGATGATCAATTAATTCAAGGGGAAGTTGGATGGCCACGAGAGAAATAAACTTGTGGGTTACAGGGATTGAGCTGGTGCGTGGTACTGACTGCATAGCTCAGTGGAGAGCGGACATGGACCTAATGGTCCGAATGGCCTCATTCTGTGCCATCAATGATGCTATGCCAGTCAGAAGCATACTATCATACACTTCCAGATGGTCTGAGCTGATCCAGTCCCACACAGCCGAATACAACTCGGCTGGTAAACCATCACTTCTGGTGGTTGTACTCATCTCGAAGGATCTGATGGCCTTTGTCAGTTTTTATCCAGAGTTAGCGGTTTGTCCAATCTCTCCCGCTTACTGTCATTGAAGACCTCCATTATAGAGGACAGGAAGGCCATGGTATCTGTGGGCTTCAAGTCATACAGCCAGGATTTGCTGATCCTTAGTTTGTCAGGCTGCGATGACATTACCAAGCCATCTTCTTCCTTCAGGTTGCTGATCAGAGCACTACGAAAAGCATATTACCTGTTCCAGAAACTGTTCCCACCTTCAACTCTCTTTGCCAACTAATTTCTGATAGTCAGCCAGACCCTGCCTGGGTCATTAGCCATCAGCTACATACAACCCTCCCCTATGATATCCTGCACCATCAGCACAAATCTTAGCCAGAAATCCGTCTGAAGCATAAAGCCACCTTACTGTATTTGACGACGGCACTCCTTCTCTTGCTCCATCATACAATGTTGCTCCTATTTTTGCTACACCCACTTCTGGTTGTACCAGCTTTTTTCTTTCACCCAGACCTCTGTGTCCATCTTTGATGCTCCCATTTGCTTTCTCTGTTGTTCCAACTTCTCTTTGCTCATGCTGTTGCTCCCACATTCTCTGCTGTTGGAACTCTTTTTGCTCCAACTCACACTTTTTCATTGCCAGCCTCTTTCTCTAATGTTCACATTCTCCCACTCTTCAGTTCCCTTTCTGTTTCTCCTTTTCTTTCTCACTGTTGTTTTACTCTCACTCGTTTTTACTTCCAACTGTTCCCTCTCTTCCATCTGTTTCTTCCGTTGACTCATTCTGTTGCACCCACTGTCCACATTGCACTTGTTTTCTCTGTTGCTTCCTTGCTGGTTTTTTTACATTTTGCTCCTTTTTCTCTTCATTTTTTTTTATTCATTCATAGGATGTGGGCGTTGCTGACTGGGTCAGCATTTATTGCCCACCCTTAATTGCTCTTGAGACAGTGGTGGTGAGCTGCCTTCTTCAACCGCTGCAGTCCTTGGGATGTAGGTATGCCAACAGTGCCGTTAGAAAGGGAGTTTCAGGATTTTGCCCAGTGACGGTGAAGGAATGGTGATATAGTTCCAAGTCAGGATGGTGTGTGGCTTTGAGGGGGGGGGTGGGGGGGGTGGGTACTTGCAGGTGATGGTGTTTCCATGCATCTGCTGCCCTTGTCCTTCTAGCTGGTAGAGGTTGCGGGTTTGGAAGGTGTTGTCGAACGACCCTTGGTGATCTTGTAGATGGTACACACTGCTGCCACTATAGGTTGGTGGTGGAGGGAGTGAATGTTGAAGATTGTAGTTGGGGTGCCAATCAAGTGAGCTGCTTTGTCCTGAATGGTGTTGAGCTTCTTGAGTGTTGTTGGAGCTGCACCCATCCAGGCAAGTGGAGAGTATTCCATCACACTCCTGACTTGTGCCTTGTAGATGGTGGACAGGCATTGAGGAGACAGGATGTGAGTTACACGCTGCAGAATTCCCAACCTCTGACCTGCTCTTGTAGCCACAGTATTTATGTGGCCGGTCCAGTTCAGTTTCTGGTCAATGGTAACTCCCAGGATGTTGATAGTGGAGGGTTCAGTGACAGTAATGCCATTGAACATCAAGGAGAGATGGTTAGCCTCTCTTGTTTGAGATGGTCATTGCCTGGCAGTTGTGTGACGCGAATGTTACTTGCCACTTGTCAGCCTAAGCCTGGATGTTGTCCAGGTCTTGCTACATCTGGACACAGGCTGCTTCAGTATCTGAAGAGTCACGAATGGTGCAGAACATTGTGCAATCATCAGCGAACATCCCCACCTCTGACCTTATGATGGAGGGAAGGTCATTGATAAAGCAGCTGAAGATGATTAGGCCTAGGATACTACCCTGAGGAGCTCCTGCAGTGATATCCTGGAACTGAGATGATTGACCTCCAACAACCACAGCTATCTTCCTTTGTGCTAGGTATGACTCCAACCAGCAGGAAGTTTTCTCCTTGATTCCCATTGACTCCAGTTTTGTTTGGGCTCCTTGATGCCATACTTGGTCAAATGCTGCCTTGATGTCAAGGGCAGTCACTCTCACTTCACCACTGGAGTTCAGCTCTTTTGTCCATGTTTGGACCAAAGCTGTAATGAGGTCGGGAGTTGAGTGGCCTTGACAGAACCCAAACTGAGCATCAGTGAGCAGGTTATTGCTGAATGTCTATATTAAAATACTATGTTTGAGGCACTTTCTATCTTTACTGTGACAGGCATTCTGATACAACTTGCTGGGATTAAAGATTACCAATATTGAACTGTCCTGGCAGGCAGCAAGAGAGCAAGTGTGAGGAAGTAGTCCCGGGGCAGCAGTGACCCAGATATTTCTGTGGCGCCCAGAGGGCCATGTCTCAAAAAAATTATTTCAAACTTTATTTTTGCTGGGCCTCGTCATTGTTTGTTGAAGACGGGTTGCTTGGCTTAAAGTGCAAAATTTTTAAAAATTGCCTGAGAGAAATAAAACCAGTCAGGTCCGTTTCTTCCAAGTGACAGACAGACAGACAGACTGGCAGAGCTCTGTGGTATTTTAAAAATCAGCCCAATAGCTCAGAGAAAAACCTGCCTCCACAAAACATCACCTTCAATTGGGGCGGCACAGTGGCGCAGTGGTTAGCACCGCAGCCTCACAGCTCCAGGAACCCGGGTTCGATTCTGGGTACTGCCTGTGCGGAGTTTGCAAGTTCTCCCTGTGTCTGCGTGGGTTTCCTCCCACATGCCAAAGACTTGCAGGTTGATAGGTTAATTGGCCATTATAAATTGCCCCTAGTATAGGTATGTGGTAGGGAAATATATAGGGACAGGTCGGGATGTGATAGGAATATGGGATTAGTGTAGGATTAGTATAAATGGGTGGTTGATGGTCAGCACAGACTCGGTGGGCCAAAGGGCCTGTTTCAGTGCTTGTATCTCTAAACTAATTGTCTCCAAGTGATAGAGGACAGCTTGCAGTTGTAATTTTTTTCCTAACCTTCCCTTGTCCTGTGTGGGATCTGCTTCAGCTGGTAACTTTTGCCAAATGACCCAAAATCCAGCCCCACTTCTTTGAAGATCCTAATGCTTCAGTTGTTTTGCTCTTCTTCAGGCCACGAGTTTTTCCTCTCCGATTCTTGTTGCTACCTCCTCAGGCCTTCAGAACAAAATCTGGTTCTTCTGCACTTTGGGTACGACCACTACTCCAAGGACTTGCTCAAACAAAACACCCTCCTTCAGCCTCACCCACCCCTAGAAACGCTGACACCCCTTCTCCCTGATTTTTCACCCCGTGAGACAGACTAACAGTCCAGCACCCCACAGAGAGGGATCAAGGTACATAAATTTTGTGTGTAGATCAAGGTTTTGATGTAGTACAAATTTGACAGATTAATGTGCTTATTATATGAATGTTCAGCTGACATTTGGCTTTGATAAGCAGTATCATCAGGCAGTTTCAAGTGCGCTTTGCAGTTAGTTGTACACAAATAACCAGGTAAAATGCAATTAACTCAACTGGATATTTGGAAGATCTATTTTCACAAACCCACTACACTCAAGATGGTGAAAACCTTTACTGAAATAACCATTAATGAGTTTCATTATGGTTTCTGTATTTTTGGATACTATGATATCCAATATCCTGGAAAGGGCAACAATAATGTTCGGAAAGGGTTATTTAGACTGTCCTGAAGGCTACTAAAGTTATACTATCGATATTTCTTGATACTGCCTTTGCCTGTTAAGCAGGAAAGTATAGGTTAGTTTAAAAGTACCTTTTAGCTCATGGGCCAGGGCAGACCCTAAGCAATAGTCAGTTTCAGGATGAAGTGATAAAGACATGCCATTTCATCCTCTTTCTCTCAATTTTAATTTTTACTCTCCCTTTCATGCTCTCCTGCTTTCACTCGCAGCCTTCCATCCCATCCTCTCCCACCTGCTCGTTTTCTTCCAATCCTTCCGCCAACCCGCTGTCTGCCCCACTCCCCGCCTTCGGGCCTTCTTTCCCCATATCTCCCCAACCCCTCCCACCCGCTCTCTCCCCTTCCACCCCCCTGCACACCATCTCCTCCCTCCTGTGTGCTCTCTCAGCTCCCTGCCCCTTTCTGCACTCTCTCTCTCACTCACTTCTCACTCCCACTCTTCCCTTGCTCTATCGCCCACTCCTCCCTCACACTCTCCCTCTCCTCTGTTCCACGCTCTTACCCACTCCTCCCTTCTGCGGTCTCCCATTCCTCCATCCCACACCCCTTCCCTCGTCCTGCTCTGTCTCCCACTCCTGCTGACCTCTACCCATCTCTCTCACCGCTCCTGTTTCTCTCTCTACTCTCTCTTTCCTACCTATTATTTTTCTATTTGTCTTCCTCCCTAAACCACAGTTCTTCCCCTCTCTATTCCCAATCCTCCTACCCTCCATATTCTCCCTCCTCTCTATTTTCCCTCCTCCTTCCTTCTCTATTCTCCCTCCCCCTCCCCTCTCGATTCCCCCTCCTCCCCTCTTTATTCCCCCTCCTCCCCTTTTTATTGCCCCTTCTCCTCTACCTCCTCTCTCTATTCCCTGCTCCCACTATTCCCTGCTCTCCTCCTCACTATTCCCCCGCCTTCCCTCTATTCCCCATCCTCCCCATTCATCCTCTCCCCTCTCTATTCCTCCTCCGCCCCATTCCCCCTCTATATTCCACTATTCCCCTCTCTATTCATATCAGCTTCCACCCGCCCTATTCCACATATCCTCCTCTGCTCTCAATTCCCCTCCCAACTTTCTTCCCCTATACTCTTCCCCTTTCTATTCATCTTACACCCCAATTCCACCCCCTCTCCCTATTCCTCCCCCACCCCTTCCTATTTCTCCCACCTTCCTTATTCCCCCTCCCATTCCCCCACCTTCGTCCCACTCCCCCATCCTCCCACCCCACTACCTGATCCTCCCACCTTCCACCCCACTACCCCATTCCTTCCAGCCACCTCCCCTCCCTTGCCCCATTCCCCCCTTCCGTCCCATTCCCTCACCATCCTTCCCCCTCTTTCTTTCACCCTCATCCTTCCCCCGTTTTCTTCACCCCTCCCCCTCCCCTTCCTCCCCCTCTCCCCCCTTCCCTGCCACCCCTCTTCCCATCCCCCGCCCCCTCCCACTTCCCCCTCCCCCCTCCCTCCGCCCCGCCCTTCCTCCCTCCTCCCCACCCCCTTCCTCCCTCCTCCCCTTCCTCCCTCCTCCCCTTCCCCCCTCCCTTCCCCCCCTCTTCATCACTCCTTCCGTTCCCTCCTCCATCACACTTCCCCTTTCCCCTCTCCATCCCTCCTCCCCTTTCCCTTCCCCCCCCTCTCCATCCCTCCTCCCCTTTCCCTTCCCCCCTCTCTCTCCCACCTCCCCTTCCCCCCTCTCTCTCCCTCCTCCCCTTCCCCACACTCTCTCCCTCTTCCCCATCCCCCCCTCTCGCCCTCCTCCCCTTCCCCCCCTCTCGCCCTCCTCCCCTTCCCCCCCTCTCGCCCTCCTCCCCTTCCCCCCCTCTCTCGCCCTCCTCCCCTTCCCCCCTCTCCTTCAACTCCCCTTTTCCCCCGCCCCTTCACCCCTCTCCTTCAACCCCCCTTTTCCCCGCCCCTTCACCCCCCTCCTTCAACCCCCCTTTTCCCCCGCCCCTTCACCCCCCTCCTTCAACCCCCCTTTTCCCCCGCCCCTTCACCCCCTCCTTCAACCCCCCTTTTCCCCCGCCCCTTCACCCCCCTCCTTCAACCCCCCTTTACCCCCGCCCCTTCACCCCCCTCCTTCAACCCCCCTTTTCCCCCGCCCCTTCACCCCCCTCCTTCAACCCCCCTTTTCCCCCGCCCCTTCACCCCCCTCCTTCAACCCCCCTTTTCCCCCGCCCCTTCAACCCCCCTTTTCCCCCGCCCCTTCAACCCCCCTTTTCCCCCGCCCCTTCAACCCCCCTTTTCCCCCGCCCCTTCAACCCCCCCTCCTTCAACCCCCCTTTTCACCCGTCCCTTCACCCCCCCTCCTTCAACCCCCCTTTTCCCCCGCCCCTTCACCCCCCTCCTTCAACCCCCTCCTTCAACCCCCCTTTTCCCCCGCCCCTTCACCCCCACTCCTTCAACCCCCCTTTTCCCCCGCCCCTTCACCCCCCTCCTTAACCCCCCTTTTCCCCCGCCCCTTCAACCCCTCCTTCAACCCCCTTTTTCCCCCGCCCCTTCACCCCCCTCCTTCAACCCCCCTTTTCCCCCGCCCCTTCACCCACCTCCTTCAACCGCCCTTTTCCCCCGCCCCTTCACCCCCCTCCTTCAACCCCCCTTTTCCCCGGCCCCTTCACTCCCTCCTTTTGCCCGGCCCCTTCACCCGCCCCCCCTTTCCCCAGCCCCTTCACCTCCCCCCTTTTCCCCGGCCCCTTCACCTCCCCCCTTTTCCCCGGCCCCTTCACCTCCCCCCCTTTTCCCCGGCACCTTCACTCCCCCTTTTCCCCGGCACCTTCACCCTCCCCTTTTCCCCGGCCCCTTCACTGCCCCCCCTTTTCCCCGGCCCCTTCACTGCCCCCCCTTTTCCCCGGCCCCTTCACCCCCCCCTTTTCCCCCGGCCCCTTCACCGCCCCCCCCTTTTCCCCGGCCCCTTCACCCCCCCTTTTCTCCCCCTCCTTCACCCCCCCCTTTTCACCCCTATTTCCCCCACCCCTTTGCCACGGCCCCTTCACCCCCCCCCTTTTCCCCGGCCCCTTCACCCCCCCTTTTCACCCCTATTTCCCCCGCCCCTTTGCCCCGGCCCCTTCATCCACCCCCCCCCTTTCCCCGGCCCCTTCAACCCCCTTTTTCCCTGGTACCTTCACCCCCCCCTTCCCCCCCCCCCCATTTCCCCCTGGTCCCTTCACCCCCCACCCCTTTTCCCCAAGTCCCTTCACACACCCCTTTTTCCCCCTTCCTTCACCCCCCCTTTTTCCCCGGCCCCTTCACCCACTCCTTTTCCCCGGCCCCTTCACCCCCCCCCCCACTTTCCCCGGCCCCTTCACCCACCCCACTTCCCCGGCCCCTTCACCCTCCCTTTTTCACCCCCCCACCTTTTCCCCGGCCCCTTCACCACCCCCCCTTTTCCCCGGCCCCTTCACCTCCCTCCCCCTTTTTCCCCCTTCCTTCACCTCCCTCCCCATTTTCCCCCCTTCCTTCACCCCCCCTTTCCCCCTTTTTCCCCCTTCCTTCACCCCCCCTTCCCCCCTCCTTCACCACCCCCACCTTTTCCCCGGCCCCTTCACCCCCCTTTTCCCCCGGCCCCTTCAACCCCCTTTTTCCCCCGGCCCCTTCAACCCCCTTTTTCCCCGGCCCCTTCACTCCCTCCTTTTGCCCGGCCCCTTCACCCCCCCCTTTCCCCAGCCCCTTCACCTCCCCCCTTTTCCCCGGCGCCTTCACCTCCCCCCTTTTCCCCGGCCCCTTCACCTCCCCCCCTTTTCCCCGGCCCCTTCACCTCCCCCCCCTTTTCCCCGGCACCTTCACCCTCCCCTTTTCACCCCCCCTTTTCCGCGGCACCTTCACCCTCCCCTTTTCACCCCCCCCTTTTCCCCGGCCCCTTCACCGCCCCCCCCTTTTCCACGGCCCCTTCACCCCCCCTTTTCCCCCGGCCCCTTCACCCCCCCCTTTCCACCCAAGTCCCTTCACCCCCCCTTCCCCCCCCTTTTTTCCCGTCCCTTCACCTCCCCCTTTTCCCCAAGTCCCTTCACCCCCCCTTTTTTCCCCAAGTCCCTTCACCCCCCCCTTTTCCCCAAGTCCCTTCACCCCCCCTTTTTCCCCCCAAGTCCCTTCACCCCCCCCTTTTCCCCCCCAAGTCCCTTCACCCCCCCCTTCCCCCCTTCCTTCACCCCCCCTTTTCCCCCCTCCTTCTCCCGGCCCCTTCACCTCCCCCTTTTTCCCCGGCCCCTTCACACCCTCCTTTTCCCCATCCCCTTCAACCCCCCCCCCCACTTTCCCCGGCCCCTTCACCCCCCCTTTTCTCCCCCTCCTTCACCCCCCCCCTTTTCACCCCTATTTCCCCCACCCCTTTGCCACGGCCCCTTCACCCCCCCCCTTTTCCCCGGCCCCTTCACCCCCCCTTTTCACCCCTATTTCCCCCGCCCCTTTGCCCCGGCCCCTTCATCCACCCCCCCCCTTTCCCCGGCCCCTTCAACCCCCTTTTTCCCTGGTACCTTCACCCCCCCCTTCCCCCCCCCCCCCATTTCCCCCTGGTCCCTTCACCCCCCCCCTTTTCCCCAAGTCCCTTCACACCCCCCTTTTTCCCCCTTCCTTCACCCCCCCTTTTTCCCCGGCCCCTTCACCCACTCCTTTTCCCCGGCCACTTCACCCCCCCCCACTTTCCCCGGCCTCTTCACCCACCCCACTTCCCCGGCCCCTTCACCCTCCCTTTTTCACCCCCCCCCCCTTTTCCCCGGCCCCTTCACCACCCCCCCTTTTCCCCGGCCCCTTCACCTCCCTCCCCCTTTTTCCCCCTTCCTTCACCTCCCTCCCCCTTTTTCCCCCTTCCTTCACCCCCCACTTTCCCCCTTTTTCCCCCTTCCTTCACCCCCCCTTCCCCCCTCCTTCACCACCCCCACCTTTTCCCCGGCCCCTTCACCCCCCCTTTTCCCCCGGCCCCTTTAACCCCCTTTTTCCCCGGCCCCTTCACTCCCTCCTTTTGCCCGGCCCCTTCACCCCCCCCCTTTCCCCAGCCCCTTCAACCCCCTTTTTCCCCGGCCCCTTCAACCCCCTTTTTCCCCGGCCCCTTCACTCCCTCCTTTTGCCCAGCCCCTTCACCCCCCCCCTTTCCCCGGCCCCTTCACCTCCCCCCTTTTCCCGGCCCCTTCACCTGCCCCCCTTTTCCCCGGCCCCTTCACCTGCCCCCCTTTTCCCCGGCCCCTTCACCTCCCCCCCTTTTCCCCGGCCCCTTCACCTCCCCCCCTTTTCCCCGGCCCCTTCACCTCCCCCCCTTTTCCCCGGCCCCTTCACCTCCCCCCCCTTTCCCCCGGCACCTTCACCCTCCCCTTTTCACCCCCCCTTTTCCCCGGCACCTTCACCCTCCCCTTTTCACCCCCCCCCCTTTTCCCCGGCCCCTTCACCGCCCCCCCCTTTTCCCCGGCCCCTTCACCCCCCCTTTTCCCCCGGCCCCTTCACCGCCCCCTCCTTCACCCCCCCCTTTTCACCCCGGCCCCTTCACCGCCCCCTCCTTCACCCCCCCCTTTTCACCCCTATTTCCCCCACCCGTTTGCCACGGCCCCTTCACCCCCCCCTTTTCCCCGGCCCCTTCACCCCCCCTTTTCACCCCTATTTCCCCCGCCCCTTTGCCCCGGCCCCTTCATCCCCCCCCCCCTTTTCCCCGGCCCCTTCAACCCCCTTTTTCCCCGGTACCTTCACCCCCCCCTTTCCCCCCCCCCCATTTCCCCCTGGTCCCTTCACCCCTCCCCCCTTTTTCCCCGGTCCTTTCACCCCCCCCTTTTCCCCCTTCCTTCACCCCCTCTTTCCCCCTTCCTTCACCCCCCCCCCCCTTTGCACCCCCCTCCTTCTCCCGGCCCCTTCGCCTCCCCCTTTTTCCCCGGCCCCTTCACCCCCCTCTTTCCCCGGCCCCTTCACCTCCCCCCCTTTTCCCCGGCCCCTTCACCTCCCTCCCCCTTCCTTCACCCCCCCTTTCTCCCCTTCCTTCACCCCCCCCCTTCCCCCTTCCTTCACCCCCCCCTTTGCCCCCCCCTCCTTCTCCCGGCCCCTTCGCCTCCCCCTTTTTCCCCGGCCCCTTCACCTCCCCACTTTTCCCCGGCCCCTTCACCTCCCCCCCTTTTCCCCGGCCCCTTCAACCCCCCTTTTCCCTGGTACCTTCACCCCCCCCTTTTCCCCCGGCCCCTTCAACCCCCTTTTTCCCTGGTACCTTCACCCCCCCTTTTCCCCCGGCCCCTTCAACCCCCTTTTTCCCTGGTACCTTCACCCCCCCCTTTCTCCCCCCCCCCATTTCCCCCTGGTCCCTTCACCCCCCCCCCTTTTCCCCAAGTCCCTTCACACACCCCTTTTTCCCCCTTCCTTCATCCCCCCTTTTTCCCCGGCCCCTTCACCCCCTCCTTTTCCCCGGCCCCTTCACCCGCCCCCCCCACTTTCCCCGGCCCCTTTACCCCCCCCCCCTTCCCCGGCCCCTTCACCCTCCCTTTTTCACCCCCCCCCTTTTCCCCGGCCCCTTCACCACCACCCCTTTTCCCCGGCCCCTTCACCTCCCTCCCCCTTTTTCCCCCTTCCTTCACCTCCCTCCCCCTTTTTCCCCCTTCCTTCACCCCCCCTTTCCCCGTTTTTCCCCCTTCCTTCACCCCCCCACCTTTTCCCCGGCCCCTTCACCCCCCCCCTTTTTCCCCGGCCCCTTCAACCCCCTTTTTCCCCGGCCCCTTCAACCCCCTTTTTCCCCGGCCCCTTCACTCCCTCCTTTTGCCCGGCCCCTTCACCCCCCCCCTTTCCCCGGCCCCTTCACCTCCCCCCTTTTCCCCGGCCCCTTCACCTCCCCCCCTTTTCCCCGGCCCCTTCACCTCCCCCCCTTTTCCCCGGCCCCTTCACCTCCCCCCCTTTTCCCCGGCCCCTTCACCTCCCCCCCCTTTTCCCCGGCACCTTCACCCCCCCCCCCTTTTCCCCGGCACCTTCACCCCCCCTTTTCCCCGGCACCTTCACCCTCCCCTTTTCACCCCCCCCTTTTCCCCGGCCCCTTCACCGCCCCCCCCCCCTTTTCCCCGGCCCCTTCACCCCCCCTTTTCCCCCGGCCCCTTCACCGCCCCCTCCTTCACCCCCCCCTTTTCACCCCTATTTCCCCCACCCCTTTGCCACGGCCCCTTCACCCCCCCCCCTTTCCCCGGCCCCTTCACCCCCCCTTTTCACCCCTATTTCCCCTGCCCCTTTGCCCCGGCCCCTTCATCCCCCTTTTTCCCTGGTACCTTCACCCCCCCCCATTTCCCCCTGGTCCCTTCACCCCCCCCCCCCTTTTTCCCCGGTCCTTTCACCCCCCCCTTCTCCCGGCCCCTTCACCTCCCCCTTTTTCCCCGGCCCCTTCACCCCCCACTTTCCCCGGCCCCTTCACCTCCCACTTTCCCCGGCCCCTTCACCTCCCACTTTCCCCGGCCCCTTCACCTCCCCCCCTTTTCCCCGGCCCCTTCACACCCTCCCCCTTTTTCCCCCGCCCCTTCACCCCCTCCCCCTTTTTCCCCGGCCCCTTCACAACTCCCCCTTTTTCCCCCTTCCTTCACCCCCCCTATCCCCCTTCCTTCGACCCCCCTTTCCCCTTTCCTTCGACCCCCCTTTCCCCCGGCCCCTTCACCCCCCCTTTTTCTCCCTTCCTTCACCCCCCCTTTCCCCCTTCCTTCACCCCCCCTTTCCCCCTTCCTTCGACCCCCCTTTCCCCCTTCCTTCGACCCCCCTTTCCCCCTTCCTTCGACCCCCCTTTCCCCCGGCCCCTTCAACCCCCCTTTCCCCCGGCCCCTTCACCCCCCCTTTTTCCCCGGCCCCTTCAACCCACTTTTTCCCCGGCCCCTTCACCGCCCCCTTTTCCCCGGCCCCTTCACCCCGGCCCCTTCACCCCCCCTTTTCCCCTCCTCCTTCACCCCCCCTATTCACCCCTCCTTCACCCCCCCCATTTCCCCCACCCCTTTGCCCCAGCCCCTTCATCCACCCCCTTTTCCCACCGCCCCTTCACCCACCCCCTTTTCCCCCCTATTTGCCCCGGCCCCTTCATACCCCCCCTTTTTCCTGGCCCCTTCATCCCCTCCTTTTCCCCGGCCCCTTCACCCCCTCCTTTCCACCCCCTCCTTTCCCCCCCCTCCTCACCCCTACTCCCCCCCTCCTCACCCCTATTCCCCCGCCCCCTTCACCCCTCCCCTTTTCCCCGGCCCTTTCACCCCTCCCCTTTTCCCCGGCCCTTTCACCATCCCCACCATCTTTTCCCCGGCCCCTTCACCCCCCCTCCCCCCTCCTTCACCCCCTTCACCCCCCCCCTTTTCACCCCTATTTCCCCCGCCCCTTCACCCCCTCCTTTTCACTCCCCCTTTTCCCCCCCTCTTCCCCGGCCCCTTCACCCCCTCCTTGTCACCCCCCCCCTCTTTTCCCCCCCCCCCTTTCCCCCCCCTCTTTTTCACTCCTCTTTTTCACCCCCCCCTTTTCCCCCCTCTTTTTCACCCCCCCCTTTTCCCCCCCCTTCCCCCCCCTTCCCCCCCCCTTTCCCGGCCCCTTCACCCCCCCTCTTCCCCGGCCCCTTCACCCCCTCCTTGTCACCCCCCTTTTCCACCCCTCTTTTTCACCCCCCTTTTTCCCCCCCCTCTTCCCCGGCCCCTTCACCCCCCCTCCTTCACCCCTATTCCCCCGCCCCCTTCACCCCCCCTCCTTCACCCCTATTCCCCCGCCCCCTTCACCCCCCCCTTTTCCCCGGCCCTTTCACCACCCCCCCTTTTCCCCGGCCCTTTCACCACCCCCACCATCTTTTCCCCGGCCCCTTCACCCCCCCACCTTTTCCCCGGCCCCTTCACCCCCCCCCTTTTCACCCCCCCCCTTTTCACCCCCCCCCTTTTCAACAGCCCCTTCACCCCCCCTTTTCACCTCTATTCACCCGCCCTTTTCCCCAGCCCTTTAACCACCCCCCCCTTTTCCCCGGCACTTTCACACACCCCCCTTTTCCCCCCTCCTTCACCCCCCCTTTTCCCCCCTCCTTCACCCCCCCTTTCTCCCCCCCTTTTCCCCCCTCCTTTCTCCCCCCTTCACCCCTTTTCACCCCCTCCTTCAGCCCCATTTCCCCCGCCCCTTCACCCCCTCCTTTTCCTCCCCGTCCCCTTCACACCCCCCCCCTTCCCTTTTCCCCGGCCCCTTCACACCCCCCCCCTCCCTTTTCCCGGGCCCCTTCACAACTCCCCCTCCCTTTTCCCCGGCCCCTTCACCCCCCCCTTTTCACCCCTATTTCCCCCGCCCCTTCACCCCCCCCCCTTTTCCCCAGCCCCTTCACCCCCCTCCTTTTCACCCCTATTCCCCCTTTTCACCCCTATTCCCCCGGACCTTTCACCATCCCCACCATCTTTTCCCCGGCCCCTTCACCTGCCCCCCTTTTCCCCGGCCCCTTCACCTCCCCCCCTTTTTCCCCGGCCCCTTCACCTCCCCCCCTTTTCCCCGGCCCCTTCACCTCCCCCCCTTTTCCCCGGCCCCTTCACCTCCCCCCCCCTTTTCCCCGGCACCTTCACCCTCCCCTTTTCACCCCCCCTTTTCCCCGGCACCTTCACCCTCCCCTTTTCACCCCCCCCTTTTCCCCGGCCCCTTCACCGCCCCCCCCCTTTTCCCCGGCCCCTTCACCCCCCCTTTTCCCCCGGCCCCTTCACCGCCCCCTCCTTCACCCCCCCCTTTTCACCCCTATTTCCCCCACCCCTTTGCCACGGCCCCTTCACCCCCCCCCCCTTTCCCCGGCCCCTTCACCCCCCCTTTTCACCCCTATTTCCCCTGCCCCTTTGCCCCGGCCCCTTCATCCCCCTTTTTCCCTGGTACCTTCACCCCCCCCCCCATTTCCCCCTGGTCCCTTCACCCCCCCCTTTTTCCCCGGTCCTTTCACCCCCCCCTTCTCCCGGCCCCTTCACCTCCCCCTTTTTCCCCGGCCCCTTCACCCCCCCCTTTTTCCCCGGCCCCTTCACCCCCCACTTTCCCCGGCCCCTTCACCTCCCACTTTCCCCGGCCCCTTCACCTCCCACTTTCCCCGGCCCCTTCACCTCCCCCCCTTTTCCCCGGCCCATTCACCCCCTCCCCCTTTTTCCCCGGCCCCTTCACCCCCTCCCCCTTTTTCCCCGGCCCCTTCACAACTCCCCCTTTTTCCCCCTTCCTTCACCCCCCCTTCACAACTCCCCCTTTTTCCCCCTTCCTTCACCCCCCCTTTCCCCCTTCCTTCGACCACCCTTTCCCCCTTCCTTCGACCCCCCTTTCCCCCGGCCCCTTCACCCCCCCTTTTTCCCCCTTCCTTCACCCCCCCCTTTTTCCCCCTTCCTTCACCCCCCCTTTCCCCCTTCCTTCGACCCCCCTTTCCCCCTTCCTTCGACCCCCCTTTCCCCCGGCCCCTTCACCCCCCCTTTTTCCCCGGCCCCTTCAACCCACTTTTTCCCCGGCCCCTTCACCGCCCCCTTTTCCCCGGCCCCTTCACCCCGGCCCCTTCACCCCCCCTTTTCCCCTCCTCCTTCACCCCCCCTATTCACCCCTCCTTCACCCCCCCCATTTCCCCCACCCCTTTGCCCCAGCCCCTTCACCCACCCCCTTTTCCCACCGCCCCTTCACCCACCCCCTTTTCCCCCCTATTTCCCCCGCCCCTTTGCCCCGGCCCCTTCATACCCCCCCTTTTTCCTGGCCCCTTCATCCCCTCCTTTTCCCCGGCCCCTTCACCCCCTCCTTTCCACCCCCTCCTTTCCCCCCCTCCTCACCCCTACTCCCCCCCTCCTCACCCCTATTCCCCCGCCCCCTTCACCCCTCCCCTTTTCCCCGGCCCTTTCACCCCTCCCCTTTTCCCCGGCCCTTTCACCATCCCCACCATCTTTTCCCCGGCCCCTTCACCCCCCCTCCCCCCTCCTTCACCCCCCCTTTCTCCCCCTTCACCCCCCCCTTTTCACCCCTATTTCCCCCGCCCCTTCACCCCCTCCTTTTCACTCCCCCTTTTCCCCCCCCTCTTTTTCACCCCCTCCTTGTCACCCCCTCCTTGTCACCCCCCTTTTTCCCCCCCTCTTTTTCACCCCCCCCCTCTTTTTCACCCCTCTTTTTCACCCCCCCCCTTTCCCCCCTCTTTTTCACCCCCCCCTTTTCCCCCCCTCTTTTTCACCCCCCCTTCCCCCCCCCTTTCCCGGCCCCTTCACCCCCCCTCTTCCCCGGCCCCTTCACCCCCTCCTTGTCACCCCCCTTTTCCCCCCCTCTTTTTCACCCCCCCTTTTCCCCCCCACCTTTTCCCCCCCTCTTTTTCACCCCCCCTTTTCCCCCCCACCTTTTCCCCCCCTCTTCCCCGGCCCCTTCACCCCCCCTCCTTCACCCCTATTCCCCCGCCCCCTTCACCCCCCCTCCTTCACCCCTATTCCCCCGCCCCCTTCACCCCCCCCTTTTCCCCGGCCCTTTCACCACCCCCCCTTTTCCCCAGCCCTTTCACCACCCCCACCATCTTTTCCCCGGCCCCTTCACCCCCCCACCTTTTCCCCGGCCCCTTCACCCCCCCCCTTTTCACCCCCCCCCCCTTTTCACCCCCCCCCTTTTCACCAGCCCCTTCACCCCCCCTCCGTCACCCCCCCTTTTCACCTCTATTCCCCCGCCCTTTTCCCCAGCCCTTTAACCACCCCCCCCTTTTCCCCGGCACTTTCACACACCCCCCTTTTCCCCCCTCCTTCACCCCCCCCTTTCTCCCCCCCTTTTCCCCCCTCCTTCACCCCCCCCTTTCTCCCCCCCTTTTCCCCCCTCCTTTCTCCCCCCTTCACCCCTTTTCACCCCCTCCTTCAGCCCCATTTCCCCCGCCCCTTCACCCCCTCCTTTTCCTCCCCTTCACCCCCTCCTTTTCCTCCCCGTCCCCTTCACACCCCCCCCCCTTCCCTTTTCCCCGGCCCCTTCACACCCCCCCCCCCCCTCCCTTTTCCCGGGCCCCTTCACAACCCCCCCTCCCTTTTCCCCGGCCCCTTCACCCCCCCCTTTTCACCCCTATTTCCCCCGCCCCTTCACCCCCCCTTTTCCCCAGCCCCTTCACCCCCTCCTTTTCACCCCTATTCCCCCTTTTCACCCCTATTCCCCCGGACCTTTCACCATCCCCACCATCTTTTCCCCGGCCCCTTCACCCCCCCCCTTCACATCCCCCCCTCCCCCTCCCCCTCCCTTTTCCCCGGCCCCTTCACACCCCCCCCCCTCCCCCTCCCTTTTCCCCGGCCCCTTCACACCCCCCCCCTTTTCCTCCCCAGCCCCACACACCCCCCCCCCTTTTCCTCCCCAGCCCCACACACCCCCCCCCCTTTTCCTCCCCAGCCCCACACACCCCCCCTCCCTTTTCCCCGGCCCCTTCACACCCCCCCCCCCTTCCCTTTTCCCCGGCCCCTTCACACACCCCCCCCCCTTTTCCCCGGCCCCTTCACACCCACCCCCCCTTTTCCCCGGCCCCTTCACACACCCCCCCCCCCCTTTTCCCCGGCCCCTTCACACACCCCCCCCCCCCCTTTTCCCCGGCCCCTTCACACACCCCCCCCCCCTTTTCCCCGGCCCCTTCACACCCCCCCCCCCCTTCCCTTTTCCCCGGCCCCTTCACACCCCCCCCCCTTCCCTTTTCCCCGGCCCCTTCACACACCCCCCCCCCTTTTCCCCGGCCCCTTCACACCCACCCCCCCTTTTCCCCGGCCCCTTCACACACCCCCCCCCCCTTTTCCCCGGCCCCTTCACACACCCCCCCCCCCTTTTCCCCGGCCCCTTCACACACCCCCCCCCCCTTCCCTTTTCCCCGGCCCCTTCACACCCCCCCCCCCCTTCCCTTTTCCCCGGCCCCTTCACACACCCCCCCCCCCTTTTCCCCGGCCCCTTCACACCCCCCCCCCCTTTTCCCCGGCCCCTTCACACACCCCCCCCCCCCCCTTTTCCCCGGCCCCTTCACACACCCCCCCCCCCCCTTTTCCCCGGCCCCTTCACACACCCCCCCCCCCTTCCCTTTTCCCCGGCCCCTTCACACCCCCCCCCCCTTCCCTTTTCCCCGGCCCCTTCACACACCCCCCCCCCCCCTTTTCCCCGGCCCCTTCACACACCCCTCCCTCCCTTTTCCCCCTCTCCCTGTTTTCCCCTCCTCTCACCACTGCTGTTTTCTATATTCGCTCCGCCCTCCTTTTCTCTTACGATGCT
Organism: Heterodontus francisci; assembly: GCF_036365525.1. Lineage (NCBI taxonomy): Eukaryota > Metazoa > Chordata > Chondrichthyes > Heterodontiformes > Heterodontidae > Heterodontus > Heterodontus francisci. Next base: position 46,821,136 of record NC_090388.1, on the reverse strand, counting down.
ATATTACTGTGCCTTGGACATTGGGAACCGGAAGTGTCGTCATGTGTCTGCCACCGGTGTTGTAGTGATCGCCTTCCCTGGGGTGGGTCTGGTTTCCTTTTGCTCCGCGCACAGGCCGCCGTTCACATAGAGAGACTGCCCGCAGCAATACAACATGTCGAGTTGTGATTTGAACTTGGACTTGATCTGGGCCGTCAAGAATGGAGACGTAGAGGAAGTGAAGAACTTCGTGGAACAGGTGCGAGTTCGGGACGGAGAGTGGGCTGAGGGCGGCGGCCCGAGAGGCCTGGCAGTCTCCGGTGTCGGAGGCGGGAGATGATGATAGCGGGTCGGCTTGTCTGCCTGAGTCTCAATTGGAGGAGGAGGGGAAACACTGTTCAATTTCTGTATAAAGACAGTTTATAATAGCCCTTTGATCTGTAGATATAACTGGGGTACTTACCAATGTTTAACTGGTAATTATATATCATGATGGTCGTGAGCTCTTCTATAATTATGTACATTTATTAAAAATGATTAGTTTGATTTCTGTGAGGTTACGTTTAAAAGACTCCATGTTTTCAAGGTAATGGATTATTGTAATCTGTGTACCTTGAAATTGGTCTGGAGCAAGCTTTTATCTTGGGCCACAGGTTTGTATCATGCCGTCATAGTCATGTATAAAGCTTAAATCCACGCACCCCTTAACTAATTTAGGTATTACTCATGGTCTCTTTTGAATACTTAGTCTCTTATACAGGAACCGAGATGGGTGAGTTATCATAACCTGAGAATGTTAGTCAATTTTGAATTGCAAGACTGTTTGTCATTTACAGAGTTATGATGGAAGAGTAGGGGAGTGGGATTAATTGGATAGTTCTACCAAAGAGCTAGCACAGGCATGATGAGCCAACTGGGTTTTTTCTGTGCTGTATCATTTTATGATTCTATGATTTATGTTTTGCAATTGAGAATTTATATAATCTGTGCACCGTTGAGGTTCTTCTTTGGCCCCCTTGTCTCGAGAGACAATGGGTAAGTGTCTGGAGGTGGTCAGTGGTTTGTGAAGCAGTGCCTGGAGTGGCTATAAAGGCCAATTCTAGAGTGACAGACTCTTCCACAGGTGCTGCAGATAAAATTGGTTGTCGGGGCTGTTACACAGTTGGCTTTCCCCTTGTGCTTCTGTCTTTTTTCCTGCCAAATGCTAAGTCTCTTTGATTCGCCACACTTTAGCCCCATCTTTATGGCTGCCCGCCTGCTCTGGCGATCACTGGCAACTGACTCCCATGACTTGTGATCAATGTCACAGGACTTCATGTCGCATTTGCAGACGTCTTTAAAGCGGAGACATGGACGGCCGGTGGGTCTGATACCAGTGACAAGCTTGCTGTACAATGTGTCCTTGGGGATCCTGCCATCTTCCATGCAGCTCACATGGCCAAGCCATCTCAAGCGCTGCTGGCTCAGTAGGGTGTATATGCTGGGGATTTTGGCCGCCTCGAGGACTTCTGTGTTGGAGATACGGTCCTGCTACCTGATGCCAAGGATTCTCCGGAGGCAGTGAAGATGGAATGAATTGAGACGTCGCTCTTGGCTGAGATACGTTGTCCAGGCCTCGCTGCCATAGATCAAGGTAATGAGGACACAGGCTTGATACACTCGGGCTTTTGTGTTCCATGTCAGTGCGCCATTTTCCCATACTCTCTTGGCCAGTCTGGACATAGCAGTGGAAGCCTTTCCCATGCGCTTGTTGATTTCTGCATCGAGAGACAGGTTACTGGTGATAGTTGAGCCTAGGTAGGTGAACTCTTGAACCACTTCCAGAGCGCGGTCACCCATATTGATGGATGGGGCATTTCTGACGTACTGTCACATGATGTTCGATTTCTTGAGGCTGATGGTTAGGCCAAATTTGTTGTAGGCAGCTGCAATCCTGTCGATGAGTCTCTGCAAACACTCTTCAGTGTGAGATGTTAATGCAGCATCGTCAGCAAAGAGGAGTTCCCTGATGAGGACTTTCCGTACTTTGGTCTTCGCTCTTAGACGGGCAAGGTTGAACAACCTGCCACCAGATCTTGTGTGGAGGAAAATTCCTTCTGAAGACTTGAACGCATGTGAGAGCAGCAGGGAGAAGAAGATCCAAAACAGTGTAGGTGTGAGAACACAGCCCTGTTTCACGCCACTCAGAATAGGAAAGGGGTCTGATGAGGTGCCGCTATGTTGAATTGTGCCTTTCATATTGTCATGGAATATTGTCATTCCACTGTTGAGGTACATTGTGTTAATATATATAGTACAACTAATATAAGTTGCATAGACTAGGATTCTACACAAATATTCTTGCAATGCACTGATCAGTCTGTGTATGTGTGTATATTATAAATGGACAGACAAGTGTAACTGTATAGTGCAAGAAACCTCAGGACCTGGGCTAGAATTTCCACTTGGGTGAAAACATGAATGGAATAACGGTGTCGTTTACACCCACCCAAAGTTAGGTATGCTTGTCTCTGTGCGGTTTCTCTGGTCAGTCAGATTTTAATTACTGATGAGCTCATGGGAACTTGTGTGCTGCTGCAGAATTTATAGACCTGCAGCAACTTAAAAGGGGTCAACATAGGAGGAATTAGAAAGTTCGGTTGTGAGTAATGTCTGTAAGGTCTGCTTGAAGTGTCTCAATCAGAAGTTCAACAACGGAGGGGTGCTTTGGTTATGCATGTTGGCATTAAAGAAAGCAGTACAACAGCAGTGATGAACTTGCCAGGACAGAGGGTGCTAATGGAACAATGCCATGCATTGCAACTCACTTCTGGAAACATTTTGATTTAATCAAGGCAGGGAAGGTAAGATGAGTCAGCAGCATCTTTCGAGAATGCATTGTGTTATCTCAGTAACATATAGTATTCTCCCCTCATGTTCAAAGATCTTGAATTGCTTACCTTCAATATCCTGGAGGCCACGTGTTATTTACACCCAGTCTTCAGCTGGCAGTCTTTTGTTCACAGCCTTGCTTGCATTTGCCCACTAAAAGCTTCATAAGGTATGTAATTTATTGGTTGCATGCACCTGACCGTGTGTTATGTTCAGCTTGCTGGCACCTGTTTTGCTCTATCATAAGTTGCATAAAGGGTATTTGTCACTTTTTCATTTTTTTCAAGCCAAATATAGTCCGCAATGGAGAGCAATTGGCCACCAAACCTGGTTTCATCTTCCAGATAAGAGGGATGTTCTTCAGATCCTGATAGGCCAAAGAAGAAATTAGAGACAGGAAGGTAGGAAAGGATGTTAGCTGCAGGTTTCAGTGGTAGCGGGGTGTGCTGAGGCAGAGATGGGTGAAAAATGGAAGTCAGCATTCTTGCTGATGGATGGAGAATGGGGCTTGAAGTCCAGTTTAGGATTGAGCAGGATGTTTGCTGCTGGGTTAAGCTTAAATGGGAAGGGGGTGGAATGAGGAGCCTAGAGGGTGGAATTTCTGGTGGGTGTGAATTTGTAGTTTTTGTTTTGCTGTTTAAGTGCAAGTAACTGGGGCTCATCGAGAATGTTGTCGGGCAGGCAGTCTAACAGCATGGCAACAGGCAGCGAAACAGAAGTAGGCTATACAGCCCCTCGAGCCTTTTCTGCCAATTAAATGAGGTGGATTTGTGCCACAACTCTGTTTACGCTCCATATCCCTTAATACCCTTAATAAAATCTATCGATCTTTTGGAGCAAAAATTCCAGTTTTCCACTAATTAGTGTGTTTTTGTTTTTTAAACATCCTTCCTGATTTGGGATTGCCTCTTCTACAAGATGATGCTGGAGTAATAAGATACTCTAACTATATTTTTTCAGTAAAAGCAAAATACTGCAGATGCTGGAAATGAGAAATAAAAACAATGCTGGAAATACTCAGCAGATCAGGCAGCATTTGTGTAGAGAGAAGCAGAGTTAACCTTTCAGGTCAGTGACCGTTCATCAGAACCAGTCACAGACCTGAAACATTAACTCTGCCTCTGACTCCACAGATGCTGCCTGACTTCGAGTTTTTCCAACAATTTCAGTTCATATTTTTTCAATAGTTGTGCCAGAAATGGTGCTGGTCGATTGGACTAGGATAATATATAGAATCAAGAAAAAATTGATGTATAACAAATATAATCTTTAAAATATATACATGTGCAGGAGCTTTTGTTCCTTTTATTAGGATAATGCAGGCAGCCACCTTGGCCCTTTGGTAATACTGAAAGGATGGTGTTGCACTTGCCAGTATTATGGTGGTAACAGTTTAATAAAGTAGTGGGTTTTGAGACGATGTTTAGAAATTGTTGGGAATTAAAAAAACAAATCAGATAGGATTAATTGTATATTATGGCTAATAGATTTCTAAAATAAGTTGCGAGTGAGAGCACTCCAGTAACCAATATAAATGGGTTGAAATGGCAATTATATCCCCTAAAGAGAAAAAGTTTGGAATATGGTAAAAAGGTCAAATTGAGAAATCTCTTAAAAGGCCAGCTTGATTGGCCTGACAGTTTTGCCTATTACGTAAAGATCTCAAAATGTAGATCCAATGTTGTGGTCGAACTTTGATTCAATGATTACCCAACGTGACATTTCCTGAGGTGTTAACAGGTTATATTGTGCGCTTTGGACTTATTTATTACCCTGTTTATTTGCTCGAACAGAAGAAAAGTTTTGTTTTTTAAATATCTTTTGAGGAATAACTGCAAGAGGGCATATGGGGGAAATGCTTAGAGATGAGAATAATAAGGTTTGGAGGCAGTTGCCAAGAGAATTTTGTCTTAATGTGATAGAAATTGGATTGAGTTGCGTACACATTACAGTTGCATAAATGCCTAAATTTTGGCACAAATGTACTGTATCCCAAAGACATCTGAAAAATGCCCGACCAGATAGTGGGCCATTTTTCACATGTCCCTGGAGGCTGCTTAAAACAGGTGTTTGGCCTTTTACATGTATAAATGAGGGTCTAATGCCTGTGTTAGGCCACCCTCTCTTTCTCTTTTTCCACCCCCCCCCCCCCCCCCCCCCAAGTTACTCACATGTGGGCCGGGCTCTGGCCACCATTAAATATTTAATACATTTCTGTGGCACCAGGAGGTACAGGAGTGCTCCTTGCGGTTCCACAGCAGTCCCAAGGTGTTCTGCCTGCCTTTGATCACCCTATCCCATTCTCCTTCATCTACTCTGCCACCTCCCCCAAGGGTTAACTGAGGGTTGTTGCAACCTGAAATTCAGTTTTTCAGTTGGGAAAGTTGCCTGTGGAGGCACAGTTATTTAGTTATCAGTTTCTCAATTCTGTACCTCCTCCTACAGTTTGTTCCCTGCGTCCATTTGGTGTCTGAACAAATTTCTAAACTGATGACTCTCGGTATGTGGTATAGCTGATGCTGTCCAGGCTAAGAGTGATGCATTATTTGAAGGTACGACAGCAGTTTGTATATTGAATATTGATCCATACAGATTTCATTTGAATTACTGCACTGAAAATGATTATATTTCACTCTAAAGAGGCAACCAGGATCTTCCAGAGAGGGCTTGACATGCAACGTACTGGGCTGAATGGTAGGAAAAGAAATTCAGTATAAACAAATGCCAAGTGCTGTATATAAGTAAATAGGAGTCTCGTGCTTTGAGTGGAATAATTTATCATGGGAATACTTAGTTTACTTGGTTCTTACCTATGTCCAAACAGTTAAACTCAATAAATACAATCACAATATTGTGCAGTAATGCCAAATTAGTTGAATTCAAATCTGCAGAGGTCATGTTGTTTTGATCAGACTGAGTACTGCATACAGCTGTGGCTGCTGGAACATAAGGGACCATCCAAGCCCTAAAGGTATTGTACAGGAAAGAAACTATTTGATTCCTGTTATTATAGGGGTAATTTATGAGGAACAAGATAATTTTCCAGAAGATATGCTGAAAGTATAACTTAATGGCATACAGCAAATGCAGAACAATACTTTGCCACAACATAGTTTAGAAGGGCATAATTTCAGAATTGTGGGTAATGTTTAGGACAGATGCCAGAATCAACAACTGGGACAAGTTGCCAGGAAGGATGGTTGAAGCCAGGACACTGGCTTCATTTAAACAATCGCTAGATGCAGTTATGGTCAGGTTGATATTCTGGAGCCAAGGTAAAATAGGCTGACCCTGTCTTATGAACTGCTCCTAATGCCAGCTGCTTTGATGCTTTCTCAGGTGATGTGGGTGGGAATCGGGGGCAGTTGTACTACTGGATATTATGCAGCAGGCAACTTCAGGAATCTGTATTTCCTAATGAGAACCTTCATTGACCTCCTGTACATGTTTGTGACCAACCAACCAAGCTTGTTGCTTTTGTTGACTGATGGTAAAATATAAGTAGTCCCTTTGTATCCTTGTCAGCTACACATCCATGATCACTGGTCTCTCACTGCTATGCAACTCTTACTTATACCTCCAAGGAGCTGGTAGTGCATGCCAGCGGGCACACCCTAAAACTTCTTGGCTGGCATGCTAGACTAAGGGGGAAAAGCAACTTCGCAAGATGCTGTACTAAGGTAGTCATCCTTTTCAAATGCACGAAGCCTGGGCCGGAAGCTGAGACAGAAGAACTCATTGCTCAGAGCCAATGGCTCAGAAGGCTCAACAACAAAATGTGCGACACATCTAGGGCAGAGTTATGACACTTAAGGATAAATGGCCAGTCACCTTGGAAGAGTCAAGGTACTCAACAAGTACTATTCACCCATAGTAGTCATGGAATCTAGTTTAGACAGTTGTCATAATGTAGGCAGACCTGGGCCCCCTACGGAGATGTTTACCGTAAATAGAAACAGGGAAGTAGGAATAGCCAGGTGAATGACTAGGGTAGCCCAAACTCGGAAGAAAGGCTACCATCTGATGATGCTGCTCTTGAACTCAAGACAAGAACTTTTGAAAATCGGAATTTGGAATGTGAAGACATTCTACCAGAGTGGTAAAATAGACAACTGCATGAAAGAAATGCTAAGGCTCAACATCAACATTTTAAGGATTGGCAGAAGTTAGATGGGCTGAATATGAGAAAATAGACAAAGGAAAGCAGGTAATGATCTCAGGTGGCAGTGAACACAAGACTGGAGTCAGAATGATGACAAAGAATGTAAATAGCAAGAACCATGCAGGGATATTGGCCAATATCAGAGAGTGATTATGGCTAAATTTAAAGGGAAACCAATGAATATTGTGTTTACAATTGCATGGGCCCATGCAGGATGACCGTGATGAAGTTGAAGTATTCTATGAGGAGGTGAAAAAAGCATGGAAGCATGTGAAGAGTGGCGACATCTTGATAGTCATGGATCATTTGAATGCAAAAGTTGACAGAGAGGTGTGGAATTGTAGGGACTTCTGGATTAGGAACTAAACAGCAGAGGTGAATGCATGATGCAGTTCTGTGAGGAAAACAACTTGGTCACCCAAGCAGACTATTCAGCTGGAAAAGTCCAGATGTTCATAGAAATCAAATAGATTTTCTGATCAGAGAGGTACAAGAGCAGCATCCAAAATGCCTTCACTTAACCCAGTGTAGACATCAACTCTGATCACTGCCTTTTAATGAAGATTAAGATCAAGCTGAAAATCCCACGAAAAATCAAACCAACCTAGACAGACTGACGGAGGAAGATGTGATTAAGAAATATGCTGATGAGGTTACAAGCAAGTATGAAGCTTTACTTCAGGAAATGGCAGATCAAGATCTTGGTGCGGAGAAAACAACAGAAAGGCATTAAGAAAGGTTGAAACAGAGCATGAAACACACTAACTGAGACAGTCCCTAAGAAAGAGAGGAGTAAACATCGAGTGGATGACTGATGAAATACTAGATATGATGGAGCAAAGGAGACAGAATAAGAACAATAAAGAAAATATGACTAAAGGTAGGTAAGAAAAGCATGTAGAGCAGCCAATGAAAATTGATATGAAGCCCATTGTAAGGAAATAGAAGAACTGGAGAAAAGGTGGAATATGAGAGCATTGCATGAGAAAGTTAAAGCACTGACCAATAAGATAAGAATAATTACAATAGTGGCTGTATAAGGAGCAAGAAAGGTGAACTTCTCTTTGGGGAAAAAAAGTGTAGAGAAATGATGGGTAGAGTACACCAGAGAGCTGTATTATGAAGAAGTGGTTTGGTACCATCAGAAGAAAGAGAAGGACCAGAGATAATAGAGGCAGAAGTCAGTGCAGCAAAGAAAGCACCTAGAATCAATGAGATACCAACAGAATGCCTGAAAGCCCTGAATGGAAGCATTGGGATACTGACTGACCTCTGCAATAAAATTTACAGAACATGATTCCTATCTGAGGATCTTGGGTAGTCAGTGTTTGTTCAGCTCCCAAAGAAACCAAACGTCCTAGAGTGTTCAGAGCACAGAACAATAAGTCTCAGGAACCATGTGATGAAAATGATTCTAATAATTTTGGAAAGAAATGACAAGTCTATAGAAGCGGGGATAGTCAGGATTCAGCCCAAAAAAAAGGAACAAGAGGGCATCTTTAACTTGAGTAGTCATTGAAAGATACCTGGAAGTGCAAAAGCTTGTACATATATACTTTTATAGACTGAAGGCATTTGATAGAGTCTACCATCAGAAAATAATGGAGTGCTTAAACAAACTAGAAATGGAAATTCAGAATCTATATTGGAATCAATCAGCAATGAGACTTGATAGCAGTTTGTCAGACAGCTTCCTGAACAAAAGAGGTGCCAAGGATGTGTTATGTTCCCAAAACTATTCAGCCTGTGCACTGAAGCTATTTTCAGAGAAGATTGATGGGTTGAACGTCAACAACTTGAGATGTGCAAATGACGCTGCACTGATTGCAGAGCCAGAAGAGGTGCTACAGGAAATTATGAAAAAAGTGAATGCAAGGAGTGTGGAACATGGATTAAGAATGAATATGAAGACGACCAAGACGATGGTGATGAGCAGAGACCTAACCCCCCAGAAGTGAAATTTGAAGTAAATGGACAAGTCCTGGAACAAGTGAAAAGGTTCACATTAAAGGCCTGCTACACGATCTGAACCCGATGGCATGTGTCGGGGTCGGGTCAGGCCCCTCTTCCGGATCCAGCTTTCGGGGTCGGGTCGTTCTGGACACACATGGTAAGGGCTCTGCTAGTAAGCATTGAAATTTAAAAACTTACCTGAACTGGGAGTCCGGGATGAAACTGAGTTTAAGCAGTGAGCGTGTGATGTCACTATGACGTTATCACACATGCACTGCAGCTTCCTGGAGGTTCCAAGTCCAAAGGTAAGTAAAGGGATGGTCGGGTCAGGCTCGGGTCTGCTGTGGTTCGGTCGGGTTCTTTTTCCTGACCTGAGCAGGCCTTTTAGTTCACATACCTTGGGCAGATTATCACAGACAATGGGAGATGTGATCGTGAGAACCAAAGGAGAACTGAGGAAGCCAAGACCAGCTTTGTCGGAATGAAGGACGTGTTAACATCAAAGAAACTGGCCCTGAATCTTGGGAAAAGAATGCTGAGGTGCCCCATTTTGTCATCTGTTATATGCCTCAGAGACATGGACAACGGAGATTATTGATCTGAATGCATTCAGGATGTGGACATATCTGAGGATGTTTCACATATCCTACACAGACTAATGAGGAAGAGCTAGAAATGGCTGGAGGAAATTAGTGCATAGCATCAAAGAGAGAAAGATACAATATTTTGGTCACATTAGAGCTGAAGATAGATAGAGACAATTATTGGAAGGAAAGATATACAGAAAAAGTAGGAGAGGGAAGCAGAGGAGAAAATGGATATAATAGACTAGATGCAGTTGACCTTTGTGGAATGTGTAAGGGCAGCACAGGACAGACAGGTGGAGATTCATGGCAGTCAACGTTCTGGGAAGATGATGACATCAATGAACAAATGAGCAAGTTGTTAAGGCAATTTACTAATCAAGATTTGAAACAGCTGTTCTGTGGTCATACACTTGGTGATTGCAGGACCTTCCAGATTTCTCCTTCCCTAGGACCTGTCTGTAGAACAGTTAGTCCCTTTTTCATTATGCTGGATTTCCAAATTAGAATCATCTAAACCTCATTGAAGTCTGTAACCAGTCATAACCGTACACTTGCATGCTTATCATTTTTGCTTTTCCCAATGTAGCTTAACGCTCTTTACTCAGTACTGTGTAATAGCAGTGTCTTGACAGCTGCTGAAGGTTCAGGTATAGTAATGATGCTTGTGTCCTAGTATTCAGTCTAATCATTTTATCTGCATTTTTGTTCCCCTCATTCATTACCTGTACGTCAAATTATTTATTATGTTTTCTTCATGTCCATTCACTGCCTTCACTACCACAGGATTTGAAAAGGCTACAAGATTTACAATGGTAATGGAGTCTTTTTGTATTGTACTGAATTCTCCATTGGATCTGTTAAAATTCCGCTGGGGATAGTGCCTAACCTTGTGATCACATCCCTAGCACAACTGTTCAACAGCTGTGCAGGCTTCTTTTACACACATCAGCCACATCACAAAACAGAGTGTTAGTATCCCACAGGGATCTGAATTGTTCTTGTACATGATCAGATAGCCTTGCATTAGAACTCCTGTCTAGGGTAGTGGTCGGCAACCTTAATTGCAAGAAAAAACATTTTTTTTAAATTGTCAAAATTCAGTATCTTAAGAGCCACAATGCTGTTACTCAGATGCCAATAATGCAAAACAGGATAGACACATTGCAAAAACGTTTTAAAGGTGCTTACAAAAAAAGTTAATAATTTCTCACAAGTACAATGTTAACAGAAGTTTAAAAAATAAAACCAACTATTTTATTACCATCATTTGAATATTGTATTTCTCCCCACAGTTCCACAATACAACTTGTCTCTCTCAAATAGAGATGCTTAGCTACTGTAACTAATACTGCCCACAGTGGCACTCCCTCAATACTTGGGGCCCCTATTTGGTCCCACAAAGAGCTGAAAGAGAATAGTGATATTTACGAAATGAAAAGCTTGTTTGAGGTATAATAGCAACAGTCACAAAAACGGAGTGCTAGGCTCAGAGGGACCAAAGGTACAACAGGCTTGCAACATCACAATGCAACCAATCAAACTCAACACGTCCATGTTTTTGTGATCACTGCTCGTGCATCTTAGCTTTTTCATCTCATTCAGTTCTTTGTGAATGGCAGTAACGGCTTGAGTGTAGGGATTTATTTTGGGGTCAGTATCAATTCTAGAGGATATAAACTTTGGTTCGTGATGCTGATCGGATAGCTTATATTGTGGAACTGGGAAAGCAATACAACTGGATATTTTAGAACAAGCTCTTGACAGTAGAATTCTATAGCAAGCTTTATAATCATGGCGAAGAACAGTCTTTTTCTCATTGGGATACAAATCCACTGTGTTGTGGTTGACTGGTTTAAAGCAGCCAGCACAGCCATGTGGTATTGGGATGTAATGGCAAGATGAGGCACTATGCGCAGTGTTTATTTAACAGGTACAATGGAGAATTCAATATATTGTTTTGAGCAAATAGCAGTTTAGTCAGAGATTTTTCATTCTTTGCAAAGAGAGATGCTTATATATGCAAAGTTCTCCCTCTGAATTTGAAAGGGGAAACACAGTGACTAAGACACTGACAAGGAAATTCTAATCCTGTGTAACCGTGAACTTACCCTAGCATAGCTCACAGTAATAAACACAAGACAAGAATTGTATGTGACTAGTCCAAATGGTACTGATGCGAGGCTTTGACTAAAATCTGTTTAACTGTAGGCTGTTATGCCCTTGTCTGTTTTCTTTTCCTTATCTTCCTGCTCTGATCAACACCCTTGCTTTTCCTCATCCTCCTAACTAATGCACTTTGGCTGTAAAGTGTGAATTGTTTGAGCCAATTGAGGACCAGCTCAACTACATTCCACCTCATCACTTTATAGCTCTTCCTCTTTCGCAGTTTAATGCCTTTGATTTAATTCTCATTTGTTCAAACAGTAGAGGAATTGATTTTAGTGGAAGTTAATGTTCTCGAGACTCTTCAGCCTATACATGCACAATATTATCGAATGTTTGAAATGATGACCCCTGCTGTTGTAGAATATTGGTCTTGCTCTTCATTTCATACTGCAGATGATTTGACATAAGTTGGCTTGCTTTTTTCTCTCAAAATACATGATTCCTGAAAGTGTTTCCTTTTTTTTCCTAGCATATAACAGTTCTATTACTTGTCATATGTTGTGTGCATTGTTAAAGCAGCCCTCTCTGGCTTGGGGCAGGAGAAGACTGCATTACCACAGGGTCTGGTAGCTTTAGTAATGTGGAGAGTGGAATACCTGAATCCATTCATTTGAGATTGTCTCCCTAAGCTTGGATTTGATGCATTGATGCCAGGAAAAGTTTTAATTCGGCTGTTCCCACTATCCACTTTGGGTATGTGTTCATCAGGCAGCACTGCCCCAGGTGGTAAACTCCTAGGCTTTCATCAATATCCCTCTGTACCCGAATCTCAAAAGGTACAGATACAGCAAAGTCCCTTTAATTTTGTATCTACCATTTGGCACGGACATGTTAGGCCGAAGGGCCTTTTCTGTGCTGTATGACTCTATGAGCACTAAGTGCACTCTCCACTCTGTAAATATGTAAAAGTACAAGTTAGCAATGCAGCCAGTAGAACGTGGGAATGGTTTAGCATTGGGCTGCTGAAGGAGAATGATCAGGTTTTAAATGCCATAGGTGCATTTTTGGGGGGATCTTGAAAAGGTGGGGGTGAGTTGCCTTCTTGAACCATTGCAGCAGTTTTTGTATGACTGAGTAGGATACTTCAGAGGGCAGTTAAGAATCAACCACGTTGGTGAGGGACTGGAGTCCTATATAGGCCTTACTGAATAAGGACAGCAGGTTTCCTTCCCTAAAGTACGGAATGAAGCAGTTTGGGTTCTGTGACAACTCGCCAGCTTCGTGTTTACTTTTAGCAATACTAACATTTCCATTTTTTTAAAATTAAATCGAATTTATGTTCTCAAACTGCCAGGGTGGGATTTGAACTCGCGTTCTCTGAATTATTTTTCTAGGCCTTTGGATTACTAGTCCAGTAATGTACCTGGTATATATACATATTCTGATGTATATGTGGATGGTCTCCAGTGGATCGTCAAAAGGTCATTATGAAATAATAAAGCTTAAGAATAGCTGTGCATCAAGGATGTGATGGAGTTTGACATTTTCCTTTTAATAGCACTGGAGATTAAACCTGATATTCAAATTAGAATTTAATCTGTGTTCTGAACACATTGAGTACCAATAGAGGAGGCACCTTACTGAAAGATAACAGGAATTATCAATGAGATTGAGGTAACTACAGAGGACTAAGTTTTTATTTGAGGGAGATCCTACGTTTCCGATACGAATGATTATAGACAGCAGTTGTGATTGTCAGGGACTATGTTGATCTTATGTTTGTGTAGTCATCGGTTAAAATACCAAGTGACTTTTATTCTACAGACCCAGCAGCTGGTTATCAATGAAAGAGGTACCATACTCTTTATAATGACATGGTAAAGACATTATGACCTGATGACTTTCTAGGCTAACACCTAAAAATTCTGAGGTTTGTTGGTCTCCCTAGGAACGTGTCCTGGAGTGTGGGCAACCTCAAGAAATTATTATGGAGGGCTTGGGGACATCTGTAAAAGTAGAAAGTCTGCAGGGGTTATGAATTGCTCAGGAGCTAAACTGATAATTTTAGTACCTTTCCTTCCCCCTGTCTAAACAGTTATGTCGTGGTGACCTTACACATTTACCACTCTACCATCTGTCAGCATTAGTATATGGTGTTGAATGGCAATGCTGATATTGTAGCAGACTAATGGAATGTTTTAGATGCTGTGGCAGTTTACACTTTGGGGGAGCCTTTCTAGAAAGAAGAGCCTTGTTGTCAGGCAGACAGCTGTTCCTTTTCATGTTTTTTATTTGGTTCTATTGTAACTTTTTTTTTGTACAGTTCATTGAAAGAGTTAAACCTTTCCCTTTTCCTTACTAATTTTAAGTTGTCACAACTTTAAGCTGCTGTATAAAGTCAGATCTAGGTTAGATATCATGATGGTTCTTTCACTGGGAATAGTAGACCTCTGGAAGAGGCTGTTGTCTCATGCAGTGGATGCTAATTTTCTGAATATTTTTGAAGCGAGAGCTGGACCTTATTTCTGGTTGGGACCGAGATCACCTCAAACAAAAGATAGGCCTAGCATAAAATTATCAGGGCCAGAGTGCTGTTCTGGTTTCAATTGCTGGGAAAGGTCAGCGAAGAATTTCCCAAGTTTGTTCGCCCCTTCCCCATGCCAAATTGGCCTGGAGTTTTATTGATTTTTCACCTCTCCCAGGAGGGGGTGGTAGCATAACAGTCATATTACTGGACTAGTTGCCTGGATTAATCAGAGACAGGAGCTCCAATCCCACCAGGCCAGCTAGGGAATTTTAAATTCAGTTAAATAAACCTAGAATTGAAGAAATATCTAGTACCGGTAATTGTGATCATGTAACTACTGGATTTTCTTTTTATAAAAAAAAACACTGGTTCATTAGTGTCCTTTTAGGGAAGGAAATCTGTCATCATTATTACTCGGTCTGACCTATATGTGGCTCCAGATCCACTGCAATGTAGTTGACTCTTAACTTCTTTCTGGTTTGCTGGCTAGGCCATTGCATTCAGTTGTATCAAACTTCTATGAAAAAATTAATAAAACTGGACTGGCCACCTGGCATCAACCATGACATGACGAGCTCAGTCGACCTTGCAAAGTCCTCCTCACTAGTATCTGGGAACTTGTGCTTAAAATTGGAAGAGCTGGCCCACGCACTAGTCCAACAGCAGCCTGACAGTCATACTCTCAGAATCATACCTATCTGCCAGTGCCCCAGACTTTTCTAGGCAATTCATCACCTTCTCGAACAGTTAAGATGGACAGTAAATGCTGGCCATGTTAGCGATGCCTACATCCCATGCAGGAATAAAAAATAAATCACATGGTTTCGGGTGGGATGGGAGTCTATATTGTGATTTTTTTTCGTTTAAATGATGCACAAGGTATTACAATAGTGTGGGATCGGGTGAGGGAATCTAGTATTGGTATAGCTGTATGGTCATGTGTATTGACAGTTACAGATTTGTTCAGGAGCGTTCCTTGAATCATCATTTCCTTATTTTTGTAGATGACATCTGAGCAAGCATTTGTTTAGCTCTATTCCACAAGACTAGTGTCCATTAACTGACTCTACCAGTCAGTCGCCACTTGAGTTAAAACAGCTAGATTTAGCAATGTAGTGAGAGCCAGTTTAAAGGTGCAGTTCCCCTGCAATCTGTACTGCCAATGCAAAAATGTGGGTGTAAGTTATACACTTTGCCCATTTCAGTACAGTAAATGATCTTTTTTGAACATTGAGAGTCATGCTGCAGCTCTGGATAATGAGTTGAAACACTTGCAGAAAATTCTCAAATCCAAGATCGGGTACCAAACATTAAGCTCACATGTAAAAATGTTTAAATGCTATACTTTTTATAAAGCTATTTCTGGAAGGGCTAGTTGGCCCAATAGTATAAAGGGTCAAATTCTCAAATCTTAGGAGTTAGTTGCCTCATCTATTTCAGCCTTCTCTGTCAATCAGAATTAAAGTTAGACCTGATTATAGACCAGAACTGCAAATCATATCAATGCTTATGGAAAGTACTGAACAAAGCTTCTCTGATCACAGTAACTTACTCTCAGTTTGACTTTGGAACAAATTGATTTACTGGCTGTGCTGAATCTCATGGTTCTAAAATTGAGCTTTCTTTCCTCATTATACAGTACAGCACAAAGTTTCTCCATTTTTAGATCCTTTGATAGGTATGGCAGTAAGCCCTTGACCTAATTATGCCCTAGGTAGTGATGAATGGGCATCTTATTGCACCAGCTAAGGAAGGTTTCTTGGAGAAGTGTATTTGGTCTGCTCTTCATTGCATTGATGGCCTGATGAATGTTGCTAAAACAAGTTTATTTTGTACTGATGAAACGGTCCTGTGCTGATGGGTTTATTCCCCATGTAAAAGATGAATTGGGACAAAATAACCAGAGGGAGTAAGGGACTGAACTGGGCAGTGGATGAACAAGCAAAGTGCTAACTTTTGAGAAAAAATGTTTGTAATGTTGCCCTCCTTTCTCCGCTACAATCTTTGCATATGTTCATTAATTATAAACATTCCGCCTTTTGGCTTTCTGGTATCTAATCTACACTGGAATAAAGAAGTTATGAAGATAGTTGGAAATGTTAATGGAATTGGATTGCTTAGACAAGCTCAGCTTTTCTTGCTTTTGGTGAATTCAGTGTTCTACAGGGAATCTCAAATCAAACCTTTAGTCAGTGGAACCCCTGTGCTTAATGCAATTTTGGTGCACTGCTCATTGCCAGAAACAAGAACTTGCATTTATATAGTGCCTTTAACGCAAAGAACTGCCAAAGAACTTGATAGCATTCTTTTTTTTATTGCTTATGCTAGCCAAAGGAGGGAAGACTTGTTTAAAGTGTTTGTTAAAGAAAAGTATTTTGGAGATGGTGGAGGGGCTTAGAATGTACAAGAAATCAGACTCCAGATAAGAGGGTTGTAGGACTAGGGGAGGTTGCAAAGACATGCAGGAGCAAAGCCTTGAAGAGATTTTAACATGGGGATGATAATTTTAAACTTGAGGCAAAAGGAGACTAGGAGCCATTGAGGTCAGGCTGATGGACAAGTGGGACATGGTGGTTTGGAAGATCTGAAGTCTCGAGGGTAGGATGAGAGGCCAATAAACTGTTGGAGCAGTCAAGTCTGGAAATGACAAAGGTATGGATGAGGGTTTCAGCAGCAGGTGGATTGAGGTAGGGGTGAAGTTAAACTTTGGTGGTGGTAAAGTAGGCAGTTCTTGTTCTGGTGAGGATATGTGATTGGAAACTCACCTCTGAGTCACATAGGATACTGAGATTCCAAACAGTCTTGTTCAGCCACAGAGACAGTGACTGGAAATGGTGTTGGAGTCATTGTTAAGGATATGGAGTTTGTGCCTGGGGTCGAAGATGATGGTTTCAATCATCTCAGGAAATTGTGGCACTTCTGAGACTAGATGCCAGACAGGCAATTTGATGGCGGAAGCAGGTGATGTGTCAAGACAGGTGGTGAGGTAGAACTAGGTGCCATCAGCATATGTGTGAGCCAATCCCATCGTGTGTAGTAAAGGGACAGCAAATTCATTCATGTGGAAGATAAGGGTGCCAAGGGTAGATCCTTGGTAATTCAGAAGTGGAGGTGTAGGCTTGAGAAGAGGAGCCATTATTAGAGATGCTCTTGCTCCAATTAGATGGAACCAATTAAGGGCATCGTCATTCAGGTATACAGTGGAGGTGAGGCATTGGTGGAAGATGATCTGGTCAACCATAGTAAAATCTGCAGAGAGGCTAAGGAGAGATAATGTACCACAGTCACCAAGAATTTCATTCATAACTTTCGGAGGGATTCAAGCAGCAAGTTGTAAGGGAGATAGGATGAATTTGGGAGAGGATAAATTCTGTGGTAGCTTGCAAGAACAGATCGAGGTGGCGTTTTATGGAGCAGTGTGATCACAGCACTTTGGAAAGGGTAGGACACAGTGCCTGCCTATTGATTATCCTTTTTCATCTCTGTCAGTAGCAGAGTGATTTGTGCCTCTCTACCAACATATGAGCACTACAGTGAAGGAATAAGATGAAGTAGACAAAACAAAATAAGTAAATTCCAAAAATCAACTTGCCTGAAATAAAAGGTGTTGGTGGTGGGGTGGGGGGGGCGGGCAGGCAGTGGCATTGGGAAGCAAGAGAAAACTGCAAGGATAATGGAGTCACTGAAAATTTGCTTGAGGAACTGGAGCATTTGACCTCCATCTAGTGGTAGAATGTGCAGCTGCAGGCGTGACCAACCAGTGTGACAGAACCAGCTTCTCTCTCAATGGGAAATGCAAATCAAGTGCCACCTATTGGCATGACAGAATGACAATGCTGTTTTGCATTCATTTGTAAGCAGTTTTTCACAGCTTGTTTATTGTATATTCTAAACTTGGTTCAATTGTTTCTGGGTTTCTTTTGTGTTTTAGTGAATTAAGGCAAGTTTATCCTTTTGTTTTTCTTATTTAAATGCAGTAAAGCCTACATAAAAAGGTTTAGCCTTTTAGTCCTCCATTCTTATGACCATGTATAATATGTATTCGTGAGGCTGATCCAGTTTAGTTTCTGGAAAATAGTGAGGTTCCTTCTCAAGATGTTGATGGTGGGGGGGTTCTGCAATGGTAATGCCATTGGTTTGATTTTCTTTAGTTCAAGATTGTCATTGCCTGGCACTTGTATGGCGTGAATATTACTTGCCATTTATCAGCTCAAGCCTGAATGTTGTCCAGGTCTGACTGCATCCAGGCGAGGACTGCTTCAGTATCTGAGGAGTCGCAAATGGTAATGTGAACGCTCTGCAGTCATCAATGAACATCCCCACTTCTGACCTTATGTTGGAGGGAAGGTCACTGATGAAGCAGTTGAAATTGGTTGGGCCCAGGACACTACCCTGAGGAGCTCCTGCAGTGATGTCTTGGGGCTGAGATGATTAGTCTCCAACAACCGCAGCCATCTTCCTTTATGCGAGGTATGACTGCAACCGTTGGAATATTCCCAGAGTCAGCTGTAGCTCAGTCAGTTGCACACTCACCTCTGAGTCACAAGGTTCTGGGTTCAAGTCCCACTCCAGGGCTTGAGCACCAAAAGCAGTACTGAGGGAACACTGCACTGTTGGAGGTGCTGTCTTTTGGATGAGACGTTAAACCAAAGCCCCATCCGCCTGCTCGGGTGAATGTAAAAGACCCCATGACACTATTTTGAAGAGCAGGGTAGTTATCCCTGGTGTCCTGGCCAATATTTATCCATCAATCAACATCACAATAAACAGATTATCTGGTCATTATCACATTGCTGTTTGTGGGAGTTTGCTATGCACAAACTGGCTGCCACATTTCCTACATTGCAACAGTGACTACACTTCAAAAAGTACTTCATTGACTATAAAATGCCTTGAGATGTCTGGTGGTCATGAAAGGCGCTATATAAATGCAAGTCTTTCTTTATGTTCCTATTTGGTGTGTTGCTGCTAATATTGTATATATGGATAACAAATGTACAAAACTTGATTGTGCAATACGAATAAATATAATGTCTCTTGCTGTAAATCAGAAAGCTCACTGATTTGTGCGATAGAGCATTTCTTAAGGGCGAAAGATTCTCATCTGTGAATTTTGATCAGTTGAAAATTTGAAGTTTTGAATGGTTGATCAGAAAATCTGGAGTATGGCCTGCTCTGGAAATCACAATCTAAAAACTTTTTTTTTGGTTAGGGAGCTCAAACCTGTTTCAACAACTTGCATGTCTTGTTGGCTGCCTTATAACCATGTCATGGAAGGTATGAAATGAACAAAAAAAACTAATGCAATTCCATGGGTTGGAATGCACCCACATCTCATTCTGCCTAGTTAACGATTAAAACGGTACTTATAAAACTGCTCATGGAGAGATCTATAGTGTTCTCTGAACATGCAGTCTCAAGTACATTCCTTTCCATTGTTTCTGAACATGGTGTGGACTGGTGTCTCGTTTGTAATGAGTATGCAACGTGCAGAGCTGTGGTTGGTTGGTTTGGAACTAGAGCTATTTAAAGTAAAATGGAAAGCCAACTTCCTTTTTATTCTAAGCTGCAGTTATTCTCTAACGCAATAGTAAAAGATTGGTGTGGCAACTACTTTGGTTTTGTTCATGGCTGTCATACACAAAGTTGCGCTGGCAAAATCTCTTTGCTTTAACACAAGGCTCATCCGGAGAACTGATGAACGGTTATTGACCTGAAGTGTTGCCCCTGCTTTCCTCTTGCTGCAGTTGCTGTCTGACCTGCCGAGTGTTTCAAGCATTTTATGTTTTTTTTTCAAGAGAACTGCTTGTCTGTTAAATTCATTTCAAAGTTGCACACTTTGTACCGTCACTAGACAGCCTAGTGCATTGTTGTCTATTACATTAGCTAATAGCCTCGTGGCTAATTGGGAAACCAAATGGGGATAATTGCATGTTCATTAGTAAATAAAAAATGAGTAATATACACCATTGTTGGGTATATGATCTCAGTCCTCCTATTTGCACTGTATATGCATGTGTGCTTTAACTTCTCCATGTGTTGCAGAAATAGGTGAAAAGCAGAATGCAAGTGTTAATCATCGTGCTTTACTTCCTTGATCACTACTTGGTTGCGGATGTTTTTTATATCTATATATGTATATTTGCCTGTATTGTGAGTATGCAAGGCATATTTTGCTAAAATTAATGCTAGTGCCTTAAACAGTGTTGCTGTAGCCAACCTGTGGCTGGTCAGCAATTTCTTTTGGATAACACTGGCCTTGTGTCCTAACAAGGGACACAGAGTATTTAAAAAGGAAGGTAGTATTTTCCTGTTAGTTTCAAAGAAGCTGCTCCAACAATTGACCTCATGATGTGCAAAAACAATTGCCTTCTAACTAACCACAAGGTGCCTCATTATAGAAATGAGATCTTGTAGCCTTAAAGGGGCAGGCCAGGAAATGCAGAGTCCATCTCTTAGAATAATGCATTGATTTTTGAATGGTCAAATCCTTCTGTCCTTATAGAACAGTACAACATCTGACTTGCTATAAGCATCAGCACAGGAGATCTGATATGATGCCTATAGAGCACTTCACTGCAGATCAAGAAATCCCAAGTTCAAATCTGAGGTTTCAAGGAGTTTGTGTGCTAGTTGGAACGCTCAGGAAGAGTGGTGTGTGGGGGTGGTGGTGTGGTTACAACGTTTTATTGCTTTTGGAAGAAGTAGATATTCTGTATCCCCCAATTGAACTTCCTGTTTTCAGATGTTTTGAGCAGTTTCAGTCGTCATAAAGCCTGTGGACTGAAACATTTTGTAAATTGTGTAGACTTCATAGCCTCTCTGACAAAGATCACCTACTTCCACAACTGTACTGTGGCCTGCCTTAGCACCAACCTCAACCTCATAAATTTCAACTTATCCAAAACTTTACTCTTCATATCATGTGCTGCTCTTCCCATCACACCTTTTCTCACTGACCTATGTTGATTTTGAAGAACAGCAACTATAGATAGCATAGCTGCTACTCATGCAGCAATATGTATTTATATAACATCTTAAAAATAATGGGAGTGGGGTTGAGAGGAGCTTGGAGAAACAGTGGGGGGAGATGGTGAAACTAAGGATAACCGGTTTAGGACTGGACTGGGAGCAGGATTGGGAACGGTTTAGCCTGTTGGGCAAAAGGAGAAGTAAAGCAGTAGTGACAGCTGAACAAATGGTCTCCATATTGGTGACAATATATCAAGGAGCTTCTCGTGTTTGTTGGAGGTGAGGATGGAAGGGCAGGGAAGAGAGATTCAGAGAAGATGGAGCTTAATTTGATCAAGTTAGATCTGGCAGTAGATGGTTATGCCAGTTGTGCAGCAGAATTGCACATCTTGAACTTGAGGATTCAAAAATGGGCATAACAGGAATGTCCAGGATGAGAGGCATTGAAGCCTTCATTGGGCTGAGGACATTGTCGATGGAGGCGAGACAGTGGTTGAGTATGCATCAGCTGATTAGATATTGTAGTAAGTGCTGTGCATATGGTTAGGCACTTGAGCATTGGAGAGTTCAGTTAAATAACAGCTGAGTTTTTTTTTTTGTGAAGTAGGTGCAGAAGGAAGCTAATTGAAAGAAGGAAGAGGAATGTGGATGGTGAGTGATGCAAGGAAATGGTCAGAGATGGCCAGGTCACTGATCAAAATCATGGGAGCAAAGGGGCACTGGAAAGTGGTGAGTTTGAGGGGGTGTCCATGAATATAGATAGGGAATTCAAATGGAGGTTTAGGAGGGACAGGAGGGCAATGGATTTGGAGGAGAGAGGGTAAAAGGAGCTGAGATGCAGCTTTAAATCATCCTAAGCCAAGTACTAGGGTTGAGGGAGGATAGAAAGGAGGATATCTTGGGGCAAAATTATTTTTCACAGCAAGAGACTTTTGTTATTTAGGTTACACCTATTATGGATGACTTCTTGAGCAGCAACTATTCTATCCATGATCTTGAAGTAATGAGATATTTTCAGTTGTGCAGAGATCTTTCAGCTCTCTAGAAGACCTATTTTTATTCTAACAGTCATAGAATTATTTATTTTTAAAGACATACCTTGTAGAAATTGTACTGTAATGTACAACATTTAATCCCTCCTGCCTGGATGCTTAATCCATTGTGTTTTAATGTATATTGAGACATTTAAGTCAATTTCATTTCTGATGAAATGAAATCACTGATCAACTGAAGTGCAATAAAGTTTACAGGTTTTTTTGTTCTTGGAATGTGAGTGTCACATGCAATGCCAGGATTTAGTGCCCATCCGTAATTGCCTTTGTGAAGGTGATGGTGAGCTGCTTTCTTGAACCGCTGCAGTCCATGTGGTGTACGTACACCCACAGTGCTTTTCTCAGTAGCAGTTTGAAACAACTGAGTGGCTTGCTCAGCCATGTCAGAGGGCAGTTAAGAGTGAACCACACTTTGCATGTTATTTATTTATTTTTTTTATTTATTTAGAGATACAGCACTGAAACAGGCCCTTCAGCCCACCGAGTCTGTGCCGACCATCAACCACCCATTTATACTAATCCTACATTAATCCCATATTCCTACCACATCCCCACCTTCCCCCGACCTATACTCGGGGCAGTTTATAATGGCCGGTTTACCTATCAACCTGCAAGTCTTTGGCCGTGGGAGGAAACCGGAGCACCCAGCGAAAACCCACGCAGTCACAGGGAGAACTTGCAAACTCCGCACAGGCAGTACCCAGAATTGAACCCGGGTCGCTGGAGCTGTGAGGCTGCGGTGCTAACCACTGCGCCACTGTGCTGTCCTTCTGTTCTTTGTTGAATACCATTCTTGAATTCTGCACATTTTGCTTCTGTTCATACTAATACTGTTTTATTTGCATTTTGCATCTTCAGGGTGTAGATGTGACCAAGGTTGAAGTAGCTGGTCGGAATGCCGTTCATTTTGCAGCAGATTGTGGTCAACTTGAGGTGCTGGAGTTCCTGATTCACTTGGGAGCAGAGATTAATGTAAGTAAGATATAAACATGTGTCTGAATGTCAGTAAAGGGACAAGACAATGGTTGGTCTGACCATTATTCTTCAAGCAAATACTCCTGTCATGTTGCTGATCTTTGCGTACCAAAGTTTCCAAACGTTGGTCCAGTTTTCTAATGGCCTTCACAATCTGTACTATTAAAATGTATTTTCTAATTTGTTTCAGCAGGATATCTGGTTTAAATATTTTCATAATTAAATGCTTTACATAAATATGCCTGATTCATGGTTGGGCTCTGTGGCCCTGACTGCATTTTCATCACAGATTTTTGAATAGAACATTGGATATATTTGAATAAAACCCAAATAGTATACAGCATGTTGGTGACAAATATAGTTTCATACTCAAAAGGCATTATATTTAAAAAGTTAATTAGGCTAAAGGAAGAAGTTACCAGGCCCAGGTGGTATGCAATCTGGAGCACTGAAGGAGTTTGGAGAGGAGTTGGCAGAGGCAATAACCAGTGTTTTCAAAGATGTTTATGGACAGAAATAAGGGCTGACTTCGAGTCTTGCCCACCAGTAGCACATTTTCAGAATTTTTGGTGTGCACTGTCCACCATTGTCCAATATCCATTTCAATGGCCAGAAAATTGTGGCAGAGTGCATCCACGTTTCTGACCAGCATGTCTACCTGTATTGTACATTTGGAAAATTTGTTAAAGTTGAAAAAGTTACACTTCTGTTTGAAAAAGGAGTGTACGATGAAATTATATTCCCGTTAATCATACCTTAGTTTTGGGTAAGCTTCTATGATAGAAGTAGTGAGCACTTAGGGATAATAGACTGCATGGATTTAAATGGGAAGGCCATGTCAGTTAAGTGAATTGGAACTATTTTGATAAGGCTGTTGGGTGGTATACCCAATGCCACCTGGGCGTTCTACGAGTACCCTTCCTTAGAAAGAGACACCACAACTACAAATAGAGAGATACAGCACAGAAACAGGCCCTGATGTCCATAGAGTCCGTGCCGACCATCAACCACCCAATAGACCACCAAAATTTTTTTTAAATGATCTGGTGTGGATTGGGTATGTATTTGAACGGGAAGAGTTATAAAAGGATATAAATAGACAGAGGAAGGAAATGTTCCAATAAGGTGTCGGCCATTTAGGCCTTGACATGAGGAATTTCTTCGCTCAAAGGGTTGAAAATTCTCCGCCCCCCCAGAGAACTGTAAATGCTCAGTCATTGAGTATATTCAAGACAGGCCGATCGATTTTTTTTTTCGGTACTAAGGAATTAAAGGATATGGGGATAGTGTGGGAAAGTAGAGTTGAGGTAGACGATCAGCCATGAACTTGTTGAATGGTGGATCAGGTTTGAAGGGCCAATATCCTGCTCCAGCTCCTATTTCTTGTAATCTTATTAGAATAGATAGCTCCAGTATCAGAGCCACATTAGGTGAAATGTGCTGGCTGACTGCCTTCTGTGCAGTAATGCCTATGATTTTATATAGGAAGCTATGTTAGGCCAAAATAGTACATTGGCTTGCTAAAGCAGGCTTTATTCAAAACTCAGCATAGCCAAGTTTAAATCAAACTAATGAGTCATGATTTCTGCGATACTCCGGTGGTATGGCGAGGCATCTGTGATGAATTCAGACAGTGGAATTGGATGTACATGTTCAGATGCCACAATTTACAGTGAATAAAAAAAAGCATGCAGTTGGGAGACTGGTGGTGGGGCCAGCACAAGCTGCATTGTCAAGTACGGATTTTAAGCATCTTGTTCCACACCCATCTAAAGAACTGCATGATTAATCCACTGGTCTGATGTGCTGATGCTTAATTCTTTAAAATTAGAGCTAGGCCACTCGTGGTGATGTTGGAATGCAGCTCTTCACACAAAGGGTATTGGAAAATCTGGAACTCATGCCCCTAAAAAGCTGTTGGGATTAGCTCAAATTAAAACTTTTATAACTGCAATTGATATTTGTTAGGCAAGATGTTAGGATGTGGAACCAAGACCTGTAATGGTATTTGTGTATGTCGATTTTTCTTTTTTTTTAACTCAGAAAATACGGAAGTATGGGGTTGAAGGTGATTTAGAGCTTTGGATCAGAAATTGGCTAGCTGAAAGAAGACAGAGGGTGGTGGTTGATGGCAAATGTTCATCCTGGAGTTTAGTTACTAGTGGTGTACCGCAAGGATCTGTTTTGGGGCCACTGCTGTTTGTCATTTTTATAAATGACCTGCAAGAGGGTGTAGAAGGGTGGGTTAATAAATTTGCGGATGACACTAAGGTCGGTGGAGTTGTGGATAGTGCCGAAGGATGTTGTAGGGTACAGAGGGACATAGATAGGCTGCAGAGCTGGGCTGAGAGATGGCAAATGGAGTTTAATGCAGAAAAGTGTGAGGTGATTCACTTTGGAAGGAGTAACAGGAATGCAGAGTACTGGGCTAATGGGAAGATTCTTGGTAGTGTAGATGAACAGAGAGATCTTGGTGTCCAGGTACATAAATCCCTGAAGGTTGCTACCCAGGTTAATAGGGCTGTTAAGAAGGCATATGGTGTGTTAGCTTTTATTAGTAGGGGGATCGAGTTTCGGAGCCACGAGGTCATGCTGCAGCTGTAGAAAACTCTGGTGAGACCGCACCTGGAGTAGTGCAGTTCTGGTCACCGCATTATAGAAAGGGTGCAGAGGAGATTTACTAGGATGTTGCCTGGTACGGAGGGAAGGTCTTACGAGGAAAGGCTGAGGGACTTGAGGTTGTTTTTGTTGGAGAGGTGACTTAATAGAGACATATAAGATAATCAGAGGGTTAGATAGGGTGGATAGTGAGAGTCTTTTTCCTCGGATGGTGATGGCAAACACGAGGGGACATAGCTTTAAGTTGAGGGGTGATAGAGATAGGACAGATGTCAGAGGTAGTTTCTTTACTCAGAGTAATAGGGGCGTGGAACGCCCTGCCTGCAGCAGTAGTAGACTCGCCAACTTTAAGGGCATTTAAGTGGTCATTGGATAGACATATGGATGAAAATGGAATAGTGTAGGTCAGATGGTTTCACAGGTCGGCGCAACATCGAGGGCCGAAGGGCCTGTACTGTGCTGTAATGTTCTAAAATTCATTATTCATTTAAGTGGAATTGATTGTAGTACCTGTCCCTTGTGCCTGCCTTGTTCCCCTATCCCTTTATTTGCCTTCCCTTCAAAATAGCCATTATTCAGGTTTAGCAAATATGTTCAAAATGACTAGTTCTAGAATGAGCGATGGTCACATGTTCATCATCCAAAACACTCAATGAACAAACCACCTTAACAATCCATCAACATGAATATCACCCAGTAGTAACACATTGAGTGATTGCTCCCATCTTTCAAGCATTAAAGGTCTATGCATAAATTATGTAAGCTATGTATGGTAATTTTAGGTGCTTATTTTGCAGCATTATAGAAGATCCTCAAAGCAGAGGGTGTTATCGCCAAAAGAGAAGATTGCTTGTCGAAATTATTTGAGCTGCTTAAAAGACATGCATTTTACAGAACTTGGTGTAATGGAAAAGAGAATTAGATAATCTCTGTTGGTAGGAACTCCATATATGGCCACTACTTACTGCAGTTGGCAATGCCTGAAATTAGATTAAAAGGTATGAGATAGAGAGCAATGGCAAACAGTTTTTAAAAAAAAAAAATTATTCTGAATGAATACCCATTCGCTTGAGGAGTGAAAACTCCAGAGTGGTACAGCCATGGCCAACTAGAGAAGTTAAGGATATTAGATTAAAAGAAATTGTTTACAATGTTGCCACAGTGTAGTAAGCCTGAGTATTTGAAAGGTTTTAGAAATCAATAAAAGATGACGTGAAATTGATAGAGGGACAAAATAGAATGAGAGTAAACTAGCAAGAAATATGAAAACAGATAATAGCTTCTCCAAGTGTGCAAAAAGGAAGAGATGCAGAATTAAACATGGGTCCCTTAGAGACAGGAGAAATTAGAATTGAGAATAAGGAAATGGCAGATGTTAAACAAATTTTATATCCGTCTTCTGTTTGAAACGGTGTGCTTTCAAGACTCTTAGAAACCGTGTGCCTTTAAACAGAGAAGTTTTAGATTTCTGAGAACAATGTGACACAGCTGCACTTGTTACCTAGGCAACAGCAGGAGAGTTAGGAGGTCATATGGTATAATGTTTCAATTGAATTATATGTAAAACCTAGCTAAAACCAGTTTTGTGAGGCATCAGCGAAACGTGCTTACTGAAAGAAGGAGCTGTCTGTTTCTCTCAGTTGAAATTCTACAATGAGCTACAGGCTGTGTTAATTGCCTAAGGAGAAAAGAAACCCTTTGAAGAGACCATTTGTATTGTAGTAGATAGCACAATTCCTATTCTTCCAATCCAAGAAGTCCTTGCTTCAAGATTGAATCTCTCGATAGATTGTGTTTTCTGGAATTCACAGTAAAGTTTTGACTTTGAGACTGTTAGTTTTAAAATCCGAGTGGACCCATTGCTATTCTCCTTGTTTAAAGAACTGTTTGACCCCTGCAGCAGCCAAAGTGCTTTGAATGCCTATCTATTGAAGGACTGTTTCATTAAATCCATGTGGAGACTTCGAGTGGCATTTGATTATTTTTATACTAGGATATTTCACCCATCAGGAATGTAACCCACAAAGACTTATAACCCAGTTATTTAATATTCTTAAACAGCTAACTTTTAAAACAATTTTTTAAAAGAATAAACGTCAAAATGGGAGTGTGTGTGAGAGAGTGGAGGAATTGGGTTAAAATAAAAAGTTATAAGGTCTTTAAACAGGTTTATCTTAATATTTAAGATATAGTTTTAATGAATAGTTAATTTGTTATTGTCTAAAGATACCTGGTTTGGTTTATTTCATTCTGGGGGTTACTAGAGTGTTTAATTTGGCTGTTTTCCAGTTGGGTGGGAAAACTTTAATATGCTGCGACCTTTTGGAGTGATGGGATTGAATTGACAGTGCATTACTCCCACCTCGATCATAACACTTCGCAGAGGACAAAAAAGCATATTGGAAATAGAGGGGAACCAAGGGTCCAATGAGATTGAAGAACTTAAAGTAATTAATATTAATAAAGAAAAATTACTGGAGAAATTAATGGGACTAAAAGCCAGCAAATTCCCTGGATCTAATGAACCTATATCCAAGTGTTTAGAAGAGGTGATGGCAGGGATGATGGATGCATTGATTTTGATCTTCCAGAATTTCCTAGATTCTAGATCAGTCCCTGTGGATTGGGAAGATAAGTTATATTATATTAAGTTAATGTTGCAGTTCAAGAAAGAAGGGAAGTGAGAAAACGGAGAACTATAGACCAGTTAACCTGACATCAGTAGTAGGGTAAATACTAGAATCTATTATTAAGGAAATGGTAACAAGCACTTGGAATCACTATAATAGACTATTGCTGAAAATAGAGACATGTTGTCGAAGCTTTTCATTTTGCACTCATCGGGACAAGAATACCAATGTAAGAGACAACCATAACTTTATACTGTATGAGAAGAGAGTGCTGATTGGTTGGTTGGCAAGTGAACGCTGGTAGAGGTGTTGCCATGGAGAATGCACCAGTTTACAGTGATTGACATTTCACTGCCAAGCTTTGATTAATTTAAACCAGGCAGAACATGTACAAACATTGTGCCTGTTTCAGCTAAACAAATAAGTGATATCCATTCACTGGCTCATTCCTCCGCAATCAGTCAAGCTGCCTGGTTTAAATTTCAACCAAAGCTTGGCAGTTAACTGTCAGTCACCCAAAACCGGTGCATTCTCCTTGACAGCGCCTCTACCAATCAGCACACTCTTCTCATACAGTATAAAGTTGTGGTTTTCCCTTACATTGGTATTTTTGCGGATTGATGTGTGCAAGACGAAAAGCTTTGACAACGTGTCTCTATTTTTAGCAATACTCTTCCGTATTGCCAAGTGGCTATTATTATTAGACAGTCAACACTGTTTTATGAAAGCAAATTGTGTTTGACAAATCTTAGTTTTTGGAGAGTTTAACTAGCAGGGTAGATGAGGGAGAACCAGGTAGATGTAGTATGTTTATATTTTCAAAAGGCATGCAATAAGGTGCCACACAAGAGGTTGTTGCACACAATTAGGGCTCGTGGGATTGAGAGTAATATATTAGGATGAATTGAGGGTTGGTTAACGAACAACAGAGTAGGAATAAACTGGTTATTTTCAGGTGGCAGGGTGTAACTAGAGGGCTGCCGCAACGATCAGTGCTTGGGCCTCAGCTATTTACAACTTATATTTGTATAGTGCGAAGATGCTTTACAGGAGCACTATGAAACAAATTATGACACAGCCACATAAATTAGGTCAGATGATCAAAAGCTTGGTCAAAGAGGTAGGTTTAAGGAGTGTCTTAAAGAAGGAAAGCGAGGTAGAGGGGTGGAAAGTTGTAGAGAGGGAACTCCAGAGCTTAGGACCTATGCAACTGGAGGCACAGTCACCAGTGGTAGAGCGATTTAAAATTGGGGTGCTTAATAGGCCAGAATTAGATATCTTGGAGGGTTGTGGGGCTAGGGGAGATTAGAGATTTGAAAACGTAGATGGAAATTTTAAAATCAAGACATTGGCTCCCAGTCAAGCAATGTAGATCAGCAAGCACAGGTATGGTTGGTGAATGGGACTTTGTGCGCGTTAAGACACGGGCAGCAGAGTTTTGGATGTCCTCAAGTTTGCTGAGGGTAGAGTATGAGAGACCAGCCAGAAATGCGTTGAATAGTCAAATCTAGTAGTTAACAAAGGCATGAATGAGGGTTTCAGTAATAGATAAGCTAAGGCAGGCAAAGTCGGATGATGTTGCAGAGGTAGAAATAGGTGGTCTTAATGGCGCAAATATGTGGTTGGAAGCTCATCTTGGGGTCAAATATAACACCAAGGTTGCGAACAGATTGACAATCTATGTTAATGACTTGGATGAGGGGATCAGGGTAATGTATCCAAGTTTCCCTAGGAAAGATGGGGCACAAAGAGGGTGCAAAGGGATATAGACTGGTTAAATGAGTGGGCAAGGTGGTGGCAGATGGATATAATGTGGGGAAATATGAAATTATCCACTTTAAGTAGTAGATAGGCAGAATATTTTTTTAAATGCCAGACTAGTAAATCTATAGAGATAGAGAGTAAGATGAAGCAGAAAAAGGATGTGTATGATTGATGCCTGGTTGATAGTGACAACCAGGCTAAATATAGAAAATTTAGAGAGGTAGTGGAAAATGAAGTAACAGCAGCAAAAAGATAGTATGAAAAGAGACTGGTAGCCAACATAAAAGGGAATCCAAAAGTCCTCCATAGACTTACTTTCCAGGAAAGCAGCAGACAGGAATCCAGGCGCACCTGATTTTGAAAAAAGTGAACAGTGACATCACAGGAAAGGTGTAAGGTGATTGGTTGGTGAGTAACTGTTAGGGAGTATCAGTAAATAGCTGGGTTAGCACACTACTGTTAAGGTGCGTGTGTAAATAGCTGAGTTATAACGTCTCAACAACTGGCAGACTAAAAATGAGTAAAAGAAAATTAAGTAATAAGGAACAAGTGAGTAGCTGGTGGGTATTATCTTTTTTGAGAAAAGGTTTATTTTAACTAGTGAACTGTGTCATGCAGGCCCCCACCTGGCAAGAGTGAGGCACATTAATTTTGTCATGGGTATAAAATTTAAAATTGTTGCTGGGAAGGAGAGAATGCCTGTTAGAAGGGCTGCCAGACACTTGGCTGGAAGACATTTACATACCAATAGGGACAAGAGAGATCACGTCCATTATCCATTTAACCCACAATGGACTTTGAAGGCAGGGAAGCGCATTTCAGGCCCTGCTAAGATGATACTATCCACAGAGCCAAATGTGGTCAGACCAGTTAGTCACATGACTAACTTGCTTGGCAACCTGGGATTTTCTGAATTGTACAAACAGTTTGAACTCAGAATGTCTGTTTGCTCTTGGACTGAAAAGACCTCTCCTGGCTGGCTCACCACAGCCTGTCTGTCTGCTCCCATCTCTTTCTCACGGAACTCCAAATCCACTGAAGACACATGAACCCCAAAGGAGAAAAGCCTCCGACAGCAATCAAAGTTTAAGGAGGATACTGGGCCCCAACGAAAAGCAGGATCTACAATCAAGGACTCTACAGTGAGCTCGAAGAACCGTAACAACAACTCTTCAGATATTGCCTCAAACTTTTCCACTTTATTTTTTCTTCTCTTTTCTGTCTCTATTTAAATGTGTGTATTGTGT
This sequence comes from Heterodontus francisci, assembly GCF_036365525.1. Classification (NCBI taxonomy): domain Eukaryota; kingdom Metazoa; phylum Chordata; class Chondrichthyes; order Heterodontiformes; family Heterodontidae; genus Heterodontus; species Heterodontus francisci. Next base: position 46,789,692 of record NC_090388.1, on the reverse strand, counting down.
ATGCATGCTAGCGTAGGTGCGTCGTGTATCTGTAGGCATCAACCGAATTAGAGTTTAAGTTCAAGTTTAATAACATTAAACCTTTCTTTAAACCTAAGGAAACCTGTTTGTGCTGGTTTCTTTGCCTTATAATTGGAAAGCGGTGAACGAGGATTCACCAAGGGGGAGCTAAAAACTTGGTGTGTTTAAAATTAAACCCTGTTACAGTAAGCCCAGGTGAAGGCTGAGAGGGACACCTAAATACCTTTTCTCACCTGGTCGATTAATAGATTTTATCAGTACTGGTAGGGCTTTATTAATAGTTCTAAGGTGTTTTAGTATTGGTAACATTTCTTTTTGTTTAGCAGTAGCAAAGGGTCAACTAATAAATAAAGGATTGGCAGGGTTGCTTCAACCTCGAGTGCACCTCCTGTGCTATGTGGGAGATCCAGGATGCTTCCCACATCCTCGGTAACGATTTGTGCAGGAAGTGTTGTCATTTGCAGCTGCTTGAGATCTGGATTTTGGAACTTGAGCAGCAGCTGGAGACACTGTGGTGCATTCGTGAGGATGAGAGCTATGTGGATAGTATGTTTATAGATGTGGTCACCCCACAGCTTGAGAGTATGCAGGGAGAGAGGGAATCGGTGACTGCCAGGCAGTCAAAAAGAATCAGGCAGGTAGTGCAGGAGACCCCAAAGTGCATCTCAATCTCCAACAGGTATTCAGCTCTGAATACTGAGGAGAGTAATGGTTCATCTGGGGAGCGCGGCCAAAGCCAAGTCCATGGCTGCACAGGTGGGTACAGGGAAGACTGGAAGAGCCATAGTGATAGGTGATTCAATAGTCAGGGGACCAGACAGGCATTTCTGTGACTGCAGATGTGAATCCAGGATGGTGTGTTGCCTCCCTGGTGTCAGGGTCAAGGATGGCGCTGAGCGGCTGCAGAGCATCCAGAAGTAGGAGGGTGAACAGCCAGCAGTCGTGGTCCGCATCGGAACCAACAACGTAAGTAGAAAGAGGGATATGGTCCTGCAGTCAGAATTTAGGGAGCTAGGTAAGAAATTAGTAAGCAGGATCTCAAAAATAGTAATCTCTGGATTACTCCAGTGCCACGCACAAGTGAGTACAGGAATGGAAGGATAAGACATGACTGTGTGGCTGGAAAGATGGTGCAGAAGGGAGGACTTTAGATTATTGGGACCGGCTCTGGGGGAGATGGGGCCTGCACCTGAACAGAACCGAGACTGAGTTCCTTGCGGGACGTTTTGCTAGTGCTGTTAGGGAGGGTTTATGCTAGTTTGACGGGGATGGGGACTTCAGAATAGACTCAGTTGGGACAAAATCAGAAATGAAAATGGAAAAAAGAAAATTAATGGACGAGTCTGGAAGACAGAGGAAACAAAGGTTAGAAAATAGAGTTTGGCAGTGCTCGAGTATCTGTTTCAATGCAAGGAGTATAACAAATAAAGCAGATGAGCTGAAGGCACAGTTAGACACGTGGCAGTATGATATCATAGCTATTACAGAAGCATTGCTTAAGGAGGCTCAGGGATGGCAGTTCAACGTTCCTCGTTACAGGGTTTTCCAATGCAGTAGGGAGGGGGATACGAAAGGTGGGGAATGGCAATTTTGGTCAAAGAAAGAATTACAGCTGTGAAGAGGGATGATATGTTGAAAGGCTCATCAAATGAGGCCATATGGATTGAGCTAAGGAACAAAAAAGGGGCAATTGCACTGCTGCGAGTGTACTGTAGACCCCAAACAGTCAGAGGGAGATGGAGCAAATTTCTGAAGTGCAAGAACAACAGGGCAGTAATAGGTGATTCTACCTACCCCAATATTAACTAGGATAGGTTTAGTGTGAAAGGAATTGAGTGAGCAGAAATCTTGAGGTATATTCAAGAGAACTTTTTGGCCAGTTTGTACAAGTCCAACAAGAGAGGGTGCAATTTTGACTTCATGTTAGGAAATGAAGGTGGACAGGTGGGAGAGCATTTTGGTGGTAGTGATCATAATTCAGTCAGTTTTAGTATAATTATGGAAAAGGACAAGGATAGAACAGGAGTTAGTGTTCTCAGTTGAGGCAAGGCCAATTTTACTAAACTGAGTGATTTAGCGAAAGTGGACTGGAAACAGCAACTTGAAGGTAAATCAGTGTCAGAGCAGTGGGAGGCATTCAAGGGGTTCGGAGTAAACATGTTTCCACAAAGACAAAGGGTGGGATGGTAAAATCTAGAGCCCCATGGGTGTCAAGGAGCTTACAGGGCAATATAAGGCAGAAAAGAAAAGCTTATGTCCGACACAAAGAACTCAATACTACAGAAAGCCGAGAGGAGCATAGCAAGTGGAGTGGTGAAATCAAAAAGGAAATTAGGAAAGCAAAGAGAGCATGAAACAAATTGGCAAGCAAAATCAAGGTGAACTCAAAGATGTTTTATCAATACATTAAGAGTAAGAGGATAACTACGGAGAGTGTGGAGCCCATAAAAGACCAAAAAGGTAACCCACGTGTAAGGGTGGAAGATAGTGGTATTATTCTTAATGAATACTTTGCGTCTGTCTTCAGAAAAGAGGAGGACGATGCAGATATTGTAGTTAAGGAGGAGGGGTATGAAGTGTTGTATGTGATAAACATAGGGAGAGAAAGTATTAATGGGATTAGCATCCTTGAAAGTTGATAAATCACCAGGGCCAGATGAAATGTATCCCAGGCTGTTAAAAGAAGCCAGAGAGGAAATAACACAAGGTCTCGCCATCATTTTTCGGTCCTCACTGGATACAGGTGTGGTGCTGGAGGACTGCTAACATTGTACTTCTGTTAAAAAGGGAGTGAGGGATAGATCGGATAATTACAGGCCAGTCAGTCTAACCTCAGTAGTGGGAAAATTATTGGAATTAATTCTGAGACACAGGATAAACTGTCACTTAGAAAGGCACGGATTAGTTAAGGACAGTCAGCATGGATTTGTTGAGGGAAGATCTTGTCTGACCAACTTGATCGAATTTTCTGAAGGAGCAACAAGGAAGATAGTTGAGGGTAGTGCAGTTGATGTGATCTAGATGGATTTTAGCAAGTCTTTTGACAAGTTCACGCATGGCAGACTGTTTGTTTTTTTTAGAGAAGTGTGAGGTGATGCATTTGGGGAAGTCAAACAAGGCAAAGGAATACAAGATTAATGGGAAGTGCTGAGAAGTGTAAAGGAAGTGAGGGACTTTGGAGTAAATGTCTACAGATCCCTGAAGGTAGTCGGACAGGTCGATGAGATGGTTAAGGCATATGGAATCCTTTCCTTTATTAGCTGAGGTATAGAATATAAGAGAAGGGAGGTTATGCTGGAACTGTATAAATCATTGGTTAGGCCACAACTCGAATACTGGGTGTAGTTATGGTCACCTCATCACAGAAAGGATGTAATTGCATAAGAGAGGGTACAGAGGAGTTTTACGAGGATGTTGCTGGGACTGGAAAAATGCAGCTATGAGGAAAGATTGGATAGGCTGGGGTTGCTCTCCTTGGAACAGAGAAGGCTGAAGGGAGATCTGATTGAAATGGACAAAATTTTGAGGGACCTGGATAGACTGGAGGTGTTGGGCCTATTTATCTTAGCAGAGAGGTCAGTGACTATGTGCATCGATTTAAAGTGATTGGTAGAAAGATTAGAGGGGAGATTAGGAAAAATCTTTTCACCCAGAAGGTGATGAGGGTCTGGAATTCACTGCCTGAAAGGGTAGTTGAGGTATCTCAACTTGTTCAAAAGAAGTCTGGATATGCACCACAAGTGAAATAATTTGCAGGGCTATGGGCCAAATGCTAGAAGGTGGGATTAGATGGGTGGATCGTTTCTCAGCCGGCACGGACATAATGGGCCAAGTGGCCTCTTTCTGTGCCGTAAACTTTCTATGACGTAAATAATAAAAGGGTCATAAGAGGAAGAGTTGGGACCAAAAAGTGGATTTATGCATGGAGGCACAGAGGGCATGACTGAGGTATTGAATGAGTACTTTGCATCTGTCTTTACCAGAAAAGAAGATGCTGCCAGAATCGTAGTGAAAGAGGAGGTCGTTGAGAAACTGGTAGCCAAAAAATTGATAGAGAAAGTGTTAGGCTGAAACAAAAACAGAAAATGCTGAAAATATTCAGCTGGTCAGGCAGCACCTGTGGAGAGAGAAACGGTGTTAATGTTTCAGGTCAATGACCTTTCATCAGAACTGGTAAAAGTCAGAAATGTAATAGGTTTTGAGCAAGTGAAAAGGGTGGGGGTTGGGGGCGGCGGGAAGAACAACAAAAGGGAAGGTCTATGATGGGGTGGAGAGCGTAAGAGAATAAATGACAAAAGACTTCATGGTACAAAGCCAAGGGGAGTGGTAATGAGGCAAGTAAAGAAACAAAAGATTTTCCGGATGAGATGTAAATGGCAGGATAGCAGCTATCCGAACACAAAGGGATTAAGAAACAAGGGGCAGGGGGAGCAAAAAAAATAAAAAGCCAAAAAAACTGAGAAAAGAAAAAAATGGGGATAGAGCTTATGATCGAAAATTATTGAACTCATTGAGTCCAGAAGGTTGTAAAGTGCCCAATTGAAAGATGAGGTGCTGTTCCTCGAGCTTGCATTGAGCTTCATTGGAACACTGTAGCAGGCCAAGGGCAGAAAGATGAGAGTGGGAGCAAGGTGGAGAATTGAAATGACAAGCAACAGGAAACTCGGGGTCACGCTTGTGGATTGAATGGAGGTGTTCAGCAAAGTGATCACCCAGTTCATTTTAATCTCCCCAATGTAGAGGAGATCACATTGTGAGCAGCGAATATAGTATACTAAACTGAAAGATGTACAAGTAAATCGCTGTGAGAAGGGAGGAGGTAAAAGGGCAGGTTTTGCATCTCCTGTGCTTGTATGGAAAGATGATATAGGAAAACAGGGAGGTGTTGGAATGACTGAGGAGCCAGGGTATCGTGGAGAGAATTATCCCTTTGGTTGCATCACGCTGGAGGTGACTGAAATGGCGGAGGATGCTCGGTTGAATGCGGAGTGGAGGGTGAGGACAAGGGGAACCCTATAATAGTCCTTGGAGGGAGGGGAAGGCCTGAGAGCAGATGTGCGTGAAATAGATCAGATACGGTTGAAGTCCCTGTCAACTGTAGTGGGGACATGGAATCTTCAGTTGAGGAAAAAGGAAGATATATCAGCGCTAGTATGGAAGATTGCAATGTCGCGACGCAGTGGTTAGCACCGCAGTCTCTCAGCTCCAGCGACCCAGGTTTGGTTTTGGGTACTGCCTGTGTGGAGTTTGCAAGTTCTCCCTGTGACCGTGTGGGTTTCCGCCGGGTTCTCTGGTTTCCTCCCACAGCCAAAGACTTACAGGTTGATAGGTAAATTCGCCATTGTAAATTGCCCCTAGTGTAGGTAGGTGGTAGGAGAATTGAGGGAAGGTGGGGATGTGGTAGGGAATATGGGATTAATGTAGAATTAATATAAATGGATTGTTGATGTTCGGCACAGACTCGGTGGGCCAAAGGGCCTGTTTCAGTGCTGTATCTCTGACTCTAATGTCCATCAGATGTGACAGAAAAACTGGGAGAATGGAATCGAGTCCTTGCAGGATGTTGGGTGTGAGGAAGGTAGATGTGGGAGTCCATGGGCTTACAGTGCCATTTGCTAATGCCCAAGATGAATTTCTACTCCATTATACCTGCTTTAGGAAACTACTACCACAAGGCGTAAAGATTTCTCAGCAGAGGTTTGCATATACCAAACTTAAAAACATGATGGCAAATGCTGTAAAACTAGTTATTTTTGTGCTAATTTTTTATGGGACTGCTGACTTTGCAAATACAGCAAGTTGATCAGTCGAGGAAGGGAAGGGAAAAGTTGGCGATGGACCATCTGAAGGTATGAGAAGGGTAGAAATTGAAAAGAAAGTCCATGAAATTTTCCAGTTCATAGTGAGAGCAGGAAGTGGTTCTGATACAATCATCAGTGCCCTGGAAGAAGAGGTGAGGGAGAAGGCCAGAGTGGGACTGGAATAAGGAATATTCCATATATCCCACAAAAATGGGTACTGATTTTTATTTTAACACCTTTTTATTTGGAGGAAGTGAGTGGAGTTGAAGGAGAAGTTATTCAATGTGAGAACAACCAGGCAGAGGAGGGTGGTGGAAGATGGGGACTGGTTGGGCCTCCATTCAAGGAAGAAGTGGAAAGCTCTCAGACCATCCTGGTGGGGGTTTTTGTGCATAATTTGTGTACAATTTTGGTCTCTTTACCTAAGGAAGGATGTGCTTGCTTTATAATGGGGTGCAACAAAGATTCACTGGATTGATTCCTGGGATGAGAGGATACCCTACGAGGAGAGATTGAGTCAAATAGGCTGATACTGTCTGGAGTTCTGAAGAATGAGAGGTGATCTCATTGAAACGTATAAAATTCTTCGAGGGCTTGACAGGGTCGATGCTTAGAGGCAGCCTCCTCTGGCTGTAGAGTTTAGACTTAGGGTCATAATCTGAGGGTAAGGGGTTGGGTAATTTTGGACTGATGAAAAGAGAAATCTCTTCAGTGAGGGTTATGAATCTTTGGAATTCTGTACTTGGAATATTATGGATGCTCTGTTATTAAGTATATTCAAGACTGAGATCAATAGATTTTTGGATATTGAGGGATATGGGGTGGGAAAATGGAGGATGAAGAAGTTCAGCCATGATTATTGAATGATGGAGGAAGCTCAAGGGGCTATGTGGCCTACTGCTATTTCTTGCATTCTTAAGTCTAATGCCAAGCCTAAGCTCTCTTTTGAAGGTAAGTTTTGTGCTTCTCCAGTAGTCAAATGTATGACTGGATGGGGAGTGAATATAAAGGAAATCTTCCATTTTCGCTTCCCCTATTCTCCCATTTTTCTTGTTTTACAATACTGCTCATCTATACATCTAAAAATATCAATCTAGTCCTGAACTACTTGTCTTTTTGTGCTCCCATATCTAATTTTATTGACCTAATTTTAATCTCAAATCATGGGTTAGAATATATTGATCTTGTGTGACTGAGTCCTGCGTTACCTTAATACTAACAGAAACAGAACAGGAGGGTCAGTTCATTCCTCGACATGAGCAAAATACTGAGGATGCTGGAAATACTCATGTCTGGCAGCATCTGTAGAGAGAGAGAGAGAGTCAAGATCAGTGACCAAATTCTGATGAAAGGTCATCAACCTGAAATATTAACACACACTCCCTCTCTCTCTTTCTTTCCCCCCCCCCCCTTTCTTCTCTCCTCTTCCCCCCCCCCCCCTTTCTTCGCTCCTCTTCCCCCCCCCCCCCCCTTTCTTCGCTCCTCTTCCCCCCCCCCCCCTTTCTTCGCTCCTCTTCCCCCTCAGATACTGCCAAACCCGTTGTTTCCAGCATTTTTTGTTTTTTTCACCCCTCTAGTCTGTTCTGCAATTATTTAATTAGATTATAGGTGATTTGTACCTCAACTCCATTTACCCACTTTTTCTCCACATCCTTTGATATCTTTGCTAACAAGAATCTACTAGTCTCAGTCTTGAAAATTTCAATTGACAACCATGCACAGCTATTTGGGGCACTAAGTTTCATATTTGCAGTGCCCTTTGTGTGAAACCGTGCTTCCTGATTTCACTCCTAAACTTTAATGTACAACTTTTAGCTTTTCACTGTATATATTAGATGAACTGAGTACAGATCCCTGGTGGACACCCATTAAGAACAACCCATTTCAAAAGCTATATGAAAGAGATTTCCTTGGATTTATGCAGTCTTGGGAAGCTTTACTTGTGTTGATAGCTTTAAAAGCATTAACCAGATACCAATTTTTAAACAATAATTTATCCCTCCTGTCTCTTTGATCCACAGGTTCCAGATAAACATGGTTACACAGCACTTCTGTCAGCAGTCCACGAGGGCCATTTAGACTGTGTGAAATTCCTGGTATCCAAGGTAGGTACAACATGCTGCTTGGTGCAGCAACGCACCAAGGCTCCTTAGACGGCTCCTTAGACAGCACCTTCCAAACCTGTGACCTCTACCAACTAGAGGGACAAGGGCAGCAAATACATGGGAGCACCACCACCTGCAAGTTCCCCTCCAAGTCCCACACCATCCTGACTCGGAACTAGATTGCCGTTCCTTCACTGTCGCTGGGTCAAAATCCTGGAACTCCCTTCCTAACAGCACTGTGGGTATACCTACCTCAAATTGACTGCAGCGGTTCAAGAAGGCAGCTCACCACCACCTCCTCAAGGGCATTTAGGGATGGGCAATAAATGCTGACCTAGTCAGTGACACCCACATCCCATGAATGAATTTTTAAAAAAAAATGCTGATCTCTCTGGGTGGGTCGAGGGCTGGGGGAATGGTCTGGTACATGGAGTACATCACTGTTCTCCTGATAAGTCAGTGGGTGTAGTCAGTATGTATGTAAGTTAGAGTCTGCTCTTATTACTGTTGATGAGATTGTACAAGTTTTTCAGTTCTAGCAGCCCTTGAGGTTTGACCATATATGTATTGCTTTGGAGCTTACTTTAGATGTCTAGCGTGTTATTCCAAGTATATGTCTAGGTAAAATTGAAGATTAAGATCTTCCAGGAATCACTTGCTGTAACTCCTTGAAAGTTATCTAATGCATGCCTCTACTGTCCATTATCAACGGAGGAGGGAAATTTGGTGACGACTTTCAGGTATTTTATGAATAACTGAGATTGCATCAATAGTTGGTGTTTTCTCCTGTTATGGGGAAAAGTAGATGATCAGTGGTTTGCTTTAAGTGACCCTTTTTTATTATTGTAGTGGTACCTAATATCAGAAAAATGCAACCCTAAGTCCCTTCATGTTGCTATGCCAGTCTGTAGCAGGGGTACTGCAGGCTGCTGAATTTGATCGTAAAATCACGAAGTTCTTAACGTGTGTCAGCCATTATTTATTATGATTGCAGTGGATTCTGTTATTTGGATGCAATTCACAAAGGCACACAGTAGCTTTAAATGACATGCTGGTGTCTTGAAATTGTTTACCAAGCCTCCTCACAGCATCCTTTAAAAAGAAAGAAGGAAGTGCATTGGGCTGTTTTTACATTGTACAGAAATTGGAGATAGGTGCTCAGCAGAAAAAGCACTCCAGATTCTAGTTGCATGGTGCAGTCCTGGGAGTTTCTCCGTAGGCTGCATGTGCTTTTGGATAGAAACACTATATGCACTTCGGCAGTTGAATCACTAAAGGTGAAGCATGTAATAGGAACTTCTTATTCCATCCTAGACCTTTTGGGACTTTCAGAAGCTTAAATATAAAATTCGCAACTTGGCTTTCTTAGCAGCTTGTGAGACTATACTTCAATTGCTGTCACCTTTCATTTTGCTAAATAGCTGCAGCATGTCACATTAGTGACTAGCTCGGGGACTGAGCATGGGAAATTGAAGTGAATGCCATTAAGACTTGTTAGGAGGCTGATCTCAGGCTCAGTTGTGCAGGCTGCCGTTGCAAATTGAGCATCAGTGAGTGGGTTATTTGTGAATAAGTGCCACTTGATAGTACTGTTGATGACACCTTCCATCACTTTGTTGATTGAGTGCAGGCTGATGGGGTTTTAATTGGCCTGATTGGATTTGTCCTGCTTTTTGTGGACAGAACCTTAGGTAATCTTCCATTTTGTCAGTAGGTACCAGTGTCGTAGTTGTACTAGAACAGCTTGGTTAGCGGCGTGGCTTGTTCTGGAGCACAAGTCTTCACTCCATCATTGATGTTGTCAAGGCCCATAGCCACTGTGGGTGCACCTACACCAGATAGACTGCTGCAGTTCAAGAAGGCGGCTCACCACCGTCTTCTCAAGGGCAATTAGGGATAGGCAATAAATGCTGGCGACGCTTACATCCCAAAAACAAATTTTTAAAAAAGTCAATGTTGAAAACTCCCAATGCCACTCCCTCCTGAATGTGTACCACAGAGCTGCCACCTCTGGTTGGTCTGTCTTGCCAGTGAAGCAGAACATATCCAGGGATGATGATGGAGTAGTCTGGGACATTGGCTGTAAGATATGATACTGAGAGTATGACCATGGCAGGATGTTACTTTTGACTAGTCTGTCTGACAACTCTCCCAATTTTGGCACAAGTCCCCAGATGTTAGTGAGGAGGACTTTGTAGAGTCTACTAGGGTGGGTGTGCCTTGTCGTATCTGATGCCTGACTACAGACTTTTGATCTGATCTGTTGGTTTTGGAATCATTTTGCTCGCTGTAGCATGCTGCTTCCACAGTTTAGCATGTTTGTAGGCCTGTGTTTTAGCTTCACCGGGTTGTCACCTCATTTATGGTATGACAGGTGCTGCTCGTAGCGTACTCTTCTACAATCTTCTCTGAACCAGGATTGGTTGCCTGGCTGAATGGTAATGGTACAGTGAGGGATATACTGGACCATGAGGTTACAGGTTGTGGTGGCATACAATTCTGCTTCTGATGACCCACAGCGTGTCATGGCTGAATGGATAGCAAATTGGCTAAAAATTAGAAAGCAGAGAGTAGGGGTAATGAGTACTTATTACAGACTAGAGGAAGTTAGAAAGTGGTCTGTGACAAGCATCAATGCTGAGGCTGCTAGTCATGATTTACAATATTGGTTCAGATTTCGTGGTCAGCGGTGAAGTGAAATTTGATTCTGGTGCCATGTCTAGGAGATTTCCCAGGTGTACAGCAACAGTGATGTCATTAAGCAGGTAGTGGCATTGAAGAATTCTTAGACAGCAGAGTAGGAAGTTAAATGCACTGGTTATCCTTCACTTTTTATAAATTTTGCAGATTACAAAATAAAGATTGGGACATACACATAGGAATAAGGTAGAAGCTGAAATATTAACGTTAATTTTTGTATTTTAAAAACCTATGGATTTATCATGTAGAAATTTGACATTCCATAAATAAGATCAGTTTTTCATGGGTTGAGGTTTTCGCAGGCTGTACCCGACCAACCCGTGCTTGCAAAACTCAAAACAGTGTCCAGCAATAGATGTGATTCTGCAATTGGACAACATTTGCTAAACAGTCCTCAGTGTGCTAAGAATTACGCTGACAACCAATGCTTGAAATGTGGCGCATTTACATGTACTGGAAGCTACACATATTAATACACGGCCCTGTTCTTTGCAGACAGAACATGTGCACACTTGTGTCTGCCATTCGCTGATTCATTCCTCAGCAATGCCTTGACCAATCACAGTCAAGCTGCCTGATTTAAGTTTCAAATAAAGCTTGGCAGTTAACTGTTGGTCACCATAAACTGGTGCATTCTTCATGGCAACGCCTCTACCAATCAGCACTCTTCTCATACAGTATAAATTTGTTGCTTTCCCTTGCATTGATATTCTTGCAAATTGTCCTGATGAGTGCAACATGAAATGCTTCAACAAAATGTGTCTCTTTTCAGCAATACTCAAGATCCATACTACCAAATGACTATTTCAATATAGAATAGTTTGTCACAAATGGTTAATCATGCCAAATTGGCTACAACATTCAAAAAGGTACAGGATAATTCCAAGAATACTACAGGCTATAGGAAGAAATCAGTATAATGACACTGTCAATTTGGCCTCTGAGAGGGGCCTAAATTCAATGAAGAAAAGACTAAATGGCCACCTCCTGTGCTAAAACATTTCTTTTTCAATTTTCAGTGATCTCTCCACATATAGCTACAGTAATATTTATGAATCCCTTCACGCTATTCCTGCTGTATTTAGTTCTGAGAGACTGCTGCACAGTCAGTCCTAATTACTATCTGCAGCCTTCTCACCGGTTAATCCCAGCTGCCAAAGTGCATGTTCTTCCTGACACTCAGTTGTTACTGTGTTTAGTTTGCGTGGCTGTCTCTGGGCTCCCCATGTCCATAGGACTCATTAATTATTCTGCTGTTGTGTGACTCTGGAAGGTTTGAATCTGCATCCTCTTGATGTCATTTGAATGGTTCCTGTCAGACAAATACAGTACAGAAACTGATTACAAAGAAGATGATATTGTGCTTTATCTGTATGGAGCATGTTTAAAGAGGGGTTTTTATTTGTTCAGGTCTTAGGGCGGCACAGTGGTGCAGTGGTTAGCACTGCAGCCTCACAGCTCCAGGGACCCGGGTTCAATTCCGGGTACTGCCTGTGTGGAGTTTGCAAGTTCTCCGTGTCTGCGTGGGTATCCTCCGGGTGCTCCTGTTTCCTCCCACATGCCAAAGACTTGCAGGTTGATAGGTAAATTGGCCATTAGCAATTGCCCCTAGTATAGGTAGGTGGTAGGGATATATAGGGACAGGTGGGGATGTGGTAGGAATATGAAATTAGTGTAGGATTAGTATAAATGGGTGGTTGATGGTCGGCACAGACTAGGTGGGCCGAAGGGCCTGTTTCAGTGCTGTATCTCTAAACTAAACTAATGGTTCTTTAAAGATTCCAATAAATTTGTTTTGTGTTTTCAATGGGAAAGTCTCTTGTGGACCAAAATACTATCCAGAGGAGTATTTGGACATAAAATCCCAAACCATTAATTCACATCATATTTCCTGACTAAGTTATCCCCTCTCAAAAGTTTTGATTCTTGAACTGTCCCTAAAATAAGGTGCAGTTTGTTGTTTATTCAGAAGGTTAAGGATTGCGTTGTAGTTAAAAAGCAGCTTTACAGCGATTGCTTTTTTTCAGGTGGTACTGTTGGGAATATGTATATTCTGAAGCAAATTGGTTGACTCAACTGTAGGCGAACAGCATTGCACCAGTTTACTTGATCAGTTCAGTGCTTAACCCTTTCAGCACTGCAATAGTATTACAGAATATTTGCCTTTTAGTTGTGCTTTCTCCTTGTAGAATGCTGAGTGGAGTTGCACACCGTTAAGTCATATTATGTAACAACGAAAGGTAGAAAGAGCTGAATCCCTTCAGTTTGTTTGCAAGTAACCATATGCATTGCTATTCTGTGATGAGGAACCCTCACTTCTGAATGTTTTTAGGATTATTACTACCTTTTTGAAATGCATACACAATTCATTGTCTAATTAGCAGTATATTTCATTACCCCCACATGGATATATATTTTTATGTGTACACAAATGTGTGTATCTTTGTACATCAATTCCTGTTTATATTGGAAATTCTCATAACTGCCAACACTTGACCTTTTAATGACTACCTGTCATGGTGTAAATAGGCATCCTGTCACTAGTTGGCACTGGTAAACCTTTGTCTCACTTCAGAACCACCTTGGACCTGGTTCTGTTCCCAGAATCTTGTGCTTCTCTCAAATTTGAAAGGTTAAGAAAAATTAAATCTTCCTCTTTGAGCCTCAGGCCCCACTCTCTCCCACCCTATTGCTAGCTGTGTCTGCTCCACTCTCATGACACTGCTCCTGTTTTCCCAACCCATAATTCACAAGCCTGTTACTGTCCTTAACCAGGGAATGGTATTGAAGTGCAGGGATGAGATTCCTTTAACACTGTTGCACTTCAGTTGATCCCAGATAAATCCTGGGATGGGCTGTTGAACTGGATAAAGATTGGCCATAACTCTGGGGAATACCTCGTTCCTTACATAAACTGAAGTGGCAGTGACTTCTCCAGGGAGATGAATTGTAGGTTCCTACCCTAAACACCAATTCCTTCTCAGCACCCTTCCATTTTCTCTCTGCTGCCTCTCTCTCCTGGCCAAATCCCTTCTTAATCAACACCTGATTTTTGCCACCAGAAAATGAAACCTGTTGTCTCAATCCCTCCCACTGTCTGTGATTCGTGAGCCAAAGGGCACCCATTGAGAAAAGGTGAAACAAAGAAATAGTGCCAACATGATGCACATGAAATAGAGAGCATATTCTCTGACAGTCTGAGCATGGAAGATCATTTTCTATGTCTCTCATGCATTCTCTGTCTATTTTTTACATCTCCTATAAGGGTTACATTTACTTCTCTATCTTCAGATGTAATTTTATCATCTTACTCATCGTGAACCATGCTATGGGTGATGTGCTAGGAATATATTAGGTCTTGCCTATAGAGGCACCATATGTGTTACACACAGTTCCTGGAGCACATCTTCATTGCATTTTATTGATAACACCCCTGTTATTAAAAAAAAAACTATCCCTACTTGCTGTGTGCAATGCCACAAGAGATGTGAAATATGTATTAAAAAAAAATCTTTTGGTTATTATTCATCTAATTCAGTACACAAAATAAATGGTTGAAAATGCAGTGTCAGAAGTAGTCATTGTAGCCAGATGTATGTATGTTTGTTTGAATTGACATTCCAAGTAGCCTTGTAATTTTTGGAGGTGGGATGTGAAATGCTTCATGTCTAACCAGCCTGATTCTAGGAGGGAGATGAGATTAATGATGTAGTATGTCCTGTTGATGAGTACATTACCCATTAGTAGTCGTCTTGGATAATAGAAACACTAAAACACAAGCTGATGGACAATGGACCAACTCATATATGTTCTCATCAATGCAACCTGATGGAAGTGAAATCCATTAGCATTGCTCAGTCTTTGAAATGCAGCTGCATGTTTCGCTCAATGGTTAGACATGAAGCATATGGCATCTTCTCACCTTTGCACTACAATCTGGATAACTCTCTACGTTATGTGGAAATATGAGAAGGAATTAAAGTCTGACTTTCTGCATTCAAAAAATGGGATTAGCAAAAAGCATATTTTCTATTTTGTCATTTCTTTATATCCTTGTGTGTGTATGTGTAATATTGTATACACATGCATATATTTAGATATTTATAACATTTAACAGAAAATGCTGTTGGATAATTCTGTACCTGTGTACATGCATGTGCAAGAAACTATTTGGATATTGTTGTCGGTATTCTAAATGCATGTGGCAGCTTTGATGGAAACACTCTCGTATTGGCACAGTTGTTTGCTTGTGGTAGCTCTATTAATCCCACTCCAAGCGGCAACACCAGCCTCATCCATCAATGTCCACCAGATAGAGTGGAGTGTGTGTTGACCATCTGGCAGCTGTCACTACTGCATTACTTGTCATTCCGATGATGTTGGGGCAGCCGGTTATTAATTTTGGTCAGCTTTGGGCACCAGCATATAGAAGTAGAAATGAGGAATAAGGTGCATAAGGTGAGAGTGTTGGACAGTACTACCAAGGTGCACAGAATACTGGGGAAGGTGGTGGCATAGTGGTATTGTTGGTGGACTAGTAACCCAGAGACCCAGGGTATTGCTCTGGAGATATGGGTTCGAATCCCACCATGGCAGAAGGTGGAATTTGAATTCAGTTACTAAATCTGGAAGTAAAAGTTGTCTAATGATGGCCATGAAATCATTGCCAATTATAGTAAAAACCCATCTGGTTCACTAATGTCCTTTAGGGAAGGAAATCTGCTGTCCTTACCTGGTCTGGCCAACGTGTGACTCCAGACCCACAGTAATGTGGTTCAAAGTGGCCCTCTGAAATGGCCTAGCAAACCACTCCGTTGTATCAAGCCTCTACAAAGTCAATGAGGGATAAAACTGGACAGACCACCCATATTTGACCTAGGCACTGGCAAAGCCCAGCCCTGTCGACCCTGAAAAGTCCTAACATCTGGGGGCTTATACCAAAGTTGGGAGAGCTGTCCCACAGACTATTCAAGCAGTAGCCTGACAGAGTCATACTCATGGGACAATGTCTGTAAGGTATGATTCCATCAGCAGGACAGACCCAGCAGAGGTGATGACAGTGGTATGCAGTCGGGGGCTGTTGCCCTGGGAGTCCTCAACATCGACTCCAGACCCCATGAAGTCTCATGACATCAGGTCAAATGTGGGCAAGGAAACCTCCTGCTGATTACTACCTACTGAACCCCCCTCCTCCCCACCTCAGCTGATGAATCAGTACTTCACATTGAACACTACTTGGAGGAAGCACTGAGGATGGCAAGGGTGCAGAATGTATTCCAGGTGGGGGATTTAATGTCCCATTGCCAAGAGTGGCTTGGTAGCACCATTACTGACCAAGCTGGCTGAGTCCTAAAGGACATAGCTGCTAGACTGGGACAGGTGGTGAGGGAACCAACAAGAGGGAAAAACATACTTGACTTTATCACCAATCTGCCTATCGCAGATGCATCTGTCCATGACAGTATTGGTAGGAGTGACCACCTTGTGGAGGCGAAGTCCCGTCTTCACACTGAGGGTACCCTCCATTGTGTTGTATGTCACCACCACCATGCCAAATGGGATAGATTTCAAACCGATCTAGAAATGCAAAACTGGGCATCCATGAGGTGTGTAGACCATCAGCAGCAGCAGCAGAATTGTACTCGACCACAATCTGTAACCTCATGGCCTAGCATATCCCCCGCTCTACCATTACCATCAAGCCGAAGGATCAACCCTGGTTCAATGAGTGCAGGAGGGTATGGCAGGAGCAGCACCAAGCATACCTCAAAATGAGGTGTCAACCTGGTGAAGCCACAACCCAGGACTACCTGCATGCCAGATAGCATAAGCAGCATGTGGTAGGCAGAGCTAAGCGATCCCACAACCAACGGATCAGATCTAAGCTCTGCAGTCCTGCCGCATCCAGTCATGAATGGTGGTGGACAATTAAACAACTAACTGGAGGAGGTCGCTCCACAAATATCCATCCCCATCCGCAGTGATGGGAGAGCTCAGCACATCAGCGCAAAAGACAAGGCTGAAGCATTTGCAACAATCTTCAGCCAGACGTGCTGAATGGATGATCCATCTCGGTCTCCTCCTGATATTCCAGCATCACAGATGCCAGTCTTTTGCCAATTTGATTCACTCCACATGATATCAAGAAACTACTGAAGGCACAGGATACTGCAAAGGCTATGGGCCCTAAAAACATTCCAGCAATAGTACTGAAGACCTGTGCTCCAGAACTTGCCCCGCCCCTAGCCAAGCTGTTCCAGTACAGCTACAACACTTTTTGCAATTTGGAATACAACAGCAACTTGGAAAATTGTCCAAGTAAGTTCCTGTGCACAAAAAGCAGGACAAATCCAACCCAGCCAATTACTGCCCCATCAGTCTACTCCCGATCATCAGTAAGGTGATGGAAGGTGTCATCGACTGCTATCAAGCAGTAAAGGCCTGCTACCAAACCTGACTGGACCTGACTACATGTCTAGGTCAGGCTCGGGTCGGGCCAGGTCCAGGTTGGAGAGACACAGGAATTTCATTTTACTCTGCTGGCAAGTGTTATAAGTAAAAAAAAAACCTACCTGAGCTAGGAGTCCAGGACGTCAAGGAGGGAAACTCTGAGGCTGCAGTGAGCGAGTGAGCATCTCTGGTCTGGTCGAGCGCGGGGAAAATTGGAGGGGCTCGGGGCCGGATCGGGTCCAATGTGGTTCTGTCGGGTTCAGGTCGGATTTTTTTTCCGTGACCTGAGCAGGCCTTTATCAAGTGGCACTCGCTTAGCAATAACCTGCTCAGTTTGGGTTCCGCCAGCGCCACTCAGCTCCTGACCTCATTACAGCCTTGGTTCAAATATGGACAAAAGAGCTGAACTCTGGAGGTGAGGTGAAAGTGACTGCCCTTAACATCGAGGCAGCATTTGACGGAGTATGGCAACAAGCAGCCGTAGCAAAACTGGAGTCAATGGGATTCGGGGAAAGCTCTCCGCTGGTTGGAGTCATACCTAGCAAAGGAAGATTGTTGTGGTTGTTGGAGGTCAATCATCTCAGCTGCAGGGCATCGCTGCAGGAGTTCCTCGAGGTAGTGTCCTCAGCCCATCCATTTTTAGCTGCTTCATCAATGACCTTTCTTCAATCCTAAGGTCAGAAGTGGGGATGTTCGCTGCTGATTGCGCAATGTTCAGCACCATTCGTGACCCCTCAGATACTGAAGCAGACTGTATAGAAATGCAGCAAGAGCAGGCTTGGGCTGATAAGTGGCAATAACATTCGCATCTCACATGTGCCAGGCAATGACTATCTCAAACAAGAAAGAGAATCTAACCATCTCCCCTTGACATTCAATGGCGATTGCTGAATCCCCCACTGGCAACATCTTGGGGGTTACCATTGACCAGAAACTGAATTGAGGTAGCCACTTAAATACCGTGGCTACAAGAGCAAGTCAGAGGCTAGTAATCCTGCGACGAGTGACACCCCAAAGCCTGTCCACAAGGCACAAGTCAGGAGTGTGATGGAATACTCTCCGCTTGCCTGGATGGGTGCAGCTTCAACAACACTGAAGAAGCTCGGCACCATGAAGGACAAAGCAGCCCACTTGAGTGGCACCCCATCCACTGCCTTCAGCATTCACACTTTTTCCACCACTGTTACACAATGGCAGCTGTGTAGCATCTACAAGATGCACTACAATACACCAAGGCTCCTTAGACAGCACCTTCCAAACCCACAACCTCTACCACCTAGAAGGACAAGGGCAGCAGATGCATGGGAACACTACCATCTGCATGTTCCCCTCCAAGCCACTCACCATCCTGACTTGGAACTATACCGCTGTACCTTCACTGTCGCTGGATCAAAATCCTGGAACTCCTTTCCTAACAGGTTGATGTACCTACCCCACATGCCCCACGTGCCCTAGCCAGTGGCGCCCACATCCCATGAACAAATAAAATAATTTTTTATTTATTCATTCATGGGATGTGGGTGTCGCAGGCCAGGCCAGCATTTATTGCCCATCCCTAATTGCCCTTGAACTGAGTGGCTTAGTAGGCCATTTCGAGGGCATGTAAGAGTCAACCACATTGCTGTGGATCTGGAGTCACATGTAGGCCAGACCAAATAGGAACAGCAGATTTCCTTCCCTAAAGGACATTAGTGAACCAGATGGGTTTTTACAACAATCGACAATGGTTTCATGGCCATCATTAGACTAGCTTTAAATTCCAGATTTATGAATTGAATTCAAATTCCACTTTTTTTTTTAAAAAGTAGGAGATAGTAAGTTATTAGGTGGCGTCAGAGTAGGGGAGGAAGTAATAGTGTAAATCAGGGTTAATGTGAATGCACGGCATGTAGTTAATAAGATTGGTAAGTTACAGGCGCAAATTGATGTGGGAATATGATGTTGTAGTTGTAGCTGTAGCAGAGACCTGGCTCAAAGAAGGGAGGACTGGATGTTGCATATTCCTGGATATAAGGTGTTCAGGAAAGGTAGAAAAGGGAAAGGAGTGGCAGTATTGATTAAGGAGAGCATTGCAGTACTTGAGAGGGTATCGCAGAGAGGTCATGGACAGAATCTATTTGGCTAGAGCTAAGGAACAAAAAAGATGCAGTTACATTGCTCGGTGTAGTCTATAGGTCACCAACTAGTGGAAAGGATGTTGAGGACCAAATTTGCAATGAAATTAGAGAGGTGCAAGAACTAGAGAGTAGTCATAGGGACTTTAATTATTCGAATATAGACTGGGATATTAGTAGTGTAAAGGGTAGAGAGGAGCAGGAGTTCCTCGAGTGTGTTCAGGAAAATTTTCTACAGTGTTTCCAGTCCAGTGAGAAAGGAGGCACTGCTGAACCTGGGCCTTGGGAATGAGGTGGGCCAAGCGGATCAAAAATCAGTAGGAGAACATTTAGGGGACAGTGATTATTGTGTCATAGGCTGGCTATGGGAAAGGACAAAACAATCTAATTAACTGGGGCAAAGCCAACTTCACTGTGATAAGAATGAATATGGGCTGAATAAATTGGAATTTGTCAGGAAAAACGTTAGCTGAACAATGAGCTACCTTTTAAAGAAGAGATAGTTCAGGCACATTCAAGGTGTATTCCCTCAAAGGGGAAAGGTAGAGTAAACAAATCCAGAGCTCCATGGATAACAAAAGAGATAGAGGTGAAGATGAAGAAAAAGTGTGCTTATGACAGATGTCAGGTAAATAATACAATGGAGAACCAGGCTGAATATCGACGGTTCGGAGGGGAAGTGAAAAAGCAATTAAGAGAAGTAAAGAGCAAATATGTAAGGAGACTGGCAACTTACGTAAAAGGGAATCCCAAAGTTGTCTTTCGGCACATAAATAGTAAAAGGGTGGTAAAAGGTGGAGTAGGGCTGATTAGGGACCAAAAGGTGTATTTATGCATGGAGGCAGGGGGAGTAGCTGAGGTATTAAAGGAATACTTTGCATCTGTCTTTACCAAGAAAGATGATACTACCCAGGCCACGGTGAAAGAGGAGGTAATTAATGCACTATAAGGATTTAAAATTACTAAGGAGAAGGTATTAGATAGGCTGTCTATACTTAAAGTTGATACAGTGCCAGGATGGGATAAGATGCATCCAAGGATACTGAGGGAAGTGAGAGTGGAAATTGCGAGGCACTGGCCATAATTTTCCAGCCTTCCTTAGACTCAGTGGTGGTGCCAGAGGACTGGAGAATTGCAAAGGTTTAAACCCTTGTTCAAAAAAGGATGTAAAGATAAGCCCAGCAACTACAGGCCAGTCAGTTTAACTTCAGTGGTAGGAAAACTTCTAGAAACAATTCAGGACAAAATTAACATAGTTAACAAAAATAAAAGTCACATGGACAAATGCAGGTTAGTTAAGGAAAGCCAACATATGGATTTGTTAAGGGAAAATGGTGTTTAGCTAACTTGCTGGTGTTTTTTTTGAAGGGGTAACTGAGAGGGTTGATGAGGGCAATGCTGTTGACGTAGTGTCCATTGTCTTTCAAAAGGCATTTGATATAGTGCCACACAACAGACTTGTGAGCAAAGTTATAGCTCATGGAATAAAAGGGTCAGTAGCAACATGGATACGACATTGGCTGAGTGACAGGAAGCAGAGAGTAGTGGTTAATGGATGTTTTTCAGGCTGAAGAAAGGTATGTAGTGGAGTTTCACAGGGGACCCTTGCTGTTCATGATGTTTATTAATGACTTAGATCTTAGTGTACAGGGCACATTTGCAAAATTTGTGGATGATACCAAACTTGGAAGCATTGTGAACTGTGAGAAGGATAGTTTAGAACTTCAAAAGGATAAACACATTGGTGGAATGGGCAGACAAGTGGCAAATGAAGTCCAATGTGAAGTGATTCATTTTGGTAGGAAGAACATAGAGAGACAATACAAAATAAAGGGCACAACTCTAAAATTGGTGCAGGAACAGAGGGACCTGGGTGTATATGTGCATAAGTCATCGACGATGGCAGGACAGGTTGAGAGAGCAGTTAATAAAGCATACAGTACCCTAGCCTTTATTAATAGGGGCACAGAGTACAAGAGCAAGGAGGTTATGTTAAACTTGTATAAGGCACTAGTTCTGGGCAGTGCATTTAAGGAAAGATGTGAAGGCATTGGAGAGAGTGCAGAGAAGATTCACGAGAATGGTTCCAGGGATGAGGGATTTCATTTCTGAAGATACATTGAAGAAGTTGGGACTATATACCTTGAAGAGAAGGCTGAGAGGAAATCTGATAGAGGCATTCAAAATCATGAGGGGTCTGGACAGAGTAGATAGGGAGAAATTGTTCCCACTCATGAATGGATCAAGAACAAGAGAGCACAGATTTAAGGTAATTGGTAAAAGAAGCAATGGCGACATGAGGAAAAACCTTGTCACGCAGCGAGTGGTTAAGATCTGGCATGCACTGTCAGTGCGATGGAGGCAGGTTCAATCGAGACATTCAGCAGGGAAGTAGATAGTTACCTGAAAAGGAAGAATGTACAGGGTTATGGGAAGAAAGTAGGGGAATGGCACCATGTGAATTGCTCACTCGGAGAGCTGGTGTAGACGCAAGGGGCGGAACAGCCTCCTGTTCTGTAACTAGACTGTGATTTTATCAGTTACTGCAGGTATTGCTGGAGTTCATCTTGGCTTGTGCTGTTGTGGTGTGTTGGGCTTGTGCCCAATTTGCTGCATTATTGATGTCTGCAATCCGCTCAACCAAAACAGTGATTTAATGGCCTTTGAATGTATCATATTTCCATTGATTCAGTGTGTTCTTAAGAACCAGATTCTTGATCAGTGAATCCCATTACTCAAAACTTTTTAAAAGACTGAAGGATACAGAATGAGCTCTGGATTATGACATTTATTTATACTTGTGCTTTCCAACTGATGGGAATAAAATTAAAGCTTTGATTGTCTAACAGGACAAAAAAAAGTCAATCTTAAAATTGCAAGAAAAGCATCTTTTTTTTAAGTTGATAAATCTAATTTATTTTCCACAATAGAAAACAAAAAAATTGTATTTTGCCCCGCATGGTCCATTACGAGAAATAGCTGTTGATGGTAGTGTGCCAATGGTGATGAATCCCTTTACAAGCCCAGCTTAGTCCTTCTCCAGTGTCTCCTCTTGGAGTTGTACCTGATCTTGTTGCCAGTTTTCATGTGGATCTACTGTGGAATCGGCCTGTTTTGCTTCATCTTCTTGGCTAGGAAGCGCTTTATCCTGAAGGTTTTGTGGGATGGCATGACCAAAACTCTGCTCCAGCAACTTTAATGGCAGCACTGATACTGTCCTGGTGGACTCTGTCATCAACCCTGCCTGATTTGCATGTATAGAATATACAGCACAGAAACAGTCCATTTGGTGCAAGTTGTTAGTGCTGATGTTTATATTCCACGTGAGTCTCCCATTCCATTTGCCTCATCTCAGTCTTGAGTAATCTGTTTTGATATTTGCACTTTCTGCATCCAAATCCATTCAGTGGTGTCTATCCTTGCCAATTGTGTTATGGTGCAATCCAGTAATGTCTTCAAAACAGGCACTGTAGTTGATTTCTTCGAGGCTTGGATTGGTGTGTACCAGAATTTGTTGCAAAGAGAGCACTAGTTTTTTGAGTTTACCTGCTGATACTATCTTCCTCTTCCTCCCTTTCCGACCCTTATTTTTGAGGTCTAATTTGAAGATTGACTATCTCCTAATAGATATCTACACACAGACTTAAGTCAGTTGCCAGCTTTCTATATCAAAATATATCATGTAAACCATCGAGTTAGTAGTGCAGAATTTGATCCACAAGTCAGTTTTGTTTTGGCATAGCACCACCAAGTGGTCTCTAGCCCATAATAAAAAAACCTAATGAAAACAGAAAATTCTGGAAATACACCAGGTTTGTTGGCATCTGTGAAGGGAAAAGATAAGTTATTGTTTTTGGTACAGCTATTCATTAGAACCCCTTGGGTCTAAAACTAGAAGTGAGATTTCCAGCCTTAGCAGATTTTAATCTCTAGTAAAACTTTTACAAAAGCAAAATATTTTGGATTCTGGAAATCTGAAATACAAACAAAAATTGAACGATCATAAACCTGAAAGGTTAAATCTGCTCTCTCCACAGATGTTGCCAGATGGGTTGAGTATTTTCAGCATTTACTGTTTTTATTCCTATTCAATTGTGCAATTTAACTCAGCCGCTCAGTAGAGTGTCATCCAGTGGGAAGAAGCTGTAGTTCAACCATTCCATCTTGTGTGCTTCTAAGAAAGGCTTTTTTCTTGGCTCAGTGTAATATTTGATCAGTTCTCATTGGATTTGGAACTTGATTAATTTAATTGACTTCCCATTCTGAGAGTCCAATTATGGGTTAGACAGGACTGTGAGCTAGTGTTTGCATGAAGTAATTAAGTCAATGGGGAATGGGATTGAACTGGTCATGCCTGCTAAGAGTTGATGGTGATGAAGGGGAGTTGCACGTCATTGGATCGAGCAAACAACAGTGGTTAGGAAAGAGGCTGGATATCAAAACCAAATGTGAAGTCAGCACATGAAAAGGTCTGGAAACTAGGTATTAGAATAAAAAGAGAAAGACTGGCATTTATATAGAGCCGTTCATGACAACCAGACATCTCGACCCTTACAACCAATGAAGTACTTTTGAAGTATAGTCACTGTTGTAACGTAGGAAATGTGGTAGCCAATTTGCACACAGCAAATTCTCTGAAACAGCGATGTGATAATGAGCAGATATTCTGTTTTTATGATTTGAATATTGGCCAGGACACCAAGTGAACTCCCCTATTCTTCTTCAAAATCGTGCCATGGGATCTTTTACATCTACCCAAACAGGTAGATGGGGCCTCAGCTTAACATCTCTTCCGAAAGATGGCATCTCCGACAGTGCAGTACTCCCTCAGTACTGCACTGGAGTGTCAGCCTTGATTATTGTCCTCGAGCCCTGTAGTGGGACTTCAACCTGGAACCTTGTGACTCAGAAGCGAGAGTGCTACTGATACGTAAAGTGTTCTCTCGCAATACAAATCATGGCTGATTTGCTACCCAAGTCCACATAACTGTCTTTGCCCCATATCTCTCAGAGTTTTGTTAACCAAATGTACTAACAATCTCAGATATAAAATTAAGAATTGATCTAGCATCAGTTCCCGTTTGTGGAAGAGTATTCCAAACTTCTAACCTTTTGTAGAGTGTTTTCCTATTTTCACTCGTGAAAGGCTTGGTTCTTTTAGATTACACCCTAATCCTAAAGGCCCCCAACCCAACCAAAGGAAATCATTTCTGCCTACATTGTCTGTTCCCCTTAATGTCTTAAACCTTGATCAAATTACCCCTTAACCTTCTAAATTCCAGGAAATGCAATCCTAATTTATGTAATCACTCTTTGAACGTTAACTCCTGGAGTCCAGGTATCATTCTGGTATATTTATGCTGCACTCCCTCCTCTACCAGTATTTTCTTCCTACGGTGCGATGCCCAGAACTACTCTTGCTATTCCAGGTGTGATCTAACCAGTGCTTTGTAGAGCTGTAGCATAACTTATACCCCGTTATATTCTAGTCCTTGAGATATAAAGGCCAACATTCCATTAACCTTTTTTGATTTTCTGTACCTGTTCATGATATTTTAATCTTTGTACCTGAGTCCCCAAGTCTCTCTGAATCTCCACGTCTAGCTTTTCACCATTTAGAAAGTACTCTCCTAACCATTTAAGTCCAAAGTGGATGACCTCACATTTTACTACAAAAATGCATTGTGTTCCAAATTAAAGACGGCAGGTGGTTGCAGAACTGTATATAACTCGCATCTGTCTTTTGTCTGGTGCTTCTGTGTCAGTTGCGGCTCTTTTGTATAAAAAAGCTGTTCTATATATTTAGACTTTGCTGTGGTACACGAGTAAGTGAGGACCTTTTTGATTTAGGTATTGTAGCGAATCATGGTTCTTTTATGAATATAACATTCCTTTGCAATTGTCAAAATAACATTGCTGTATGGGCTCATTAAAACGCTAGCAGTTTGTCACCCCAAACCATTAGATTCAATGACTTGCACGAATGCTAAAAGGACAGATAGCATGAATGTACAAATCTAGGGCTTGGATCCGCCAAGGATTGTGAATGCTATAGTGCAAAATTCCAAGCTCTGGCTTTAGACTGGTCTATACTGACTGAATAATAAAACTGTTGATAAATTTGAATTGTACACGTTTATCACAACTCCAAGTTTGTCTGAAGGTGCAAGACCTCGAGATCCACTTCCATTAGTTTATAGAATGATGGTGGTCTCCTTATTTTATATGTAGAGAATGAACAAATAACCATGAAAGATTATTTCTCAAAGGCTAAGCTTGCTTATTCCTTGAAAAAAGTTCAAATTTAAGTGCAAATCTCCCTCCCCCTCATCTTTTTTATGACTAGATACATTTTTGGTTTTATAGCTTACTGTGTTTACTGTGGAAATGTTCTCTGTGTAGAAGGAGAAGGTGGGTATGCAAGGTGTTTGTGATATGTGCTGTAGTAGGTTACTGTATGGTATATAGGAGAGTAAGGTGTAGCCTCATTGTAGGTAAGCACATTTTAGAAAATGAACACATTAATTATTTTAATGTTCCTTTTTTAAAAGATTGTTTGGTTCCGCTTCTTCGCTGCTATTCAATGACTACATCAAAAGTATCAACTGCTGTGACAGGCTCACTATCCTAGGTTCTGCCTGGCCAGACATGTGGCCCATTCACTTTTATCTGACAGGCCCTGGAATCCAACTTGACTAAGAATTTCAGATTTATTAAATAAATGACTACTTAATCAAGCCAATAATGCGAATCTCAGCCAATTTCACACAATAGATATTATGGTGATATGGTCCTTCAAAGTGGTGTTGTCTTTGGGGAGGGAAGAAACTAATTTGGATACAAAGCAGTGTCCATGCTAGCAGAGGAATGACAATTGTGTCTGCGCACAATTAGAAATTGTATTCTTTTTGAGTAGTTTGAATTTTGTGGAATGTGCGTGATGTAGAGATGATCATGAGGTTTTTTATTCCAAGTTTTTATATCATTAAGACTTGAACACTTAAAACTGGCATTTAAATCTCTTTTTATGGCTGTGTTCCTGACACAGGTGCGTTATTCCAGTCTCAGTAGACTAGTTTAGTGTATTACCACCAATATACTATAGGAAAATTGCCCTTAAACCATTCCACTTTAATGTACCAATATAATTCATGTGATATTCAATTTAATTGTCATATTGTCATTGTACATACATCATTAAACTGTCCACTAGCATTTCAGTAAAGCATTATAGCGGAAACTTTAAATATTTTTACAAATCAAGGAGACTTGTAAAAAGACCAGAGCATTAATGGTACCCAAGTTCAGATTGTCAAACAGCAGAGGAAAACTGTGACCACTCTGGATTAAAGCTTTAGTTATTTAGTATATAGGAGATAATCAATGATTTCAGAAGGAAATTGGTTAGACACTTGAGGGAAATAAACTTGCAGGGCTACGGAGAGTGGTCAAATAGGGCTGACTGAATTGCTCTACAGAGTCAGCGTGGACCCAATCGGCTGAGTGGATGTCTCCTGTGCCGTAATGACACTATGGCTCTAATATGCAGTAGAAGAATATCTAAGAGCAGTAATAACAGTTATTTGAACTGAAATGAATGTGAGGATATTTGGAAAGGAATTGAACTAATCTAACATTTGCCAATAATCATGTTATCAGTTGTTCTTCTGTTGTAGCAGAGATCAAAACATCAGAACTCAGTAACTTGGAATAAAAGACTGTTGCAACCAGGTGAGAAAGGGGTCTAGGGGGTCCCCCTCAACCTTTGCCTGGTTTAACCGTAACAGTATTTAATTTTAAAAACACCGTGTTTTAGCTCCCCCCCCCCAGTGAATCCTTGTTCACTGCTTTCCAAGGCAAAGAAATCAATTAGACAGGTTTTCTCAGATTTAAACAAGAAAGGTGGAAGTTTATTAACCTTAAACTCTAATTCGGTTAATGACTATGCATACACGACACGACCACACTAGCATGCATACGCAATAAACACACACACAGAGACGGAAAAAGTAGAAAGAATAAAGGGGAAAAGTTTGAGGCAATAGCTGGGTTGTAATTATAGTCCTTTTGAGTTTGATGTGGAGTCTTTGGTTGATGGTAAGTCTTGCCGTTTGTGGGGCCCAGTGCACACTTTAACTCGTTTCGATGTAGGAGTCTTCTCTCCTGAGGTTTAAGCGACTTCTGTGGGTCCAGAGGTTTGTGAAAAAGTGAGAGCGCGCCAGCCAGGAGAGAGGCTCTTTTGTTCCAGGTTCAGTTGCAATCTGCAGTCTGTCTTCAAACTATCCTGTTTCTAGTTCAGAAAACTTGGGCCAACAGGTTAGTCATGTGACCAACTGGTTTAACCACTCCTGCGTTTGTGGATTCTCCATCTTAGCAGACACTGGAATGCGAGCTTCCTTACACCTTCAATGTCTAGTGATCGAAATCCATTTGGGTTCATTGGACCAGGATGTAGTTGCTTTGTCTGTCCAAGCACCGTCTCTTTGTATGCAAATGTCCTCCAGCCAAATGTCTGGTGATCTCTTTAAATAAGCCATTTCTTCACTCTAGTAGCAGTTTAAAATTAATGTTCATATGCCAAAATGAATGTGCCTCATTCTTGGCAGGTGGGGGTCTTCATGACAAAAACCTTATGATCATCTCTACATAACACACATTTTACAGAATTTAAACTACTCAAAAAGAACAACACCAATCTCTGTTTTTGTGCAGGCACAATTGTTGTCCCTCTGCTAGCATGTACACTGTTTTGTATGAAAATTAGCTCCTTCCCTCCCCAAAGGCAACAACTCTTTTTGAAGGACCATATCACCATAATATCTGTTGTGGGAAATTGGCTGGGATTCACATTGTTGGCTTGATTAAGTGGTTATTTATTTAATAAATCTGAAATTGTTCATCCCTGAGCAGTGAAGCTGTATTGTGAAATTTCATTGGTTAATATGGATGTGCTTGGAAATAGTTCAAATGTTTAAATGATTCATTTTAAAATGACTAATGTTTTATTATTCTAGGTTGTATAGGTTGAACCTTGAAAATTGATCAAAGTGACTACTTCACTTTAGAAAGGCTTGTGGGTTGTTTCAAGGCAGCCTCACACTGGTAGTGGTAGACTTATTAATCTAGTCCATGCTGTCGCTTTTCACCAGCTTGCTGCTATTAGATCAGCAGACACATTTATTTTAAAGCATGTCTCATGGCTTTGTTCCCCCTGGGTGTCATTTTTAAATGATGGTTCTATTCGTTTCTTTTCATTTTGAACAGAAGCCAATATTTAGGTCTTATTTATGTGAACATCATCTGTCTCCCAGTTGGTTTCTAATTGTGTCTTGTTTTTACCTTTTCCCATCCCACAGGGTGCTAACAAAACAGCAAAAAGCCCTGATGGAATGAGCTGTTTGGAAGCTGCTGAAACCCCTGAAATGAGAGATCTTCTCAAGTGACGGTTGACTTGCTTTGCCGTGGCCTTGTGCTGCACCATCTAATTTTTTTCCTTCTCAATTCTTTCTGTTTCCAAGTGCATCTTTTAATTCTGACTAAACAGACAAGTTTGTAGCATGTTTTTGTACAGTTACAGACATCTTGGTTAACCTAAGTATCCGAGCTCTTGCACAGCATACAATGGACTGATTCCACGTCTCACTAGGGATAGTTCAACACAAAAATAAATTGCTGCGATTATTGAAGGCAGTTTGTATCATGATTATTCTGCACATGTCCATCTTCCTGAGTCACCTTTACTCGGACTTGTTTTCCTACATTGTGGATAGAGTGAAGCAATTTAAATGATTGTGCTGAAAAGTTTTGAAACAGAGTTTATTATTGTGTTCCCCTCATACAGTACTGCAAGTGTGGCAGGTCAGTTCTCAAATCTGAAGATTTGATAGTGGCATAGCCTTACTGATTTAAAGACACCTTCCAAATGTTTTGTTTTCCTTTTTGACTTTTGGATATTGATTATCATGTGAACCATAATGATTTGTGAATGTTTTATTTAAAAATTCTAAGGATGATCGTGATAACAATTGGATTATTGAGTGATGAACTATCACTATTCCTGTTGCATAATCAGTGACTTGAGAAACCTGTTTTAATAAAATAAAGATGTGTGTAATTGGTCTTGTTTCCATTATTTTGTAGGCTTTCTACTGGCGTAAGAGTTACAAAACTTCCAAATCCTGTCATGCCATTTTGTTGACTATGAGAGATGCACAGTATCCAGCCAGGTTTCTGGAGCCAACAGCCAGCTTATCTTTGACCCCCTCCATTAAGAATGCTGCATGCTCATTTTCAAATTGTCAAGTACCCCCAGCAGTCTGACTCTTTTTACGTACAATTATTTTTTTTTCTTCCTGGATTATATTCCCCCCCTCAGTTTAAAGCAAAACTGCCAGAACCCAGCTGTTGGAAAGGGGAAATGTGAAATTTGGTCAAACAAGCTGGTTAATTGGAAAGAAGAAGCAAACTTGCCTTTATATTTTACCTTTCGCAACTTCACATTCTCAGTGCACATCATAACCAGTGAAGTATTTTAAAGTGTACTTGCTGTCGGGAAATGCAGCAGCCAATTTATAAACAGCTAGGTACCACAAACAGCAGAGAGATAAATGACCAGATGATGTGTTTTTGATGCTTATTTTTTCTTTTTCTTTCTTTGGCCTCCTTGTCTCAAGAGACAATGGGTAAGCGCCTAGAGGTGGTCAGTGGTTTGTAAAGCAGCGCCTGGAGTGGCTATAAAGGCCAATTCTAGAGTGACAGACTCTTCCACAGGCGCTGCAGATAAAATTGGTTGTCGGGGCTGTTACACAGTTGGCTGTCTCCTTGCGCTTCTGTCTTTTTTCCTGCCAACTGCTAAGTCTCTTCGACTCGCCGCTCTTTAGCCCCGCCTTTATGGCTGTCCGCCAGCTCTGGCGATCACTGGCAACTGACTCCCACGACTTGTGGTCACTGTGACAGGACTTCATGTCGCCTTTGCAGACGTCTTTAAAGCGGAGACATTGACGGCCGGTGGATCTGATACCAGTGACGAGCTCGCTGTACAATGCGTCCTTGGGAATCCTGCCGTCTTCCATGCAGCTTGATACTTATTGAGGGATGAATTTTGACTGAGACACCAAGAAGAAACTTTTGCGCATGTTTGTATGATGCACTGGGATAGTCGACATCCACCTGAGACAGCAGATGGGACTTTGGTTTAATATCTGACACTACAGCACTCCCTCAGTATAATGCTGAAATGCCAGCCTTAATTTATGTGATCGTTTCTGGAGTGGGACTTTATTTCATGATCTTCTATCATTGAGTCAAGTCTGTCATTTGACATTGAAAACATAGGTGTAAGTTATGTAGGCAAGTGTTTAGTGAATGTGTCAGTACACTAATGTTATTTGATGCTCTTTCATAGTGAGCTAGATTAAAGTATGGTTAAATGTGTAGTTTTGGCCAGACTGGATTGAGCTGCCAATGTGGCTTTACTTATTTAACAAAACATTCCTGCATACAAGGCAAGAACCTAAGGAGCAATATATCAAAAGTAGCTCAACTTCAAAATCAGTCATCTGAGCAAGGTATTAAATTGAACAATGGTATTCTTTGGGTAGGGATGTGGGGAAAGTGAAGTGAGACTGAGGATTGCTTTCTACTTTGCAATTCACTCCAAATTTCATAGAGTTGTGATTATCTTGACAGAATCTTCAGTCAAGAGACTTAATGCATCACAGAAAACTTTTGCTCATTGGGGCAAGATAAATGCTTCCATCAAGTCAAGAAATTTGGAGCTGTCCTTTAACTTTGTCTCCTAAAGTATAGCAGGATGGAGATATTAGCAACTAACATATGTTTAATGTCATAAATTAAAATGTTCTATTGGAATCAAAAAAAGTTGACAGTTGAGTAGATGGCGTTCTTGCATATACCGATCATTGTGTTCAACTTGCCATGTTATACATTTTATTCTTTAGTGCAAGCACAATGCCTGTCTGCAAAATTATTTCAAAGGCTCGTTCTCGATGTAACTAATTACCTCTTCCCTCAAAGTCAGTCAAATAGAAGGCATGCAGTAAAATAAACATCTGGCACCATCTTTCCCCATCACCTTGACAGGACACAGCGTGCTGAACAAGAAGATGCCAAACTTTGTACTGCAGCACAATGACCTACTCTCCTAGCAAGTTCAGTGAAGGATGTGATCTTCTGTCAAAAAGGCTTCATTGCAAGCCAGTTGCTGAATTGTGGCCTATTACATTTCACCTGTTAGTATAACAGCATATGATAAAGCACTGAGATCTGATGAAGTTCTGCTGTCCAACAGCTTCTACTACCAGGCTGTTTTGAATTCTCACTTGTAACACTTTTCTCTTCCCCTCCCTGCAATTAGTTATTCTTTTTACAAATAAATGACAAGTTGCATCATGATGAAATCAGAGGGACTCTGAAACACTGATAATTGAACCAATGCTACATTCCCTGTGAGTAAAGGTTTGCCTCTTGGGCAGCCATCTTCAACTTTTTTTTTCCCTTCTGCTGTTGGCACCCATTGAACTACTGCTGCCTTGACAGTAATTTGACTTTAAATTCTATTACTTGTACTGCCATTGATAGGCATGCCTGGTGTTCCACTAAAACAATGGCCAAGTATATCATGTGAAGAACTGTTGAGGCTGACTATCACACATATATCTGCCACAAACAAAATGTGTCACAGCAACTTGTTATTGAACTTAACCCTTGGATGACTTGTGCAGTGAAGAGAATCTAAAATGGCTGTCTGAAGTGCTGGCATAGGACACAATCGGGTTGTCAGCTGAGTTCTGACAAAAAGTCTGACATATCTTGTAATTTTAATGTAGCAATTTTTTGGCAAGAATATAAAATATGATCTTCATGTAAAGAAGAATACCTCCACCAGAAGTGAAATAATTACCCTTTGAACATAAGTAAAATTGGGTAAACTTATTTAGGTGATGCTAGATAGCATTGGTTAGCTGATTCAGACTGCACTGCCTTGTTTTTTAATCATGTTGATATTAATTGTAGAATGATGCTTGTCATGGAAGAGGCATATTAAAATTATTCTGAAATGTGTTAGATGTTGGAGCAAAAACTTGTTTGTGGGGGTGCTTGGAAATTCAGGCCCAGCTACTGAGAAATGTTCAGAATATGTTGCCTTAAGAATAAAAGCTAATTTGTAAATCTTTTCCCATCCAATTGCTTCCTGTCTGCTTCCGGTCTACTTACCTCTTGATTCTTTCCTGCCTAATCATTCTGTAAGTACATTTGCTTATGATCAAACAACATTAATGGGAAGAGGAGGTATTCAACCTATCCCTGAATGTGAAACTAGTTTTTACTCATCAAAAGAAAGCTGGGATAATTCAGCTTCCATCCACATTTTAATTGAGATAAACATACATTCTGTAACTCTAAGAACAGGAGACAGCAGCCATATGAGCAGATTGGTCAACCATGAATTAGGAATACAGGAATTAGCCATTTGAAATATAATGAGACCAAAATTGATCTCTGTAATAAATCCTCACTGGAGTTGACCGGAGACACCAGCAGTGGCGGCAGAGGATAAAAGGGAGAGTGGGGAAACAGCGTGGACCTGATCAATGTATTTCCACAAAAAAAAAGCAAGGAGTGACATCAGAGGACAGTTGGTGGGTGAGTATTAGCTTTTTAAAAAAAAACTTTTATTCATTCAGGAGATGTAGGTGAGGCTGGCTAGGCCAGCATTTATTGCACATCCCTAAAGTGAGTGGTTTAAACTAGGGCCAGGAAATTATAAAGTACTGTATTAAATTTATAGCATAGCTAGTTAAAATAATAAAAATTTCACTCAGGGTAAGTATAACAGTAAGGGAATTAAGAGTATTAGTTCTAGAAGCATTTATTAAAATTAATATTTTAAACAAGGTACTAACTAGATTCCAAAAGAGGGAATGTAGATTTTTTTTTTTAGATTATGGATGGGCAGCGGAGACCAGTTGCTTGCAATTCCTGCACCATGTGGGAGCTTCAGGACACTTAATGTGTACGAGGTGTCTCCAGCTGCTTGAGCTCAAGCTCAAGATTTCAGAGCTTAAGGGGTAGTGTCCCAAGGTTTTACTTTTGTGCTAAAATCTTGGACTTCTATGTGTTTCCAAAAAAAAAAACTGAAAAAGAGATTTTGCTCAGTGAAACACCTGCAAAAATAATTGGAATTCCTGCAATGTTTTGAAAGGAAGTCAGATTGAAAGTGAACTTTGTGGGTGTTTTGAAAGGAAATTAAACTTGTAAAAGGACAGGAAGGTCAGCAGTTTCAAGGAAATCACATGGGTTTGACCTTCAGAGCAACTTGAGTGACAAGGGTGAGACACTAGGCTGGATTTTACTAGTATGCTGCAACTCGCGGCGGCGCACTTTAAAGTCGATGGTCGACCCGCATGCAGCGGCCACTACTGAGCCTCTCCGATTATTACATACGGGGGTTCATTAGTATCACCGCACCACGCGGCCCCCTCTTTGCCACCCCCCGGCCCGCACAATATTACATGGGGAGAGGCAGGACATCCGGCACTATGATGGAAGTTGGCTCAGCTGTGTAACAGGTGCTGGGGCCCTATTTAATGCGCCCCAGCACCTGCTTCCTGACAGCTGCCAAATAAGTACCTCACTATTGAAGAGTGGGGATGCCGTCAACCTGACAGCAAAGCAGAAAGTTCTGGAGAAACTCATCAGGTCTGGAAGCATCTGTGTGGAGAGAAGCAGAGTTAATTTTCAGGTCATTGACCTTGGTCAAAGTACTTTTTTAAAGAACCAGGAAAATGTGTTTATAGTCTAGCTGCATTGCAAACTAGAAATATCACATCAATAATTATGATCAGCTGCTGCAGAAGCAAAGTGTATGTGAATGTGTGTCAATCTGTTATAGATAAAAAGCCAGGACAACAGCACAGATTTCCTCTCTAGTCCTGCATTAGTTTTCAAACATATGCAAGAAAAACCTTGCAGCCAGAAGTTGGAGTAGTTACACTGTGGAATCACCTTTGCATTTAAAGGACCAGAGCAAAAACTGAAGATGGCCGAGGGGTGCTCTATGGTGGCCCCACAGTTCAGCGATGTCTCCCTGCCCACTCTCCTCCAGCCTGTGCAGGAAAGGCAGGAGCTCCTTTTCCCCAGTGATGGTAAGAAGAGGCTCTCCCACCCAACCAAGGCAGCCTGGCTGGAGGCGGAGGAGTTAAGTACCTGTGGGGCCATCTGCCATCAAAGGTTCCAATGTCGGAAGAAGATGAACGATCGTTCACCCAGCCAGCCTGGGCTCTGCAGGCCTCGTGCAAACAAAGGCCGACCGCCAAAGTCATCCACAGCCAAAGGGCAATGTGATCAGCAGCCTTCCTCTAGTCTTCCCATGCGCCTTTCCTGTTGTAGGACCTTAGTGTCCTCATAGTCAGAGGAGGAATCCTGTTGATGTCTCTCCTCATCGTGCCAGGCCTGCACCCTATTGGGTGCATAGTTGTGCAGAGCAAAGAAAGGAGCTGGCCTTTTCAGCCTGTAGTACAGGGCATCACTCTATCTCTCCAGGCATTGGAAGTGCATTTTCAACATGCTGATTGCCTGCTCAATGGTGGCTCTTGTAGCTCAGTGGCTGGCATTGTATCTCCCTTCTGCAGCAGTGGTGGGGTCTCACTGGTGTCAGGAGCCATGTCTGCGAAGGATAGCCGTTGTCTCCAAGAAGCCACCCCTCCCTCTGAGCCACGTCAGTGATCAGCAGTGGCAGCTAGGACTGGCGCAGGACCCAGGTGTCATGGCAGCTGCCTGAGAAGTGGGCACAGATTTGCATGAAGCATCTCCAGTGATCATATACCAGCTGCGCCTAGAGTGAGAGGATTCCTTTAACGGTAACGTCTGCAGTTGGTGGCCTGGCGGGAGGCCTGATGGGTGCAGTCTATGAACCGTAAAACCTATGGTTCTCCGGCAATGGTGCTGAAACTGATGGCCCCTCTGGGCCTGGCTGTGAGAGTCCGTTTCTGAAGTGGACTTACTCACTGGCCCTGCTGTGTAGAGCATCAGTGACCTCCCTGATGCAGCGGTGCACTGCTGACTGTGTGACCCCACAAAGGTCTCCAGTGGGCCCCTGAAATGCAGCATAGGTGTCAAGCTTAAGAGCTGCTGCCACTAAGGACCACAGGCATAGGATGTCCACTGAAGCCCATGGGCTGCAGGTCATCATTGAGCAGGACACAGACGTGTCACCACCCTCTCCACATGGCGCAATCGCCTCGGACACTGGTGCTCTGACATCCGATGGCATGTCATGTGGGGCCTGTAGATGCGCGGCAACCTGTATGGCGAGCTCCCCTTGGGGGCTGATGCTTACGACCGGGGGCCTCTACATGGACTGCAACTGCCTGTTAATTTTGCCTCCTGACACATCTGGATCCCCAGGAGAAGCGGATCACACAATCTAGGATGAGCCAGACCCATTTCCATGTGATAAATAAAGTTGTATCCTTCATTTATTCGAAGATTCCTAACAGGGCAGTGATTGGTATTCTCGGGTACATCAGGTGCTTTCATGGGTCAACTATGTGGTGTAGCATGGCATTGCCCATCTTGGCTCACACTCAGAGTGGCACAGTATGACCACATAAAGATCCTACCAGCTGCATCGATTGCCCCCACCATCCATATAACCTTAAAGCTCCTACCCGTTCTGGCACCCTCCCCACACACAGGGTGACTAGAGTGCCATTGCTCCTTCACACACGCAAGCAAACACAGAGCGTACGCTGTTTACGGAGGGAGGGTGCACAGTACCTCCCTTCATGCCTACAGAGGATTCCCTCCAGTAATCCCAGACTCCCTCCCACCTCCCTTTCAGAGTGCAGAGATGAGACCCCGATCATCCCAGACTTACCTGCACTGTTGTCCTGTCTGGGTTTCATATTCGTCACCGGGCAGTACGTGACAGCCACCCTTTCAACAAAAACTGTGGAATGACAGGCGGCAGGGTGCATAATCAGGGAAGGTAAGTAGCACTTTACATATGGTAATTGGGGGGGGCCGCACCAAGGTCCCACCACCGCCGGAAAAATGCGGTGGGGTCTTCTCGACATCGGTCGAAGTGGGTCTCTCCTGGCAGAATTTTACAGGACCCCGCCTCGACCCCCAACGTCAAGGGGCTGGTAAAATTCAGCCCACTGTCTCTGGACATGTGATCATGTTCAGGAAGGTTCTTTTTACTTTTGACCCTTTACAAAGCCTGTGAATTGGATAAAGGGAGGCATTTGAAAATCTTTGCTTGATCTGCCTGGATCAAGAGAGAAAAGACCCAGAAAAGTGTTACCTCTCTCTGTAAAGGAGACTTGCATCTCTTGGAAAGGAATCCTGCATTTGAAAGGTGGCAGATTCTTGTTGCTTCTGGTCTCTGAAGAATTTCTGCATCCAGTGAGATTCCTGCTGCCTCCTGTGTTCTAAGAAATACTGAAATCTGAAGAATTCTTCAAAACCCAACCAGTCCTGTTGTTACACCCCAATGAAAGACCTGCTGCAGTTAAATTGCCCTGAACACCTACCCATCACAGACTGTTCATCAACCTTGCCTGGAGCGACTTCGAGTGGCTAAGAGGAATACAGAGACAGGTTTACAATGCATATATGTAAACACACCGTGTATTGAATACGGTTGGTGAGCTATAGTGGCAATAACGGAAATGTGGCTTAAAAATGGTGAGGACTGAGAGCTTAATATTCAAGGATGCATAGTGTTCAGAAAAGATGGGGAAGAAAAGAGGGCAGTGTAGTGGCAATACATTATTAAGGAAGACGTTGTAGTGTTGGAAAGGGAGGGATGACCTTGAGGTGGCAAAAACAGAACATTTGGTTGGAGTTGAGAAGCAGAAAGGGAATGATCATAATACTGGGGGGTGTTCGATAGGCCTCCAACTAGTGAGAGAGAAATAGAGGAGCAAATGTGCAGGGAAATGACAGAGATGTGCAAGAACTATAAAATAGAGATATTGGGGGACTTAATTACCCAAATATCAATTAGGATAGTGTTGGAGTAAAGGGTAAGGAGGGGGAGGAATTTCTCAAATGTGTTCAGGAGAACTTCCTTGACCAGCATGTTCTCAGTGCAACTAAGAAGGAGGCATTACTGGATCTAGTGCTGGGGAATGAGGTGGGCCAAGGGTCTGTGGGGTAACACTTGGGTAAGAGTGATCATTGTATCATAAGGTTTGGATTTGCAATGGGGAAGAGCAAGGAACAATCTAAAACAGAACTTCTAAATTGGAAGAGGGCTAACTTCAAAGGGATGAGAGTGGATCTAGTCAGGGCAAAAGGGAACCAAAGATTGACAGGAAGAACAGTAACGGAACAATGGGTGATCTTTAAGGAGGAGACATTTCAGGTACAGGCTAGGTACATTCCAACTAGGGGAACCAAAGCCAGGGCTCCTTGGATGACAGGGCAGATAGAGAATATGATGAAACAAAAAAAAAGGATGTATGATGCATGTCAGGTGAATTCTTCAAGTGAGAATGTGAGGCCAAATGCAACAAGTTGAGAGGGAGATTGAAGAGGAAAATATAGCTGGCAAAAAGAGACTATCAGAATAGATTAACATAAAAAGGGACGCAAAATCATCTTCTGGCATGTACACAGTAAGTGGGTAGTAAGGGGTGTGGTGGGGTCTATTAGGGACAAAGAGGGTAATATATGCTTAGAGGCACAGGGCAAGCCTAGAATACTTAATGAGTACTTCGTATTGGTATTTACTAAGGAAAAGGATGCTGACCAAATATCGGGAGAGGTAATGGATGGGGTGAAAATTGATTAAAAAGATGTACTGGAAATGCTGGCTGTGTTTAGAGTAGATAAGTCACCCGGTCCAGATGGCTTGCATCCCAGGTTGCTAAAGGAAGTCAGGATGGAGATAGCAGAAGGGCTTGCCATAATCTTCCAATCTTCCCTAGATACGGGTGAGGTGCCAGAGGATTGGAGTGGCAAGTGTGACACCCTTATTCAAGAAAGGGTGTGAGGACATTCCTAGTAACTACAGGCAGTCAGTTTAAAATCCGTGGTGGGTAAGGCTTGAGAAACAACGATCAGGGAAAGAATCAACAGGCACTAAGAGAGGTTTGAGTTAATTAGGGAGAGTCAGCACAGATTTGTAAAGGCAGATCGTGCTTGACTAATCTAATTGAATTTTTTGATGAAGAAACAGTGAAGGTTGATGAAGGGAAAGCAATAAATGTTGTCTGTATGGATTTTAAGAAAGTGTTTGACAAAATACCACATAAAAGGCTAGTTACCAAAATTGAGGCTCATGGAATAGGAGGCTCAGTGTCAGCTTGGGTAAAACATTGGCTTGAGTATAGAAAACCGCGTCGTGGTAAATGGTTGGTTGTTTTTCAGGCTGGAAGATGGTGTCCCCCAAGGTTCAGTGCTCGGACCGTTGCTTTTTTTTTGATATAAGTGACTTGCATCTTGGAATACAAAGTAAAATTTTAAAATTTGCTGAACTTGGAGGTGTGGCAGAAAGTGAGGATGTTACCAACTGACTGTAGCAGGACATAGATAAACCTGTAGAATGGGCAGAAAAGTGGCAGATGAAATGTAGAAAAGTGTAAGGTGATACATTTTGGCAGAAAGGATAGGGAGAGGCAATATAGATTAAATGGCAGTTCTAAAAGAGTGTACATGGATAGATCGTTGAAGTTGGCAGGACATATTGAGAGAGTATTTAGCAAAGCTTATGGAATCTTGAGCTCCATAAATAGAGGCATTCGATACAAATGCAGGGAAGTTAAGTTGAACCTTTATAAAACTCAGTTTAGGCCACTAGGGCGATAGAAGTGGAGACTATGAATGATTTCAAAAGGAAATTGGATGGGCACTTGAGGGAAATAAACTTACAGGGCTATGGGAATAGAGTAGGGGAATGGGACTGATTGGATTGCTCACCAGAGAGCTGGCATGGACTCGATGTACTGAGTGGCTGTCTCCTGTGCCGTTATGACTCTTAAGTGTAATTATCTCATTGGAAGCAAAGATTTCAGAAGTAAGGAAGTAAACAACATACATTAATAGTCTCTTTCACAAGCCTTCCTAAGGTACTTTACAGGGAAAGCAGTGATACTGACTTGAAAGTAGTTGGGGGTGATCTAAGCACCCTTTTGAAAAAGAGAAATGAAGTCACAAGGCAAAGAAATTTCAGATAATTCCAGTGTGCAAAGGCATGATGGCTGAAGGCTCTGCCTCCAGTGATGCAACAGATAATGGGGAATTAGCATCTCTGGTTTGTCTATACATTTGTGTTCCTTTGCACACGAGAAAATAGACTCCAAGAAGAACATAATGATAATTGGCAACATAGTATAATTGCCTCTAGTTGTACACAAAGCAATAAATGTGAATTTGTGTCTTTCATGTCCTTGGGACATTCCAAAATTCTTCGTAGCCAATTAAGTACTTTTGAAATTTCAGTTACGTTGAAACATTGGTCGACAAAGCAGCTAATTTGCAGACAACAGGTTTCAACAAACAGCAACAAGGTGAATGACCAGATAATGTGTTTAGGATGTTGATTTTGGGATAAAGGTTGACCAGGATCTCAGAAGAACTTTGCTCTTCAAATAGCGCTTTATGGTCTTTTATGTCCACCTGACATAGCAAAGACTTGGTTTAACATCTCAGCGAGAAGGCATCATCTATGACAACGCACCATTCCGTCACTGATTCTCTGAAATGCCAGCTGAGGTCATATGCTCAAGTCTCTGAAGTAGGACTTGAACCCTGATCTTCTGATTCAGGTTAAAGCATTATGCTTCATAAAGCAGGAATAAGGAAGGTGACTGAAAGCAAAAGATGTTGGCCTGGATTTTGCTGTGGTAATGACACTGCAACTATCAATATTCGCTGTCAAAACTCCTGAAACTGCACTGAACCTCTGGAGTCCAGACATACAAATTTAAATCCAGAAGTTGCTGTCAGTGATTCTACACTTCCCCATGTGGTGCGCTGTTGAAGACCCTGCAGACTGCAATCAAACAAAAATTAGTGAACTGATGTGAACTTTCCCTTTTATGCTATTAGTCTTGTTAAAAACCCATGGAAAAGGTTGCAGCTCGTTCAATGAAGTGGAACTTTATTTTACTGGTATACTAAGTACATTATTGCTGCTGAAAATCCCCTATGGCTGTGAACAACAGATTTGAGATTTTTTTGAGATTCAAATATCTTCAGTATGATAAAATTCCACATTTTTAAAATAAATAAACTTCAAAATATCTTTTAATGTGATCAGCTGCTTTCCCTTCTTGATGACGTCATTGTTGCTGGACACCTGGAGATCCCCTTGATTTGGTGCCAGATTCAAATAAACATCAAAAAAGAGGGTGTCCACACCATGGAAATCGCTAGAGCTTGTGGGCAGCTTTCTTTGAGGTCAGTGGCAGTGTCATCACTTCACCGCTGACCATGACATCAGGGCAGTTTTGAGGAGGTTTTTGATTGTGGGTTTAGGAAGGAAATTCTAGAATGCAAAGGTGTGATGGCTGAGGGCTGTTACTGACGGAAGAGCAAGGGGAAATACCCGATAAAGCAGGGTGATTGTGCATGAAGGCAGGAACACAGGAGGGAATTTTATAGAGGCAATGAGGGTCTCGGCCGCTGGCTGGAGAGTCAGTGAGAGACTTGCGTTGCCTACTTTGCGGAAGGCCTACCGAATGAAGGGCCAATCAGGCACCTGAGATGCCATGAGCGGGCCTTTCCCGGGATCAGGACCACGGGGGCGGGAATCCCACCTGCTGAGAGCTACCGGCTAATCAGAGGTCAGCAGCTCTTTTGCTTGGCAGCGCCACTAGAGTGGCATTGACTGCTGCTGGAATGGCCCCCACTGGAGGCCCAGGATCATTGAGCGACCGACGCCACAGATAAATGATGGTGGGAGGGGTTTTGTGGGGTGGAAAGTGGGAGTATGGGGGTCGGCAGAAAGGGCGGCGCAGGTTGGCTCTCATCGGGCCTCCTCTCCTTCCTGATGCCGGGTTCCTTGATGAGGCACTGATTGCTTTTGAATGGGCGGACCCACCCAGGAGACCACAAGCAACCCTACACAGGTTTACATGTTCTACCCACGTGGCGACCGGGCTATACCAGCAGCAGCGGCAAGAGGCCCTTAATTGAGTCTTAAGGCCCTCAACTGGGTGGGGGAGGGGGGGTTTGCGGGAAGGCCATCCATGGGCCTTCCCGCCATCAATTTAATCTGAGTGGTGGCAGGGACCTGCCAACATCCGCCTGATTAAATGCTCTCCCTGCCTCCAAACTCGCCACGAGGAACATCACAAAATACCACTTATGGGGTCGGAGAAAATGTCATGGGTAAGGAGGAATGAGGCCATGAAGGGTTTTGAAGTCAGTACATTAGGGGACAGGGGATCCATGAAGTTTGGTGAGGATTGGAAGCTCTGGTCAGGGTGAAGATTTTACATACAGTTGGGTTCAATCTGAGTGAGCAGTTGGGATTAATGTTGCAGAAATCAATGCCTGAAACACACAATTTGTGGTGGGAATTAAAAACATTAAACCATTGACCATGTTTATCCAAAGACATACCCATTATTTGTAGTTCTGCACTAGAATAAACTGTGTGTTTCCCAGATCATTACATCTGCCGTATCTCCAGCACTCACCCTTATGTGTACCTTATATTTGCATTAAGAGTTTCCCTGTGTTTCCAGTACTGGCCCCTGTGTTTGACCTACACTCTGCTACTGACCACTATCTAGCAACCTCCATTGGAAGTGTGCCTGTGACACATGAACACTGGATTGGGCTCAGCGATGATTTTCTGTGGTTAAATATCCTGCAGACACTTGCTGTTGAAACTAATATTTCAATAATGACCTCTTGAGTAAGGTACCAGAGCAGGACTGACATCTGTTAAACCAGGATTCAATGCTTCAGAAGGAAACGAAATTGTTGAAAAGGGAAAAAATCTTGTTCTAAATTTCTGTCATGAATAGAGAATCATTCCACTGCTGCTTCATTTGATAGTAAGCACTATAGCTCTGGAAGCAAGCATAACAACAATTTGGACTAATATTGTGCCTTTAATGTAGAAAAATGTCTCCAGGCTCTCTTTTTAAATAATGGAAGTTGGGCTAAAGGGTAAGTGGGTTGGCTGAGCAGGGATCCTTTGGGGCCAGTCATGGTATTGAGGACAGGAATAAGAATTGAAGATACTGGCTACAGTCCCACAGAGATAGACAGCAGAGGAGAGGCACTGGAGGACAATGATATCAATGTCTGTGTTAGGTTGTAGAGGAATTGATCAGGACAGGGAGAAACTTTGCAGCATGGTTGCAGTTACAGAGGGTGATATTTATGCACTTGGTTACCATTGCCTTAGTGCTCTAGTAGGGCCAGGAACCTGATTTCAGTGATTCAAGCAAGGAGTTGCAGAAAAGATGGTCACGGATTTGAGCGGCAATAATATTTTCAAGGAAAGGAAGATTGGAGAAGCAGCTGTAGTTTGCAAGGCAGAATGCTCCAATGTGAGTTTTATTTTTGGAAAATGTGACTGATGAGGGCATGTTTGAAAGACAGAACTGTATCAGAGGAGCAGGAACCATTTGCAGTGTCACTCATTTAGTAGGAATGGTGTCAACAGAGCAGCAGGTGGGTCTCATGGACAACCTGAGTTTGGAGAGGGCATGAGGTGAGATAGGAGAGAAACTAGAGAGATACAGGTTCAGAGCCTAGGGGAGGTTTGGCTTGCGGGAATGTGGAAGGGGTAGAGAGCAGACCAAGCTAAATGGATTGCCTCAAACACAATGACAAAGTAGTCCGTAAGTTCCTTACATTTATTGGAGGTAACAATGAAAGGGATGAGGGATTTAAGGAAAAAGTTGGTGGTGAAGAAAATAAATTTTTACTGTCCAGGATGATCATGGAGTAGCATATGGTTTTGCCAGAGGAGAGTGAGACCCGATAGTGTGGTCCAGACAGATCTGGTGGACAACTAAAGTAAGTCTGTGCCCCTTAGACTCAGCATTCGAAGATATTGGACATGCTGCATGTCGCATTATATCTCAAGGAAGGAGTATACACCAGTTTAGATGATGGAAAACTGTTCAGCATGTGTAGACTAAAGCAAAGACCAAATTTAAAGAAGTCATGACTCAAGATCCTGTTCATCGACATCTGTGCTCTGTGTTCCATATCTTAGGAGATCTACACCTCGCTTCAGCACACAGCTTTATCGCTGTTCTTTGTAGCTGAGATCAATCCAGTTATTTGCCTACCTGGGCAATACCCTATCTAGATAAAGAAATACTTCTTCCAAAGAAGACCTCAACTTTTAGAAATATAAGTAAGTGCATTTGCGATGAACGGAACTAAGAGTAATTTTAAATTGTACAATGCAGGTCGCCTATCATTGCCTCTCTGTGACTGTGAAACTTTCATTGTTTCTAGAACCTCATCAAAAATAATGAAAACCCAACTTCAAACAGTTATAAACATCAGTTATAAACATCACAAGATTCCAAATACAAATGTTTCTATATTCCACGTAGTGAAAAAATAGGACCCTTATAATAAAGGATGGGATTCAGTCAGTATAAAGGATCTTACCTCAGAAAATCAAGATGTAGAATCAATTTGGGTGGAGCTGAGAAACAACAAGGGACAGAAAACATTGGTGGGAGTAGTTATAGGCCCTCTAACAGTCTTTGTATAAATCAGGAAATTAGAGGTGCATGTAACAAGGGTAATATAGTAATCATAGGGGATTTTAATTTTCATACAGACCGGGCAAACCAAATTTGCCATAATAGTATGGAGGATAAGTTCATCAAACATATACAAGATAGTTTTCAAGATCAGTATGTTGAGGAACTGACTAGGGTGCAGCCTATTTTAGATCTAGTATTGTGCAATGAGAAAGGGTTAATTAATAACCTTGTAGTAAAGGAGCCTCCAGGGAATAGTAATGATAATATGATAGAATTTTATATTGAGTTTGAGACTGATATAGTTAAATGTAAAACTAGGGTCTTAAATCTTAATAAAGGGTGTTGGCTAAAGTAGATTGGGGAATTAGATTAAAAGATATGACGGTAGACAAGCGATGGCAAACATTTAAAGTAATTCAAAATTTGCAACAAATGTACATTCCCTCAAAGAATAAAAACCCATAAGAAAAGTGGTCCAACTGTGGCTAACAGATTTAAAGATAACATAAGATTAAAGGAAGAGGTTTATAATGTTGCCAAAAAGACTAGTAAACCTGAGGCAAAAACAAGAAATGCTGGAATCACTCAGCAGGTCTGGCAGCATCTGTGGAAAGAGAAGCAGAGTTAACGTTTCGGGTCAGTGACCCTTCTTCGGAACTGACAAATATTTAGAAAAGTCACAGATTAT
Source organism: Heterodontus francisci (assembly GCF_036365525.1). Classification (NCBI taxonomy): domain Eukaryota; kingdom Metazoa; phylum Chordata; class Chondrichthyes; order Heterodontiformes; family Heterodontidae; genus Heterodontus; species Heterodontus francisci. The sequence goes on along the minus strand of NC_090388.1, from coordinate 46,745,091 downwards.
AAGCAAGTGAGGTGGGGGTGGGGCAAGAGATAACAAAGGAGAAGGTGCAGATTGGACCAGGCCACATAGCTGACCAAAAGGTCACGGAGCAAAGGCAAACAATATGTTAATGGTATGTTGAAAGACAAAGCATTAGTACAGATTAGGTGTAAATACACTGAATATTGAACAGCAGCAAGTGCAAACCTGAAAAAAAAACCTGAAAAAAACCTGGGTAAGCAAACTGAACAAACTAAGATGAAATGAAATAAATGCAAAAAAAGATTGTAAAAAAGAATGTAAAAAAAAGGAAGAAAAAATAACTAAAAATGAAAGTAAAATGGGGGGCTGTCATGCTCTGAAATTATTGAACTCTATGTTCAGTCCGGCAGGCTGAAGTGTGCCTAATCGGTAGATGAGATGCTGTTCCTCGAGCTTGCGTTGATGTTCACTGGAACACTGCAGCAATCCCAGGACAGAGATGTGAGCATGAGAGCAGGAGGGAGTGTTGAAATGGCAAGCAACCGGAAGCTCAGGGTCCTGCTTGCGGACTGAGCGGAGATGTTCCGCAAAGCGGTCACCCAGTCTGCGCTTGGTCTCCCCAATGTAGAGGAGACCACACTGTGAGCAGCGAATACAGTATACTACATTGAAAGAAGTACAAGTAAATCGCTGCTTCACCTGAAAGGAGTGTTTGGGGCCTGGGATAGTGAGGAGAGAGGAGGTAAATGGGCAGGTATTACACCTCCTGCGATTGCAGGGGAAGGTGCCCTGGGACGGGGACGAGGTGGTGGGGGTAATGGAGGAGTGGACCAGGGTGTCGTGGAGGGAACGATCCCTTCGGAATGCTGACAGGGGAAGGGAGGGGAAGATGCGACTGGTAGTGGCATCACGCTGGAGGTGGCGAAAATGGCGGAGGATGATCCTTTGGATATGGAGGCTGGTGGGATGAAAAGTGAGGACAAGGGGAACCCTGTCACGGTTCTGGGAGGGAGGGGAAGGGGTGAGGGTAGAGGTGCGAGGAATGGGTCGGACACGGTTGAAGGCCCTGTCAACCACAGTGGGGGGAAATCCTCGGTTGAGGAAAAAGGAGGTCATAGTAAACCTGAGGATTGGGAGGATTTTAGCATTCAGCAAAGGTTGACCACGAAATTGATAGAGGGAGATAATAGAATATGACAAAGTTAGCAATAGATTTAAAAAACAGAATGTAAAAGTTCTGAAGTGTAAAAAGGAAGAGATTTAGTGAAATTAAATACAGGCAGAGGCAGGAAAATTATAATCAGGAATAAGGAAATTACGGAGGCATTAAACAAATACATTTTATCTGTCTTAACAGAAGTTACAAGAAATATTCCAAAAGTAGTGGAGAACCAAGGGCCTAGTGGGGATGAGGAACCTAGGGATATTATTATTAGTAAAGAAATAGTACTGGAGAAATTAATGAAACATAAAAGTCAACAAATTCCCTGGACCTGACAGCCTACATCCCAGTATTTTAAAAGAGGTAGCTACAGTGATAGTGGATGCATTTGTTTTGATCTTCCAGAATTCTCTAGATTCTAAAACTTTCCCAATGGATTGGAAGGTAGCAAACGTAACCTTACTATTTGAGCAAGAAGGGATAGAAAAAGGGAATTTAGACCAGTAAGCCTGCCATCTGTAGTAGGGAAAATGCTAGAATCTATTATTCGGTATATAGTAACAAAGAACTTAGAGAATCATATTATGATTAGGCAGAGTCAACATGGATTTATGAAAGGGAAATGTTGCTTGACAAATTTGTTAGAGCTTTTCGGGTTGTAATAGCAATAGATGAGTGGATGTACTGTATTTCAATTTTCAAAAAGCATTCAAGAGGTTATTATACAAAATTAAGTCTTATGGGATTGGGCATAATATATTAGCATAGATTGAGGATTGGTTAACAGATTGAGGATTGGATAACAGACAGAAAACAGAGAGTAGGAATAAACAGAACATTTTCAGTTGGCAGGCTGTAACTAGCAGAGTACCACAAGGATTAATGCTTGGGCCTCAGCTATTTACAATCTATATCAATAACTTGGACAAGGGGCAACAAAAACAAGAAATGCTGGAATCACTCAGCAGGTCTGGCAGCATCTGTGGAAAGAGAAGCAGAGTTAACGTTTCGGGTCAGTGACCCTTCTTCGGAACTGACAACTATTTAGAAAAGTCACAGATTATAAGCAAGTGAGGTGGGGGTGGGGCAAGAGATAACAAAGGAGAAGGTGCAGATTGGACCAGGCCACATAGCTGACCAAAAGGTCACGGAGCAAAGGCAAACAATATGTTAATATTAGACGAGGGGACCGGGTGTAATTTATCCAAGTTTTCTGACATTACAAAGTTAGGTGGGAAAGTAAGCTGTAAGGAGGATGTAATGGGATATAGACAGGTTAAGTGAGTGGCCAAGAACATGACAGATGAAATATAAAGTAGGCAAGTGTGAAGTTACCACTTTGGAAGGAAAAATAGGAAAGCAGAATATTTTTAAATGGTGAGAGACTGAAAAATGTTGGTATTCAAAAGGAATTTAGGACTGAGATAAGGAGAAATTTCTTCAAAGGGTTGTGGATGTTTGGCATTCTCTAAGCCAGAGAGCTGTGGATGCTCAGTCAGTGAATATATTCATCAATAGAATTGGGAATACTAAGGGAATTAAGGGATATGAGGATATTGCGGGCAGGATAGAGGATTGGTTAGCTAACAGGAAACAGAGAGCAGACATAAATGGGTAATTTTCAGGTTGGCAAGCTGTAACTAGTGGGATTCCACAGGATCTGTGCTGGAACCTCAACTATTTACAATCTATGTCATTAACTTGAATGAAGGGACAGAATGTATGGTTGCTAAATTTGCCGAATACAAAGATAGGTAGGAAAGTAAGTTGTGAAGAGGACATAAGGAGTCTGCAAAAGGATATAGATAGGTTAAGTGAGTGGGCAAAGATTTGGCTGATGGAGTATAAAGTGGGAAAGAGTGAACTTGTCCACTTTGGCTGGAAAAATAGAAAAACAGCTATAACCTTAATAATAGATTCCAGCATTTTATCTATGACAGATGTTAAGCTAACTGGCCTGTAGTTTCTGCTTTCTGTCTTCCTCCTTTCTTGAATAGTAGAGTTATATTTGCTATCTTCCATTCTGATGGGACCTTTCCAGAATCTAGGGAATTTTGGAAAATTAAAACCAATGCATCCACTATCTCAGCAGCCACTTCTTTTAAGAGCCTAAGATGAAGTTCATTAGGACTAGGGAATTGTCAGCTTTTAGTTCTAATAATTTTCTCAGTACCCTTTCCCTGGTGATGGTAATTGTTTTAAGTTCCTCCTCCCTTTCAACTCTTGATTCACAATTATTTCTGGGATGTTATTTGTATTCTCTACAGTGAAGACAGATGCAAAAAATCTGTTCAATTCCTCTGCCATTTCCTTATTTTCAATTATTAATTCCCCAGATTCATTCTCTAAAGGACCAACACTCACTTTGCTTACTTTTTTCCTTTTTAAATACCTATAGAAACTCTTACTATCAGTTTTTATATTTCTAGCTAGCTTTCTCTCATACTCTAATTTCTCTCTTATTCTTTTAGTCATTCTTTGCTGTTTTTATATTCTGTCCAATCTTCTGACCTGTGCTACTCTTCGCTGAATTGTATGCTTTTTCTTTCAATTTGATACTATTTTTAACTTCCTTCATTAGCCATGGATAGTGCGTCCTTCCCTGGAGTCTTTCTTTCTCACTGGAATGTATCTTTGCCGAGTGTTATGAAATATCCCTTTAAATGTCTGCCACTACATCTCTAATGATCTATCCCTTAACCTAATTTCCCAGTTTACTTTAGCCAGCTCTCTCCTCAATCCCTCATAATTACCCTTATTTAAGTTTAAAACACTAGTCTTAGATCCACTTATCTCACCCTCAAACTGAATGCGAAATTCAATCATGTTGTGATCGCTGCTACCTAGGGGCGCCTTTACTATGAGGTCATTAATTAATCCTGTCTCGTTACACATTACCAGATCTAGAGTAGCCTGCTCTCTGGCTCTAGAACGTGCTGCTCTAAGAAATTGTCCTGAAAACACTTCATGAACTCATCTTTAAAGCCACCTTTGCCAATCTGATTCATCCAATCTATCTGTAGATTAAAATCACCCATGATTATCACCGTACCTTTCTCACAGGCCCCCATTATTTCTTCCTGTATACCCTGTCCTACAGTGTGGTTACTGTTAGGAGGCCTATAAACTACTTCCAAAGTGACTTCCTACCTTTGCTATTTCTTACCTCTACCCAAACTGATTCTATATCTTGATTTTTAGAACTAAGGTCACCTCTCTCTATAGTATTAATGTCATCCTTAATTAACAGAGCTACCCCTCCACCTTTTCTTAGTTTCGTGTCCTTCCAAAATGTCATGTACCCTTGAATATTCAGGTCTCAGCCTTTGTCATCTTGCAGCCATGTCTCTGTAATGGCTATCAGATCATACATATTTATTTCTATTTGAGCTATCAATTCATTTGTTTTGTTATGAATGCTACGCGCATTCAAATACAAAGAGAATAGCATCTAGAGTATTGTGAACAGTTTTGGTCTCCTTACTTAAGAAAGAATATAATTGCATTGGAAGCAATTTAGAGAAGGTTCACGTGACTGATTCCAGGGATGAGAGGGTTATCTTATGAGGAAAGGTTGGACAGGTTGGGTCTGTATTCATTGGAGTTCAGAAGGATGGGATGTGATCTTATTGAAACATATAAGATCCTGAGGAGACTTGACAGGGTGGATCAGTGCTGGGGCTCTCCCTTGTGGGAGAGACTAAAACTAGGGAGCACAGTTTAAAAATAAGGGGTCTCCCATTTAAGACAAGATAAGGAGAAATTTTTTCTCTGGAGGGTCGTGAATCTGTGGAACTCTCTTCCCCAGAGAGCGGTGGAGGCAGGGTCATTTAATGTTTTTAAGGCAGAAGTAGACAAATTCTTGGCAAACAAAGGAGTCAAAGGGTATTGGAGGGTAGGCAGGAAGTGGAGTTGTGTTCACAAACAGATCAGCCATGATCTTATAGAATGGTGGAGCAGGCTCGAGGGGCTGAATAACCTACTCCTGCTCCTAGTTTGTATGTTCATATGTACATAGGTGGAATTGAGGTAGATCAGCCATGAGCATATTGAATAGTGGAGCAGTCTCGAAGAGCCGAATGGCCTACTCTTGCTCCTACTTCTTATGTTATGATCTTAGTATTTTCACAATATTTGCCAATTGAAAGCTTATTCTATTGTATTTTCAAAATCTAGTATGAAATACTTCTAAAATAATGAATAACATCTCTTCAAAATGATTACCACGGGTAGAAAATTGAAAATTAAATTGCTAATGAAAGAAATATACCAGTGGAGATTACTCTCTCAATTTACCTATCCCAGGCGCAGTATCTCCTGCCAGGACAGCGTTCTCTGCATCATCAAACAAATGATATGCATAGAACCCCTTGATGTGCCTATCCCTATGCTGCTCATACCCTAAGACAATACCCTCACCATTTGTATGCAAACAATAGCAAAATGATATGTTAGCAAAATGTGTGTTAATTAACCATATTGCCAAAATAAGCTTAGTCAAGAGATTCTAGGGGCAGTGCTGATGTCATCTAATTAATCTGAGAGTATATAATAAATATATAAAACCGCACCCTGTAGTTCCGATGAAAAATAAATCTGTGTGTGCCTAATAGGAAAGCAATGATTTACTCAAGTCCATCATTGTTTTCATCCATCACTGTCATTTCTTTCAATTATGAAAAATATAATTTCATCAGAGGAAGAAAATATCAATAATTTACTCATGATATAAATATTAATAATATAATTTACTCCATGCAGTATCACTGATTATGATACTTCGCAATTCTACTATTCTTGTTGCTTTTCCTGGGATGCTTCAGCCTTATGTCATTTCCAGACCTTTGCCTAGTATTTCACTGATGTCTTCAGTAAAGTACTTCACCCATCATTTTAAGGATTAAAGCAGGGGTCCCCAAAATATGGCCCGCAGGCCAAATGCAGCCCAATTAATTTTTCTGACCAGCCCCAAAACAAGTGCTTAAAAAAAATTGATTGCACTGATCAATTTAATAAGTATTAAGGTATGGCCTATGGAAATGGGTATAAATCTGACCGTGCACTGCAGAAAAAACGCAAGCCCATGACGCATTGATGTCTCTCTACTCTCATTGGTTCAATCAAAGGCAAGTAGCAAATAGGCCTATTAAACAGAATGCATTGCAACAATCAGACTTCAATATTTTTGTTGTCGTCCTTTTCAAGTACCACATCATTAAGCCATCATGTCAAAGAAACGAAAGATTGATGCAGAATGTTGCAAATTTACTGAAAAGTGGTCAGACGAATATTTTTGTGTCCCTCACATAGATAAAATTATTTGCTTGATATGCTGAGATGCCATTGCGGTTTACAAGGAATATAACATTAGAAGGCATTGCGAGACAAAACACCAGGACAGGCTCTCTGAATATATGGGTGAATGCAGGAAGGAAAAATTTGAGCTGTTGAAAAAATCCCTCGCAGGCCAGCAAAACCTCTTCAAAAGGAAATTTGAGGAAAACGTTGCCTCTGTTAAAGCCAGCTACTGAATGTCTCAGCTAATAGCAGCGGGCGGCAAGCGTTTTACAGAGGGAGAGGTTATCAAGCACTGCATGCTACAAGTAGTGGAGGAAGTATGCCCAGAAAAGCGAGACCTCTTCGAAGTGGTGAGTCTGTCAGCTAGCACAGTTACTAGAAGAGTAGAGGACTTAGGTGACGACCTGTTGACGCAATTACAAGGTTATGCCCAAAAGTTTGATGTTTTTCTATTGCTTTGGACGAGAGTAATGATATTGTTGACACAGCTCAGTTGCTTGTATTCATTCGTGGTATTGACGAATCGTTCAACATTACCGAGGAACTGGCAGGGCTGCATAGTATGAAAGACACTACTACAGGGGGGCAGACATTTATACGAATGTCTGCAAAACATTCGAGCGTCTGGATTTAAAGTGGGAAAATCTGAAGTGTGTAACCACTGACGGGGTAAGGAACATGACGGGGAAAAATGCCGGGTTGATGGGTAGAATTAACAGCCATGTAGAATCAATGGGCATAGCAAAACCAATCGGATTACACTGCATTATCCCTCAACAGTCGCTTTGTGAAAAGGCATTAGACTTCGATGAGGTTGTGAAAGTCTTAGTGTCAACGGTAAATTTCATCCGTTCTCGTGCACTCAACCACAGACAATTCCAAAGTTATTTGGAAGAAATTGATGCACTGTACAACGACGTGCTCTACCACAGTGACATTCGGTGGCTGAGTCGCGGCAGAATGCTCAAAAGATCTTTGGAGCTGCACATCGAAATCAACACATTCATGACTGAAAAAGGCAGGCCTGTGAAAGAACTTTTTGATAGCCAGTGGCTATGGAAGCTCGTTTTTCTAACCAATCTGACTCCGCACATAAATAATCTCAACATTAAATTGCAGGGCAAAGGGAAGCTAATCTGCGATTTATATAGCTATGTGAAAGGATTGGAGATGAAGCTGCAACTGTTTAGTAAGCAGTTAGCTGAGGACAAACTCAATCATTTTCCAGCTTCTGCAACTCTCAAACAGAGCCAAACCCTGGGAACGGAATTTCCAAGGGACATGGCAGTGCAAAAGGTTGCATTGCTACAAGAGCAGTTTTCCGAGAGATTCCAAGATTTCCACTGACATGATGCTGACATACGGCTTTTTGAAAATCCGTTTGCTGTCAGTGTTGATTCAGCACCAGAATCTTTACAAATGGAACTCATTGATCTCCAGACAAACAATGCTTTGAAGGACAAGTACAATGAATGTGATTTGATTGGATTCTACAAGCACCTCCCAAGTGACAATTTTTCATGTATGAAAAAAATTGCGTGGGGCTTCTTTACTATGTTTGGCAGCACATACATTTGTGAACAGACATTTCCACGGGTGAGGATTTCCAAATCAAGGTTCAGTTCAAGACTATCCGACGATGATCTGCACGCTGGAGTGTGCATTGCTGTCTCCAATATGACCCTACACACTGGCCACTTAGTCAGTGAGAAGTAAGCGCATAAATCACACTGAGGGTTTCAGAGAATGATTCCTCCATCAGGCCTGGAAGTACATGTTTGTTAATGGCCCTTTGGTAAAAAAGTTTGGGGACCCTTGGATTAAAGTATTAAAAAGATCAGAAATATCAAGTGTCTTATCCAGGATATTACAAAATGTCCTGGCATGTTTGACTTGGTTGATACATTTGTCAACAATCATGATAGACATTATATCAAGAATTTCATCCTGAAGCAGATGGCACATATAGAGGACACTTTTGTTTCAAGTTTCAAATGCTGGTTGATGGCAGAATCAAATGCTGCCCATGCCTCCAATAATTCTGTGCTTCCCCTGTTAACATAATCCTCACTTTCATCATGTGTTAGCATTATGAAGTAAAGTGCTGAAAGGACTTGTGAATGGGAAATTTAGTTTTAAAACTTCCTGACAGTTTATTGGATAGAAAGACAGTCACTTGTATCTATTGTCACAGAAATACATCTAGTCTGCTGTAGCACCAGCTAAACAAGACTTCACTTCCCAAAAGAAATGTTGCAGTAGTTCTTCCACTATAGGTGACAACAATAAGTCAGTTTTGACAGCATACTCTTAGTAATTTAGGATCGCTGCAAGCCCATGAATCAAGCTAAATACAATGATAACTAACTGCAGACCCATTATCACTAAGCAATACAGGGCTAAGATATTAAAATAGCATCTTCCAATCAGTCTTGACTTCCAAAGAAACCATTGTATTGCGAACAGGTGATCCATATAAAAATGAAAAGAGTACAATAAAAACAGAAAATGCTGGAAATACCCAGCAGGTCAGGCTGCACCTGTGGAAAGTGAAACTGTTAATAATTTTCAGGTCAATGACCTTTCGTCAAGACTGGAAAGAGATGGGACAGGTTTTAGCAAGTATAGAAACAGGAAAAGAAGGGGTGAGGAGGAGGAGGCAAGGAAAACAAAAGGGAAGATCTGTGATAAAATGGAAGGCAGGAGTGATTAAATGACAAAAGGGATGATGGTCACTCAAGCTAATAGGACATGTAAAGAAACAATAGATCGGCCTAGAGGAGCTGTAAATGGCTTCAGCAGACTATTACCTGCACCTGCTGTGCAGAAAAATGGGAGCAGTGGTCAGGATCTGAAACTGTTGATCTGGAAAGTTGAAAAATCTACAATATTGTTGCTACTAAAGGAGTCAGGAGGGCTAAAAGGGGTCATGAAAAGTCATTGGCAAACAGGATTAAGGATAATCCCAAGGCGTTTTATACATATATAAAGAGCAAGAGGGTAACAAGAGAAAGGGTTGGCCCGCTCAAGGACAGAGAAGGGAATCTATGTGTGGAGCCAGAGGTAATGGGTGAGGTACTAAATGAGTACTTTGCATCAGTATTCACCAAAGAGAAGGACTTGGTGGATGATGAGCCTAGGGAAGGGAGTGTAGATAGTCTCAGTCATCTCATTATCAAAAAGGAGGATATGTTGGGTGTCTTGCAAAGCATTAATGTAGATAAGTCCCCAGGGCCTGATGGGACCTACCCTAGAATACTAAGGGAGGCAAGGGAAGAAATTGCTGGGGCCTTGACAGAAATCTTTGCATCCTCATTAGCTACAGGTGAAGTCCCAGAGGACTGGAGAATAGCCAATGTTGTTCCTTTGTTTAAGAAGGGTAGCAAGGATAATCCAGGAAATTATAGGCTAGTGAGCCTTACGTCAGTGGTAGGGAAACTATTAGAGAGGATTCCTCAGGACAGGATTTACTCTCATTTGGAAACAAACGCACTTATTAGCGAGAGACAGCATGGTTTTGTGAAGGGGAGGTTGTGTCTCACTAATTTGATTGAGTTTTTTGAGGAAGTGACAAAGATGATTGATGAAGAAAGGGCAGTGGATGTTATCTATATGGACTTCAGTAAAGCCTTTGACAAGGTCCCTCATGGCAGACTGGTACAAAAGGTGAAGTCACACGGGATCAGAGGTGAGCTGGCAAGATGGATACAGAACTGGCTCAGTCATAGAAGACAGAGGGTAGCAGTGGAAGGGTGCTTTTCTGAATGGAGGGATGTGACTAGTGGTGTTCCGCAGGGATCAGTGCTGGGACCTTTGCTCTTTGTAGTGTATATAAATGATTTGGAGGAAAATGTAGCTGGTCTGATCAGTAAGTTTGCGGACGACACAAAGGTTGGTGGAGTTGCGGATCGTGATGAGGATTGTCAGAGGATACAGCAGGATATAGATCGGTTGGAGACTTGGGCGGAGAAATGGCAGATGGAGTTTAATCCGGACAAATGTGAGGTAATGCATTTTGGAAGATCTAATGCAGGTGGGACGTATACAGTAAATGGCAGAACCTTTAGGGGTATTGACAGGCAGAGAGATCTGGGCGTACAGGTCCACAGGTCACTGAAAGTGGCAACGCAGGTGGATAAGGTAGTCAAGAAGGCATACGGCATGCTTGCCTTCATCGGTCGGGGCATAGAGTATAAAAATTGGCAAGTCATGATACAGCTGTACAGAACTTTAGTTAGGCCACACTTAGAATATTGCATGCAATTCTAGTCACCACACTGCCAGAAGGATGTGGAGGCTTTGGAGAGGGTACAGAAGAGGTTTACCAGGATGTTGCCTGGTCTGGAGGGCATTAGCTATGAGGAGAGGTTGGATAAACTCGGATTGTTTTCACTGGAACGACGGAGGTGGAGGGACGACATGATAGAGGTTTACAAAGTTATGAGCGGCATGGACAGAGTGGATAGTCAGAAGCTTTTTCCCAGGGTGGAAGAGTCAGTTACTAGGAGACATAGGTTCAGGGTGAGAGGGGCAAAGTTTAGAGGGGATGTGCGAGGCAAGTTCTTTACACAGAGGGTAGTGAGTGCCTGGAACTTGCTGCCGGGGGAGGTAGTGGAAGCAGGTACGATAATGATGTTTAAGAGGCATCTTGACAAATAGATGAATAGGATGGGAATAGAGGGATACGGTCCCCGGAAGTGCAGAAGGTTTTAGTTTAGGCAGGCTTCAAGATCGGCGCAGGCTTGGAGGGCCGAATGGCCTGTTCCTGTGCTGTACTGTTCTTTGTTCTTTGACACGCCAGTTATTGCTTTGACTGGCAATTACTGGATGTCTGAGAGCAATCACCGCTATGTTGGACTCACTGCCCACCCAATTGATGCTGCTTAGACACAGTCTTTTGCTGCCAAGCTTACAGAAGAGATACACTATGCTGAAATATGTCAAACACATTTCCTGGATACATGCAAAAGACTGGAATATACAAGGCCAGGTAATATCAGTTGATACTGACACTGTATGCAATGTGATAGCAGCCATTCCTTTGCCATTTGAGCACATGCCACGCATCACTCACAATCTATAGAGTGCGTCACAGTAACGTTTCACGCTGTCGGGTTCAAAAACTTGCTGACAAAACTCATGGGCCATTTCAAACACAGCCCACCAAAAGTGCAGAACTGGAAACACAACAGCCCACAAATGGACAGAAACAGGAATCAAGACATTTCAACTTGATAGAACTCAGCATTACAGAGGGTTCAACCACATCAGCTCTTCAGAACGACAATCTAGCAGTGCCCACCCCTGCCGAATTTGAAAAACTCTAGAAGCTAGAAGCCGTTTCACTCCAGCTCTGCATGTATGTTGTTATGACCAGGTGAGAAAGGTGCCTGGGGGTCTTTTACTGTCTTCACTTGGTCTTATTATAACAGGGTTTAATTTTAAACACACTGTGTTTTGAGTTTCCCCTTGGTGAATCCTTGTTCACCGCTTTCCAATTATAAGGCAAAGAAATGAGCACACCAGGTTTTCTTAAGTTTAAAGAAGAAAAGTGAAATTTATTAAACTTTAAACTTAAACTCTAATTTGGTTAACACCTATGCCGCGCCCCACGCGAGCATGCATATGCGATACGCACTGGCAAATAGGGACAGAAAAGAGGAGAAAAATAAAATGGAGAGGTATGAGGCAACCCCTGAAGAGGGTTTTTTTTTAACTGTGCTTCGAGCTCGCTGGACGGTCCTTGATTGTAGATTATTTTGCTTCTCGTTGGGGCCCAGTATTCTTCTTAAACCTTGTTTACTGTCGGAGACTTTGGGGTTCATATGTCTTCAATGGTTTCCAAAGCTGGTGAGAGTGAGGTGAGAGTAGACAGGAGCGAGATGTTCTCAGTCCAGGAGAAAACAGCTTTCTGAGTTCAAAGTTCTGTGGCTTGTTCAAATTCAAAAAACCAACAGCCAGCCAGTCATGTGACTAAACTGGTCAAACCACTTCTTCGATGTATTGGGGAAGCAAGGACTGGGTCCCTTGTACCAACGCTGTCTGCTAGCATGCAAATGTCTATCCAGTCAGGGGCCTGGCAATTCCTTGTGATAGGCCCTCTTTTCTTCCCAGCCACAATTTTAAGTTTTAATGTTCGTTTGGCGAAATAATGTGTGCCTCAGTTTTGGCAGGTGGGGGGCTTGCCTGACAATGTAAATGAGCTCCTTGAATATGTTTCCTGCTCTGTGTTAACTGCATGGTGCCATTTATTTTATGTTATGGCTGTCTCAGGTGATGATTAATCATATGTTGTTTGGTATAAGAACACTTGCACTACAGATTTGACTTGTAAATATTTGTAATGGCAAATTAACTTGTACTAGTTGCTGCACAAGCAAGTTTGACTCTCCCAGCAGCTGCATCTAAGAAGATTTAAGTGACCAACCTTTGTCATTTGAAATAACTCAACAATCCGTCCATAGTTACAGACTATTAGTGTGTTTCACTTACTAATCATGTTTCTTGAACTAGCAGGACTACAGCCAATTTAAGGTGGACTCATAGCCAAACAATTGGGCGGTTGACTCCCAATCAGAAAGTCATGTGCTCCAACCTTGCGAATGCTTACCGCCTCTTAGTTAAATTAAATTTCCCAATTCCATTTCTGGATTGCCTATGTTTTAAGTGCCCCTTTTTAAATTGGGTAACATTGCCCTGTTTTCAGCCAGGAGAAGTAAGGCCTAGATTACAGAAATAAGACAATTCACTTCTCAAAAAGAACCTTGATTTAGGTCTCACCATGCAAATCATAAGAAACTTGTTTGGGCTGTAGTCTGACCTGTGCCCCCCAGCTAGGCAACCTCCTAAAGGGAAAAACATTTTTTTTATTTGTTCATGAGATGTTGGTGTCACTGTCAAGGCCAGTATTTATTGTCCAAATCTAGTTTCCCTTCAGAAGGTGGTGGTGAGCCACTTTCTTGAACCGCTGCAGTCTGTGTGGTGTAGGTATACCAACAGCGCTGTTAGTTAGGGAGTTCCAGGATTTTGACTCAGTGACAGTGAAGGAATGGCAATATATTTCCAAGTCAGGATGGTGTGCAACTTGGAGGGGTGCTTGCAGGTGGTGTTCCAAGTCAGAACGGTTTGTGACTTGGAGGGGAACTTGCAGGTGATGTTCCCATGTCCCTGCTGCCCTTGTTCTTCTAGTTGGTTGAGGTCACGAGTTTGGAAGGTGCTGTTGAAGAAGCCTTGGCAAGCTGCTGCAGTGCATCTTGTAAATGGTACATGTTAGACTGATTTCCTGTTCTATTTCCTTTCAGAGGTCAGTTGTAACAACCACAGAGTCAGATTTTTACCTTTAACGAGTTCCTGTTACACAATCCAACATGAGTAGGCCGTCAAATCATTTGATTATATAATTCCTGATTATTGAGTTCACAATTCACTATAAGAACTCAGGTACCAAGCGTTATCATTCCAGTCTGACTACAGCAAACAGTGGTTTGCTCAAAACACTTATACCAGTTCTGCCTTTGTTCTATACCTTCCATGCACACTAATACTAAATTACAATACATTAAGACACATAATGCAGACTTCAGATAATATGGAGCCAAGAAAATACACTCATGTTCATCAGTCTCTCCCAATGATTCGGTTAAGCATTTTAATCACTATTATTATAAATAGTGACCAAATAACATGTCCCAGACCCTCAAGACATGTGACCTTCCCATTCCTTCAGCTCCTCAATCTTTTACAAAGCATCCATGTTCATCAGAACTGAAAGCTGTTTCAACTCATCTTTTGCTGATCCCCCAAACAATGAGGTACATTGAAATACATGGGTAGTGTGAACTCACATTCCCACAGTACACACTGCAGCTATGGTGCACCAGTGGTGGAGAGAGTGAATGTTTGAGGTTGTAGATGGGGTGCCAATGAAGCAAGGTGCTTTGTTATGGGCTTCTTGAGTGGTATTGGAACTGCACTCATCCAGGCAAGTAGAGAGTACTCCATCACACTCCTGACTTGTGCCTTGTAGATGGTAGAAGGTCTTTGGGGAGTCAGGAGATGAGTTACTCGCTGCACAATACACAGTCTCTCACCTGCTCTTGCAGCCAAAGTGTTTATGTGGCTGGTCAAGGTTCTGGTTAATGGTGACCCACATTCAGTGATGGAAATAGTCATTGCCAGGCACTTGTGTGGCATGCATGTTACTTGCCAATTATCAATCCAATCCTGAATGTAGTCCAGGTCTTGCTGCATGCATATGAACATGAAACACAATAAACATGGTTTCTTCTCAGTGCTGTTGAATTTAATACTCACAGAGTGGATAAGCACTTCCTAATTCTAAATGATAATCAGTGCATGTATCAACATGGTTGTGAAGTGGGACCAGAAGGGTAACATTAGTAGAATTAGTATTAGAATGTATTAATAAGTTTAGAAGAATCACTGTAGTTGTGAGGGGCCCGTTGAATGATGAGATGCTTGCTTGACCACTATGCTGGAACTGTACAACTCTATTTAATTGCCTCCACATCTGTGTAAACATGCTGTCCTTTCTTCACTAATCAGAGAGATAAGGGGAAAGGCTGGAGACGATACAAGCAGTAAACTAAGGGAGCTGACAGCTTCAAGGTTTGGGAGGAGATAGCAGGAGAATGTTTGTGGGGCATGTGGGGAATGTGTCAGGGTTAGCGTGAACAAATGAGTAATGGTTATTGTATTCTATAAATGTGTGCTTCAGACTCTGTTTCACTGTGAAGTTGTTTGGGTGACCAGAGAACCTCTCCCTTGCAGATGCTTGACAAAATAAAGTCCTTATTTGCTTTAATCCCGTGGACTCAAGAGAAGTTATATTTTCTCCACAACAATTTGGTGTAGTCAGCAGCATCCTCAAGGCTCAGTCACTGGTGCCTGGTCCAACATTGACCTCAGAGAGCGGGTGAGTGCATTTACTTTACCACCCATTAGATAGGGAGTTCGGTGTTTGGGACGGAAAGCTGGTGGGCCGATTTGAGGATCCGAACCAAAGAACGGGTGGAGTAACTAAAGACAGCACAGTGCCAGGATCGCAGTTCCTTGGGTAAACGAGGAGGTAGTATCGTTCTCGGGGTTAACCAAGCAAAGTAAGAATGATCGGAGAGGAAGCGAGAGGTCCGTTTCCCACGTAGGAATGATCGTAGGGTAATGAGAGGTCCGTACCCACACAAATAGTAACAATAGTCAGACTATAAAACATCAGTCATGGCAAATAAGGATCCGGAGTGTGGACCCAAAGGGTCACCCACCAAATTTTTGGCAGCCAAAAACAAGAAGACTTTAAAAAAGACCATAAAAACAGAAATCCAATACATGCTGGCAAACCACCTAATTGAACCCAGTCAAAGCAGTTGGAGTTCCCCAGTGGTATTAATGCCTAAACCTGATGGTTCAACTGGACTCTGCATAGACTACAGAAAGATTAGTGCAGTAATAAAGACAGACTCCTACCCAATTTCTCGCTTGGAAGACTGTATTACAGAATGGGCAGTGCCACATTTCTTACAAAAATAGATTTGTTAAAGGGATACTAGCAAGTTCCTTTAACACCCCAAACTAAAGAAATATCGGCCTTTGTCACACCAGATAGTCTTTTCCAATGCCGAGTGATGCCATGCGGGCTAAAAAATGCCCGAGCTACTTTTCAGAGACTAATGAATCAAGTGGGAGCCAGTGTTCCTAACTGTGTAGTTTACCTTGATGATGTGCTAGTATACAGTGACACTTGGAAAGACCACCTGGAACAACTAGAAGCTCTGTTTAGAAATTCACTGTTAGCTGATTTGGTAATAAACTTTGCCAAAAATTCAAAAACCAGAATACTAGACTATTTTGATGGGGTTTACTATTACACCCCTATCATTTGAAGATTATCCACATTGCGGGCAAAAATAATGTAATTGCAGATGCTTTATTTAGAACCTAACTTTGCTTTGAGTTATCTGAGTGCAAAGATGTTATAAAGCAGAACTGTGTTAACTATAGGTAAAGAATGAATGATATCAGTGTGAAAATATGTTTATTTTTTTCATCTATTCTTTTCCACACTTTGTAATGAAATGCATTTACAAATGGTGTTTCATTCCTCTAAGGGTGGAGGTGTTGTGAGGGCTCCCTTTTTTTTGTTAAATTTTAAAAATGTGTGCTTTAAAACTGAAAGGGTGTCCATGGATGTGTTTGTTTTTACAAGGGTCACTGAGAGGTCTCGATTGTAAACAGCTATTGGGAGGCACCTATCTTCAAATAATTACCCAGCAGGCATTGTTTTTGATTTGGGGAAAGATGTTTACAAAGAAATGACCGGTCAAGATTTATAGGGGTCAAGAGGCTTGACTCTTGTGACATTGTTTCTGGTTTTCCTTTGAAAGTGAGTTGGGATATGGACAATGGTTTGAAAAGACAGTTGGAGAAAACTTGCCAAGGGAGCAAAGCCCCAGCTCAGTCTGTTCCAGTTCTTTGAAAAAGCATGCCAGTTATCCATCTCTTGAGAAGCTGAGAAGCAAGTGCAAGAAACTGCCTGAAACCCCTGTTACTGCATTTTCCCTGGAAAGCCTGCCCAAACTGATCTTCAAAGCCACCTGACAAGAACTGTTCTAGGAAGATCCCAGTGACAGGCATCTACGCGTATTTGGGATGCCAAACCAAAAAAGGACATCTGACATTTTTTCATATCTTTTTTCTTCAAGAGTTAGCAAGTATTTTGGCCAATGTATTCTTTTTTTTGTTTTTTGTGTGTGTGTGTGTGTGAGAGAGAAGGGCTAAGGGAGCTTTTATATTTTGATCTATGTGTTTATGCTTTTCTTCATTACTGGTTAAGACTTGTTTTATAATGCACGGATAATTTTATTGTTTATTAAAGAAACCTGGTTGGTGTGTTTTATTCTGGGATAAAAATAGAGTCTATGACCTTATGGATAAGTGGGGAAAAAATTAAATATATGTTGTGACCTGTGAAGAAGTGGAACTAGAATAAACAGTGCACTCTTCCGCCTTGGTCATAACACACTCCCCTCAACCACTGTAGCTAGCACTGAATCTGTGGAAGGACTTTTATTTGGTAGGCAGCTGTGTATTATTTAAATTTGCTGACTCCTGAAAATCTGCTCTGATCAGCAGTAAACACAAGGGATGCGTGGAATTCCTTCCCAGTTTCGTTTCTTCTGGCATTACAACCATGCGGAACAATCCAGCTAAATCCCCTATCTGTTAAAACTTTTAAGATTTCACTGTTGCATTGAACAACAGAGGATGCACTAAGGAATCTTTGATATCCTATTCCTGTGTGTATACTGCTAATACTAGGGCATATTGATTTAAAAGGCAGCTTAAACAGTAAAATCAGATGAAATCCTCATGATGCTATTCAATTTATATATTAGTTTCCAAGCACCATGCTGAAGATGGATATATCATTTGCAGCAAAATGCCAGATAGCCTCTGCTCTTGTTGAAAAATAATTTAAAAATCAAAGAAATGCAGATTAAAATCTAACTTCCCACTACAGGTGCGAATTTAATTGCAAATTGGAGTATTATTGTGCTCTTCCTTTTATTCTTCAAAAAATCCGGAAAAGCCATATTGAAATCTTTGAGTGGTAGGTGAGAAGGAAATTGCAAGGATCTCCAGGACCCATCAAAGGCCAAAGTTGTTAATTTTTAATTAATTTAAGTGATAGCTTTGATATTTTATGAAATTGCTTTAGATTTGAACTATCGTACCCAACAAAAGGGCCCCTATTCCTGTATTTTGAAACAATGTTCTGCCAGATGGAAATGAAGAGTTGATTTTGTATGATTGTACTCGTAACAGGTCGACAGGCATTCCTGTGAGATATCTTTCTTGTGGGGGTGGAGGGCATGTACTTTGACATTTCCTATGTTGGCTATTTAAAAGACCTATTCAGTTTAGTCCTACACCCCAGCATGTCCCCAGTTTGTCATGCTATTTGTCCGACATCCAGTATTGGAATAAGCAGAAATTTCTTCCAATTAAATATTGGGAAGACTGAAGCCATTGTCTTGGGTTCCCACCACAAACACCGTTCCCTAGCCATCAACTTGGTCCCCCTCCCTGGCCATTGTCTGAGGTTAAACCAGACTGTTTGCAGACTTTGCATTCTGTTTGACCATGAGCTGAGCTTCTGACCACATATCCTCTGCCTATCACCATGACTGCCTACTTCCACCTCTGTAATATTGTCTGTCTGCCTTGCCTCAGCTCATCTGCTACTAAAACCTTCAATCATGTAATAGAAACAGAAAGTGCTGGAAATACTCAGCAGGTCTGGCAGCATCTGTGGAGAGAGAAGCAGAGTTAACGTTTCAGGTCTGTGACCTTTCATCATCCATCTGTTTGTCATTTCTAGCTGGACTATTCCAATGCTTTTCTGGCCAGCCTCTCACCTTGTACCCTCTGTAAACTTGAGTTCATCCAAAACTCTGCTGTTATATCCTAACTTGGACTACACCCTGTTCACCAATCACCACTGTGCTCGCTGATCTGTATTGGTTGCCGGTCCGGCAACCCCCCCGATTTCAAAATTCTCATCCTTGTTTCCACATCCCTCCATGGCCTTATGTCTGTAACCTCCGAGATATCTGTGCTGCTCTAATTCTAGCCTCTTGTACATGCTCTATATTTTTTCTTTGCTCCGCCATTGGAGGGCATGCCTTCAGCTGCCAAGTCCCTAAGCTCTGGAATTCCCTCCCTAAACCTTTCTAACTCTCTATCCCGCTTTGTAAGGCACTCCTAAAACCTACCTAGATTTCTCTCACCTTAGCTAATATTTTCTTATGTAGCTCAGTGCCAAAAATTGTTTGATAATTGCACTAATGAAGTGCCTTGAGACGCTTTACACATTAAATGTGCTATACAGGTTTTGAATAGTTATGGAAAAGGACAAGAAACAATCAAGTGTAAAGATACTTAAGCTGACTTCAGTATGTTGAGATGGGATCTGGCCCAGATGGATTAGAATCAAATATTGGTCGGCCAAAACACTATTTGAACAATGAGTGACCTTCAAAGAGAAGATGGTTTGGGTTGAAATTGCGGAGGCTTTGGCCACAATCTTTCAATCCACCTTAGATATGGGGATGTTGCCAGAGGACTGGAGGATTGCAAATTAGACTCCTGTTTAAAAAAAGGGAGAGGGGTAAACCCAGCAACTGCAGACCAGTCAACTTAATGTCAGTGGTGGGGAAATTTTAGATTCAATAATCTGAGACAAAATTAATTATCATTTGGAAAAATGTGGGCTAGAAATGAAAGTCAGCTTGGGTGTGTTAAAGGCAAGGCATATTTAACTAACTTGATTGAGCTCCTTGCAGTAATAGAGATAATGAGGGGTAGTGTGGTTGATGGACTTTCAAAAGGTGTTTGACAAAGTACTTAATAGACTTGTCAGCAAAATTGAAGCCCATGGAAATAAAGGCATAGTGGCAATGTGGACATGTGCAATTGGCTCAGGGCCAGAAAGCAGAGAGTACTTGTGAATGGCTCTTTATCAGACTGGAGGGAAGTATACAGATGTGTTCCCCAGGGATATTAGGATCACTGTTCTTTTTGTTAGTTTAGTTTAGAGATGCAGCACTGAAACAGGCTCTTCGGCCCACCGAGTCCGTGCCGACCATCAACCACCCATTTTATACTAATCCTACACTAATTCCATATTCCTACCACATCTCCACCTGTCCCTATATTTCCCTACCACCTACCTATACTAGGGGCAATTTTTTATAATGGCCAATTTACCTATCAACCTGCAAGTCTTTGGCATGTGGGAGGAAACCGGAGCACCCGGAGGAAACCCACGCAGACACAGGGAGAACTTGCAAACTCCACACAGGCAGTACCCGGAATTGAACCCAGGTTGCTGGAGCTGTGAGGCTGCGGTGCTAACCACTGCGCCACTGTGCCGCCGTTATATATTAATAACGTAGACTTGGGTATACGGGGCATAATTTCAAAGTCTGCAGATGACACAAAACTCAGAAATGCAGTAAACAATGACGAGGATAGTAACAGACTTTGGGAAAACATAGACTGGTAAAAAGGGAAGGTGAAATTTAATGTGGAGAAGTGTGAACTCTTACATTTTGTTAGGACGAATGAGAAGAGACAGTATAAACTAGAAGTGCAGGAACAGAGACACCTCGGAGTGCATGTATACAAAATCTTTGAATGTGGCAAACCAAGTTAGGAAGGCTGTGTTTTTTTAAAAAACAGAGGAGATTCTTGGTTTTATTAATAGAGGAATAGAGTTACAAAAGCAAGGACGTTATGCTAAACCTTTCTAAAATACCGCTTAGGTCTCAGCTAGAGTATTGTGTTCAATTCTGGAATTTAAGAAGGATGTTAAGGGCTTAAGGAGGGTGCAGAATTGATTTACTAGAATTTTGCCAGCCATGAGGGACTTCAGTTATGTGGAGAGACTGCAAAAGGTTGTTCTCCTTCGTGCAGTAAGAGGTATTCAAAATCATAAAGGGTTTTGATAGAGTAAATAGGGAGAAACTGTTTGCAGTGGCAGAAGGGTTGGTAACCATAGGACACAGAATTAAGGTGATTTAAAAAGTACCAGAGGAGAAATGAGGAAACTTATTTTACACAGTGATTTGCTGTGACCTGGAATGTAATGCCTGAACCGGTGGTGGAAGCAGATTCAATAACTTTTAGAAGGAAATTGTATAAAACTCAAAGCACCTGATCAAAAGATGAGATGCTATTCCTCAATCTTCTATTGAGCCTCATTAGAGCAGTGTAGGAGGCAGAGGTCAGAGTGGGAGTGGGGTGAAGAATTGAAATGACTGACAGGTAACTGGAAGCTCGGGGTCACGCCTGCTGAGTGACTGGACGTGTTCCACAAAATGGCCATCCGATCTGTGTTTGATCTCCCTAATGTAGTGAAGACTGCATCATGAGCAGTGAATACAGTACACTTTATTTATTTAGAGATACAGCACTGAAACAGGCCCTTTGAGTCTGTGCCGACTATCAACCACCCATTTATACTAATCCTACATTAATCCCATATTCCTACCACATCCCCACCTTCCCTTAATTCCCCTACCACCTACCTACACTAGGGACAATTTATAATGGCCAATTTACCTATCAACCTGCAAGTCTTTGGCTGTGGGACGAAACCGGAGCACCCGGCGAAAACCCACACGGTCACAGGGAGAACTTGCAAACTCCGCACAGGCAGTACCCAGAATCGAACTCTGGTCACTAGAGCTGTGAGGCTGTAGTGCTAAGCACTGCGCCACTGTGCCGCCCTAAACTATTTTGAAACAAGTAGAAGTAAATTGCTTTTTCACAGAGTTATTTATGGCACAGAAGGAAGCCATTCGGTCCATCGAGCCCATGCCAGCTCTCCACGAAGCTATGCTGTCAGTCTCGTTGCCTGGCTCGATCCCCACATAGAAGGAGTATTTAGGATCCTGGACTGGGGGGAAGGGAAGGAGGGAAGAGGGCAGACGTAGCAACTCCTGGGCTTGCAAGGAAAGGTGGGATGAATAGGGGGTGTTGGGGGTGATTAAAGAGTGGAGCAGGGTTTAGCAGAGGGAATGGTCCCTTTGGAGGGCTGAAAGGGGAGGACAGGGGAAGGTGAGCATGGTGCTGACATCAAGCCGGAGGTGACAGAAATGATGGAGGATGATCCGTTGAATGTGGAGGCTAGTGGCGTGGAAGGCGAGGACAAGGGGAACCCTATCGTGATTCTGAGAGGGAGGTGAGAGCAGAAATGGGATGGACATGGTTGAGGGTGATGTCAAACATGGTGGGGAAAAAAGGAAAACTTGTTGGAAGCACTGAAATGGAAGGTGACATCCTTGGAACAGATGCAATGTAGGTGGAGAAATGGGAGAATGGAAGAATCCTTACAGGAAGCAGGATGGAAGGAGGGGAAGTTATGGGAGTCAGTGGGCTTATAGTGAATATTAATCGACAGCCTATTCCCCAGAAATGGAGCGCGAGAAATAAAGGAAGGGAAGAGTTGAAGATAGGCCATGTACAAAGTACTTGCATTTAAAAAGCACCTTTAACATTGTAAAACATCCCAAATTGATTCATTTGAGGTGAAATCAAAATTGGATGCCAAGCCAAAGAAAGAGATATTAGGAGGAGTGACTAGAAGCTTGGTCAAAGAGGCAGGTTTTAAGCAGGTCTTAAAGGAGGAGAGGATGGTGGAAAAGCAGAAAGGTTTAGCCAGGGAATTCCTAAATAGGATAGGATCTGGACAGCAGAGTTTTAGATGAGCTGAAATTTGTGGAGAGTGATGGATGGGAGGCCAACCAGGAGAACATTGGAATCGTCAAGTCTGGAGGTTATATAGGTATGGTTGAGCAGGTGGGCTGATGTATAGGAGGATGCGGGCGATATTATGGAGGTGGAAGAAGGTGATTTTTGCGATGGAGGAGGATATAGGCTAGAAATCTGATCTTGGGATTTAACAGGACGCTGAGGTTGTGAACAGTCTGGTTCAACCTGAGGCCCTGACTGTGGATTGAGATGGAATCCTTGACAAGAGTACGGAATCTGTGGGAAAGGCCAAAGATGAGCACTTCAGTCTTCAAATTGTTTAGCTGGAGGAAATTGTGTCTCATCCAAGACTGGATGTCAGTCAAGCAGTCTGACTGCACAGCTACAGTGTGGTGTAGGAGTGCACATGTGGAAACTGACCCCAGTTCTGCAGATCATCTAACTAAGAGGCAGCAAGTAAATGAGGAAGAGGACCCTGTCAAGGATAGATCATAAGGGAACTTCAGAAGTCAAGGTGTGGTACAGGAAGAGAAGCCATTGTCTGCGATTGGGTAGATAAGAATGAATCCAAGCAAAGATAGTCCCACCGAGTTGGCAATGGAGGACAGACATTGTAGTTGGCTGTGTCAATGACTGCGGAGAGGTTGAGGACCATAAAGAGTGATAATGCAGCACAGTCACCATCACAGATATTATTTGTGACTTTGGACGAAGTACAGTACCTGAGGAGAGGATAAGCATATTTAATATCCGCCAGCATTGTGGCCAGGAAGGAAAGTTGGTGTGGTCAGTAGTTTATGGATAATAGCTTTAAGGGAGCAGGAAGTGGGTCCTGTGGCGAAAAAGGGCACAGTGTGAAACATTATTCACAAGTAAGGAGGAGATGAAGGCGAAAAATCTAATTAGGGTGCAGGCCACCCTGTGCCTCCAAAGTATGGGGAAGGGATTGGTATCTTACTGAGCCTGCTTTGAAATATCAATTAATGCAAGAGCACAAGGTAATAGATTCTACATTGGAGTTCACTGTGAGGAACATGCAGCACTTCTTCAAGATAAAACAGCAGAATACCTTGGCCATTACAGCAGGAGGGAGTTGTGAAATGCAGAGTACTCCAAGCCCAGTGCCCAGGGGAGGCAGTGGCGTAGTGGTAATGTCACTGGACTAATAATCCAGAGCCCAGGCTAATGCTTTGGGTACACAGGTTTGAATCCCACCATGGCAGATGGTGAAATTTGAATTCAATTAATAAATCTGGAATTTAAAAAAACTAGTCTAATGGCGACAATGAAACCATTGTTGATTGTTGTAAAAACCCATCTGGTTCACTAATGTCCTTTAGGGAATGTCCTTTGACATCCTTACCTGGGCTGGCCTACATGTGACTCCAGACCCACAGCAATGTGGTTGACTCTTAACTGCCCTCAGAAATGGCCTAGTAAGCCACTCAGTTCAAGGGCAATTAGGGATGGGCAATAAATGCTGGCCTAGCCAGTGATGCCCACATCACACAAAAAAAAAGAATTTAAAAAAACTAATAGTGTGGCTGAGAAAAGTCTGATGACATTTCAAAGTGCAGCCACCTTCTCTGAGAAGTGAATGTGTCTAAGAGTGGTAGATGCTGGCAGATTCTGCAAATGTGCCTCCAGCTGTTGCAGGACCACCCAGAGAATTATGGCAACAATAATCCCACAAGGTCAGCAGCACCCCATCTCTACTTGCCCATTTAGGAAGTGGTTTGTCACAGTTTAATATTACAAAGTAGATTAATATACCTTACACAGTCACCAAGGGGAAATATGGGTGCAGGAAATACATAAGTATGGTTTTGTGTAGGCACAGTTCAACTTTATTTTCCCTTCCTTTGATGTTTCAGTAAAATTTAAAGCAGGGTAAGCTATAACCGGGAGGAAAGATGGACAACTTGCCAGGTGACCATGAAGGCAGGAAATATGTTTTATGGGAAGCAGTCATTGTAAGATATAAGAGAATGGCATATCACATGGGATGTGTGAGTCAGTGTTTGGACTCAAAAAGTTGTAGATTAGTGTTTCTTGGCACACAGCCTGCATGGGCCTCATGGATCTCCAACTCTTCTTTGTCTGACCCATTCTGCCACAGGATACTCAGCCTTCTGTGTACAGCATAATTATGGAGCAGATGGTGATTATTTTTGGCATTGAAATAAGAGTTAAGAGTATCAGCTCACCAAATCGATTAAGACAAATCATTGTAATATGAGAGATAAGAAGAAAAACAGCAAATGTTGGAAATCTGAGATAAGAGCAGAAGAGCTGAGTGGATGATCCATTTTTGCCTCCTCCTGAGGTTCCCAGTATCACAGATGCCAGTCTTCAAGTGCTAGACAATGGCCATCTCCAACAAGAGAGAATCTACCAACCTCCCTGAGGAGTAACTCACCTCCTGACTCCTCAAAGCCTTTCCACCATCTACAAGGCACAAGTCAGGAGTCTGTGTTGCAATACTGCCCACTTACCTGAATGAGTGCAGCTCCAACAACACTTGAAGTTTAACAGCATCCAGGACAAAGCAGTCCACTTGATTGGCACCCATCCATCGCATTAAACGTTCACTCTCTCCATCGCCAGTGCACTGTGGCTGCAGTGTGTGCCATCTATAAGATGCTTCTTCAACAGTACCTTACAAACCTGTGACCTCTACCATGCGGAGCAGTCGCATGGGAACATCAACCCCTTCAAGTTCCCTTCCAAGTCACACACCATCCCGACTTGGAAATATATTGTCGTTCCTTCATCATCACAAGGTAGCAGGGTCACTTGAAACCTCGGGGGGTGGTTGCCCTTGCCCTTATGTGAATTGACCCAGATCAAAGGTCCCATGCTCAGGGTTGTGAGCCATGGCCAACAGTAGAACCAGTGAATTTTCGGTGGTGATGGCAGAAGAGCTAGAACCTCAATGAACAATGTCTGCCTCAGGCGGAGGATCCTTTAGGAAGAGGACTTGTGTTTCCTTTGAAAGCATGCATGAGGAAGACAATGGGAAACCACCTCATGTACCTTTGCCCTAGTCATATTGCTAACTTTTCATGGAAGTTAAAAAAAAGGAGGCTCTTACGAGCAACTGAAGAGGAAAGCGCAGGACCGTGAGATGTGGAGAAATGAGCAGAGGACCTGCCCTTGGGCAGATGACCAGTACTACTTCATCATCACTGGGTCAAAATTTTGGAACTTCCTGCCTAACAGTACTGTGGGTGTACTGACAGCACATGGACTGCAGTGGTTCAAGAAGGGGGCTCACTCCCATTTTCGTAAGGGCAGTTAGGAATGGGCAGTAATTGCTGGCATTGAGCATGATGCTCACATTCCAAGAATGAATTAAAAAAGGAAAAAAATGCACAGGTCAGTTAGCAACTGACAATTGGGTGGGATTCTTCATCAAAATTCACTGAACTAATAAAATACCAAAACATTTGTATTTTAAACACAGTGAGGATTTTGTTGCTGTTATTTCAGCATTACAAGGTTGATATTGACTCCAACAATTGATCATCAAATCCGATGTTATTAGTAGGAGCATGTGGGTTCACAGGATCAGAGGTCCTTTTAGGGGAACACTGCCTTTACACAGCAACCAGGATCGTGAATACCATCAATCGTACTGTTGTAGACACGATTATGACTCCAAGAACACTTGACGCAATTGAATTCCTTGTAGATAAGATGGTTTTCCATTGTGCTCTTACACATCATTGCACAGTGCAATGGGCAGTGAAAATTAAGACCCAGCATAGAACTCTACCTTTAACTTTGGAAAGATAAAAATTAAAGTGCCGGAGTAAATAATGAGAACTTCCTTGCACATAAACTGTCACTCCTATTATTAATGATAGCAATAAAAGTTTTAATTTGCCAACTGGTTCTAGGCATATATCCCTGCAGAGCTATTGGATGCCCACTCAACACCATCCTTGTGGAGTGATTGAAGATGCACTTTCATATTGCTGTTGCTCTCTTTCATGGATCAGTAACATTTATAGACTATGTTGAACAGATATTGTTTAAAGCAAAGAAATTTTTACTAACAACTTAGCGCCCTGTACTGTGCAAGGTTGAGGTGGTGTTTGGAGCTGCTGATGTGCCAAAGTACATTTTCCCTAAAGCCTCCCCTGATGATGATGTCAGGGGGAGGGCTGTGCCCTAGTTTGTATTAAATTTCTGTTACATTTACCCAGCACGTCACACCTATAAAGGTGGACATGTTGGGCCTGAACAGGGAAGAATGGGGATGCTCATAGGTAACACAAGATAATGAATTTGTGGTGGAGGATAAATCAATGGACTTTCCATTGATTACCTAGAGGAAATTGTGGTTCATCAAGACCTGATATTGGTCAAGCAGTCTAACAACACAGATGCATTGGAGGATTTAAGGGAGTGTTGGGAACATAGATTTGGATATTGTCAGCATACATTTGGAAGCCGAGCCCATGGGCTGAATTTTTGTTCTGGTGTCAGGATCCCGATGTCTGGAACATTTCCAGGTCCCAACCCCGTGCCGTATTAGCATTGCTGAAGCGACACATTTTTCAAGTGCAAAGGGCCTAATTGGTCCGTGGGCACATTCAGCACCCAGTTAACGGCACTGGGAGCAGCCTGGAGGCAGGACCCAGTTATGGAGGGCCCTTTGAAAAGGGGAATGGCAGCCATGACTGGGCTTTCCTTTCACTAAAGCAATGGAGCAGCAGGGATCTCAGAGAGCCAGTGCTGGCACGGCAGCTGTCCTCGAGTGGCACCACGATTTTCAGATGCCTCCCTTGATGCTTGATTGGATGTGGGTCCGACAGGAGAGATATTTTGTTCTTGGCATCCGGAAGAAGAAATCTGCCTAGAGAAACAAGGAGAGAGTGGATGGAGGTAGCGACAGAGGTCAGCACCCGGGGAGTCATCAGAAGGATGAGGGTCCAGTGCAGAGAGTGATTCAATGACCTCGTAAGGTCTGGAAAGGTGAGTGGCCAGCAGTACCCGGGTGACAGGTCACGAACTCTGTAAACACCAGCATGCATAGGAGTTGAATTCATAGAATGCCCATAGTTTTTCCTAACATTGTCAGATCAAACGTCTAGTTGTATCACTGAGACAGCAGCCACCTTCACATATGGGGCACTATTCAAAAGGAGACATCACTGAGGGGCACAGCAGCTCACATGTATGTCATGCTGAAAGAGATGAGGGAGGGCAGCTTACTCCTGAATCATTCTTCCCTCATTCTGCAGGAAATAGGAGACCACAAAGCATGGGAAATGACTAGTTGTGTCACCCAGCTGCACACTCTGACCCTGACAGTGGAGGTGGCACTGGAGATCACCCGGGTGCCAACGCATCAGTCCATGGGCGATGGTGAGACGGGAGGATGTGAACAGCAGAGTCATTTGATAGCTCTGTCCAGAGGTGAAGGGCAGGGAGGAGACTCCTGCCCAATGCATGCTGTGGTTCTACGATCGCTGTCAGAGAGTCATAGAGTTTTACAGCACAGAAACAGGCCCTTTGGCCCATCGTGTCTGTGTAGGCCATCAAGCACCTAACTATTCGAATCCCATTTTCCAGCACTTGGCCCATAGCCTTGAATGCTATGGTGTTTCAAGTTTTCATCTAAATACTTCTTAAATGTTGTGAGGGTTCCTGCCTCTACCACCTCTTCAGCCAGTGTGTTCCAGATTCCAACCACCCTCTGGATGAAATTTTTTTTCCTCAAATCCCATCTAAGCCTCATGCACCTCACCTTAAATCTATGCCCCCTGGTTATTGACCCCTCTGCGAAGAGAAAAAGTTTCTCCCTATCTAACCTATCAATGTCCCTCATAATTTTGTATACCTCAATTATATCTACCCTAGCCTTTTCAGTCTCTCTTCATAGCTGAAATGCTCCAGCCCAGGCAACATCCTGTTGAATCTCCTCTGCACCCTCTCCAGTGAAATCATATCCTTTCTATAGTGTGGTGCCCAGGACTGTACACAGTACTCCAGCTCGGGCCTAGCTAGCATTTTATACAGCTCCATCATAACCTCCCTGCTCTTATATTCTATGCCTCGGCTAATAAAGGCAAGTATCCCAAATGCTTTCCTAAACACCTTATCTACCCCTGCTGCTGCCTTCAGTGATCTATGGACAAGTACACCAAGGTCCCTCTGACCCTCTGTACTTCCTAGGGCCCTACCACCCATTGTATATTCCCTTGCCTTGTTAGTCCTCCCAAAATGCATCACCTCACACTTCTCAGGATTAAGTTCCATTTGCCACAGCTCCGCCCATCTTACCAGCCCATCTATATCGTCCTGTAATCTAAGGCTTTCCTCATCACTATTTATAACACCACCAATTTTCGTGTCATCTGCGAACTTACTGATCATACCTCCTATATTCACATCTAAATCATTAATGTAGACTACAAACAGCAAGGGTCCCAGCACCGATTCCTGCAGTACACCACTGGTCACAGGCTTCCACTCGCAAAAACAACCCTCGACCATCACCCTCTGCCTCCTGCCACCAAGCCAATTTTGAATCCAATTTGCCAAATTGCCCTGGATCCCATGGGCTCTTACCTTCTTCACCAATCTCCCATGCAGGACCTTATCAAAAGCCTTACTGAAGTCCATGTAGACTACATCAACTGCTTTAACCTCATCCACACATCTCGTCACTGCCTTGAAAACTTCAATCAAGTTAGTTAGAGACGATCTCCCCCTGACAAAGCCATGATAACTATCCCTGATTAATCCCTGCCTCTCCAAGTGGAGATTAATCCTGTACCTCAGAACTTTTTCCAGTAGTTTCCCAACCACTGATGTTAGACTCACCAGCCTGTAATTACCTGGTTTATCCCTGCTACTCTTCGCTGTCCTACAATCCTCTGGTACCTCTCCTGTGGCCATAGAGGACTGGAAAATGTGTGTCAGAAACCCTGCAATCTCCTCCCTTGCCTCACATAACAGTCTGGGATACATCTCATCTGGGCCTGGGGATTTATCCACTTTTAAGCCTGCTAAAACAGCTAATACTTCCTCCCTTTCAATGCTAATATGTTCAAGTATATCACAATTCCCCTCCCTGATCTCTACACCCACATCGTCCTTCTCCATAGTGAACACAGATGAAAAGTAATCATTTAAAACCTCACCTATGTCCTCCAGCTCCACACACACATGCCACTTTGGCCCCTCATGGGCCCTACCCTTTTCTTGGTTATCCTCTTGCCCTTAATATACTTATAAAACGACAGGATTTTCCTTTATCTTGACCGCCAGTGTTTTTTCATGTCCCCTCTTCGCTCTCCTGATTACTTTTTTAAGTACCCCCCTAAATCTTCTATATTCCTCTAGTGTCTCCATTGTTTTCAGCGCTCTGAATTTGCCAGAAGCCTCCTTTTTTTCCCTGATCCAGTCCTCTATATCCCTTGACATCCAGAGTTCCCTGGACTTGTTGGTCCTACTCTTCACCTTCATGGGTACATGTTGGCTCTGAACTCTCACTATTTACTCTTTGAATGAATCCCACTGGTCTGATGTAGACTTTCCTACAAGTAGCTGCTCCCAGTCCACTTTAGCCAGATCCTGTTTTATCATCTTAAAATTGGCCTTCCCCCAATTCAGTACCCTTATTTCCGGCCCATATTTGTCCTTTTCCATAACTACCTTAAATCTTACTATCCCCGAAATATTCGCCCACTGACGCTTCTACCACTTGTCTGTCTTCATTCCCTAGGATTAGGTCCAGTACTGCCCCTTCTCTTATTGGACTTTCTACCTACTGGCTCAAAAAACTCTCCTGTATGCATTTTAAGAATTCCACCCCCTTTAAGCCTTTTGCACTAAGACTATCCCAGTTGATGTTGGGGAAGTTGAAATCACCTACTATTATTACCCTAATATTTTTACACCTGTTTGAGATTTGCCTACATATCTGCTCCTCTATCTCTCCCTGACTGTTTGGAGGTCTGTAGTACACTCCCAACCAAGTGATTGACCCCCTTTTTGTTTTTAAGTTCTACCCATATGGCCTCATTTGAGGAACCTTCTAAGATATCATCCTTCCTTACTGCAGTAATTGACTACTTGATCAATTGTGCAATGCCACCTCCTCTTTTACCCTCTCTCCTGTCATGCCTGAAGATTCTATACCCTGGAATATTGAGCTGCCAGTCCTGCCCCTCTCTCAACCATGTCTCTGTGATAGCAATAATATCATAATACCATGTGCTAATCAATGCCCTCAATTCATCTGCCTTTCTAGTAACACTCCTTGCATTAAAATGGATGCAATCCAGCCTTGAATTTTTCACTTGTGCCTTAACAGGTCTCCATTTGCTCTGCCTTTCAGACTGACTCAGTTTCCCTTCTATATTTGACTGTGCATCACCCCCTACTTGTAACTCCACTCTGTATCCCATCCCTGTGCCAAATTAGTTTAAACCGTCCCCTCCCCCCCCACAACATCTAAGGAGTTGGTTGTGCTGGAGCACTCATTGAGTAGGACGAGTTCTCATTTCCAGTTTCTTGTGTTTCCTACAGGGCCAGTTGCAGAGTGAAAGGACAGTGTTGAAACACAATCGGCACTCCCTTTTCGGCAGGGGGAGATTCACCAGAACCAGCACTGTCACATCATAGCTCAGCACCTTCCACCAGTGCAGACATGCTCACACCTCGGTTGGGCCCCAGAATAGCATAGAAAGTGGAGTACTGGGTGAACCTCATATCATGTGTGAACAGGAGGAGAGGGTAGTCCCCCTTGGAGGATGGAGGACAGACACAGCAATATTCCGCTGGGTGAAGATGCTTGGCCTCGGGTGTCAAAAACCAGGAGAGTCTTCCTCGAGAACCAGGAGGCAGAGGCAAATAAGTTCCCATTTGTCGGAGTTCCTTGAGGCCCTGAGAAGCCATGAGCAGGCAATAGAGGAGTCTGTGCAGCGTATGTGTTCTGTCATAATTCAGGGATTCGATCGGATGAGCTTCTCCATTGAGAGACTGGGCAACCTCTTGGGAAGCCAAATGCAGCACCAATCTGAGTGGGTGCAGGAGCAGCAAGCTGGTATGCATAGAAATGTTGAGATACTCTGTAGGATAGACAGCTCAGTGTCACTGATGGTGCTGACATGCTTGGAGTTGATGCCAGTTGTGCCCCAGTCAGTGGTCTCAACCAGCATCCAAAGGCGCCAGGAAAGGGCTGAGACGGTGGCAGGCGAAGGGGCTGCCCCTCAGAGGATACTGGCGTCACCCTTTGGCCCCTTGCCCCCTCTGACTTAGGAACCATCTGTGCCACAAGGCCCTGTAACAGAGGTTGCTCCTGCAATGACATGGCGTGGTAGCCAGTGGAGGACACATGGCACCTCCAAGAACAGGACAGAAGGCACGGGCATCTCAGCCAGTGGCAGAGACCAGTAAGCAGGCTGCCTCTACCTCATCCTCTGCCACAGGGGAGTATCCCATAGAAGTGGTAGAGAAAGTAAGGTGCCACTTTGTTGATTTCACTTAATGGGTCACCTGGATGCTGTTTTCTACATTTGTCTGCTCTTCTGTTTTCATTGCCATCTCACCTGTTTATGTTATCAATCGGATATGTATGTCATTGATGTTTCATATCAAGAGGATGGAGTTTTGTGGGATGGAGATTTGTGGGGTGGGGGCTTGGGATTTCTGTATTCCCATGCTCTGTACCGTTGGAGAATGTCGGCAGTGGAAACCTCATTCTTCATGGTCGTGCTGGCAATGGGACTTCACAGATGTGGGTCATTGTAGAATGATAGCTCGCCATGCTGGAAAGTGAGTTCATAAGGGTTCAGAGGCGATCTGGTGAAACGTTGCTGAATCAGCATGGCCCTTGCAACCATGCCACCGTGCTGTTCACCCTGAGGTCTGGGATGGCATTGCCTGGGCACCGGACATCGCTGGAGTGATCCCTTCTTCCTCCTCTTCCTCCTCCGAGGTGGAGTGGTGTTCTAGGCTCTCCTCTTCATTCATTTCCAGGCCTTTTTGTATTGTCATGTTGTGTAGGGTGCAACAGATGACCACAATATAAGACACTGGTTGGCTCGTATTGGAGGACAACACTTGACTGGTCAAGGTAATGTAAGCGTATCTTCAAGATGCCAATGGTCTGTTCAATGCAACTTTGTGTTAGGAGATGACTCTGGCTGTAGTGCCTGGGTAGCAGATGGGCATCAGGAGCCATCTCTTTAGAGGATACCCTTTTCTCCCTGCAGCCACCTATGGAGTCTGGATGTGGGCCTGAAGAGGTGCAGCACCTGGGACTCTCTGAGGAGAAAAGAGTCATGACAGCTGGACCTGCTAGATACACTTCCTGTGGTCACAGACCAGCTGGACATTCAATGAGTAATAGCCCTTTCTGTTCAGGAATCTGGCTGGCTGGTATGTCAGTGCCCTGATGCCTATGTGGTTGCAATCGATGACCCCTGAACCTGAAGAAATCCATCTAAAGCGGCAAAGCCCAGTGCCCTCTGTGGCCCAACTGTGTCAAAGTAGATGTAGTCCACTTTTGCCAGTTGTCATGAAAGGTCACAGATCAGAAACGTTACCACAGGTGCTGCCTGACCTGCTAAGTATTTCCAGTACTTTCTGTTTTTATTTGGATGTAGCCCCCACCTTCCTGAATATGGCACCCATGACCTGCCTGATGGTGTGATGAGCTGCCAACTGCAAAATGCCACCGAGGCTCCGCAGCTCATCCCTGGAATGACTCGGTTGCATAAAAATGTAACGCTACAGTGATCATGATGGCTGCAGGTAAGGTACTGCCATGGGGGCTGCAAAGCCTCAGGTCATTGTGGATCAGAGCACAAATGTCCGAGACCATCTACCTGGATAGGCACAGCCTCCGACAGCACTGGCGCTCTGTCACTTGTAGCTATCTGACTCTTGGGTGGTAGACTCGATGTCTTGGGTAGCTCCTTCTTCCCCTTGTAGCCCCTCTGCTGTGCTCCACTGGCCTCCTTCTGTCCAGGAGATTGCATCTGCTGAAGCTCATCCTGGCTGCTCTGTCCTATGTCAGAGTAACTTGTTCCCATCTCAACTCCCTCACCTGGTGTTCATTCATTCACCAGGTCGTCCCCTGCCAACCGCAGCTGCTCAAGCGATGCCAGCATCTCACGTCCATCTCCAGATTCCTCCTGCTCACCAGTGGCAAATGCAAGTCTTTCAGCTCCAGCAGTGGGTACTCTGCAACACTGTTTGAGCAGCTGAGCTTTATTCTGGGCTTCTGCAATATGTTAAACAGCCCTTCCAATAGTTTTCATGGCCCCAACCCACCACCCCCCCACCCCACCTCTCCCACAGCATTCACGACTTCTACACCCCTGTGCCCTCCTGTTGAAGTTTACAAACCGCTCCTGCAAGCCTTTCAATATGCTCCTCAATGAGCTTCACAGCCAATTAACTGGAGGCATGCAGGCTTCCCATTCCCTCCTGGCATCCGTTTCAAAATTGCTTTGTATTTCAGAGGCAGCAGGACCCACCAGTATTTCAAAATTCAGCCCCATGTCTGTGGATGATGTTGCCAAAGGGAAGCATGTAGATAAGGATGAGGAGGGACTAAGGGGGTGGTGTGGGGCCGGGTAGAGAAGCCATTGCTGGAAATGCTGGAGCTACAATCGCATAGGTAAGACTGGGACCAAGAGATGGCAGTCCCATCGAGCTACACAAAGGATGATGCAGTCAACCATGTCAAAGGCAACAAAGAGATAAGCACGAATAATGCATCATGGGAAACTGTGTGAGAGATTTTTGGCTCGGGCCATTTTAGTGCTGTGTCAGAGGCACAATCCTGATTTCGAGAGATTCAAAAAGGGCGTTCAGTGCTTGCCATGAATGCTGTAAGCTCAGGGTACACTGAGAACCACCAACCTTCTTCTGGAATAAAAGCAAAATACTGCAGATGCTGGAAATCTGAAATAAAACAAGAAATGCTGGAACCACTCAGCAGGTCTGGCAGCATCTTTGGAAAGAGAAGCAGAGTTAACGTTTCGGGTCAGTGACCCTTCTTCGGAACTAGCAAATATTAGAAATGTCAAAGGTTATAAGCAAGTGAGCCGGCGGGTGGGGCAAGAGATAACAAAGGACAAGGCCACATAGCTGAACCAAGAGGTCATGGAGCAAAGGCAAACAATATGTTAATGCTGTGTTGAAAGACAAAACATTAGTACAGATAGGGTGTTAACGAAATGAAGATTGAACAGCAGCAAGTACAAACATGAAAAAAAACAGTGGGTAAGCAAACTGAACAAACTACAATGCAATGAAATAAACAAAAGGAAAAAATTGTAAAAAATGTAAAAAAGATAAAAGACAAAGTAACTAAAAATGAAAGTAAAATGGGGGGCCCATCATGCTCTGAAATTATTGAACTCAATGTTCAGTCCGGCAGGCTGTAGTGTGCCTAATCGGTAAATGAGATGCTGTTCCCCGAGCTTGCGTTGATGTTCAGTGGAACACTGCAGCAAGCCCAGGATAGAGATGTGAGCATGAGAGCAGGGGGGAGTGTTGAAATGGCAAGCAACCGGAAGCTCAGGGTCCTGCTTGCGGACTGAGCGGAGATGTTCCGCAAAGCGGTCACCCAGTCTGCGTTTGGTCTCCCCAATGTAGAGGAGACCACATTGTGAGCAGCGAATACAGTATACTACATTGAAAGAGGTACAAGTAACTCGCTGCTTCACCTGAAAGGAGTGTTTGGGACCTGGGATAGTGAGGAGAGAGGAGGTAAATGGGCAGGTATTACACCTCCTGCGATTGCAGGGGAAGGTGCCGTGGGACGGGGACAAGGTGGTGGGGGTAATGGAGGAGTGGACCAGGGTGTCGCAGAGGGAACGATCCCTTCGGAATGCTGACAGGGTAAGGGAGGGGAAGATGCGTTTGGTAGTGGCATCACGCTGGAAGTGGCGGAAATGGCGGAGGATGATCCTTTGGATATGGAGGCTGATGGGATGGAAAGTGAGGACAAGGGGAACCCTATCACGGTTCTGGGAGGGAGGGGAAGGGGTGAGGTTAGAGGTGCGGGAAATGGGCCAGACACGGTTGAGGGCCCTGTCAACAACAGTGAGGGGGAGTCCTCAGTTGAGGAAAAAGGTGATATATGAAGCACCGTCATGGAAGAACAAAGAACAAAGAACAGTACAGCACAGGAACAGGCCATTCGGCCCTCCAAGCCTGCGCAGATCTTGATGCCTGCCTAAACTAACACCTTCTGCACTTCCGGGGCCCATATCCCTCTATTCCCTTCCTATTCATATATTTGTCAAGATGACTCTTAAACGTCGCTATCGTATCTGCTTCCACCACCTCCCCTGGCAGCAAGTTCCAGGCACTTACCACCCTCTGTGTAAAAAACGTGCCTCGCACATCCCCTCTAAACTTTGCCCCTCGCACCTTAAACCTATGTCCCCTAGTAACTGACTCTTCCACCCTGGGAAAAAGCTTCTGACTATCCACTCTGTCCATGCCGCTCATAACTTTGTAAACCTCTATCATGTCGCCCCTCCACCTCCGTCATTCCAGTGAAAACAATCTGGGTTTTTCCAACCTCTCCTCATAGCTAATGGTGGCATCATTAGAGCAGATACGTCGGAGACGGAGAAACTGGGAGAATGGAATGGAGTCCTTACAGGAGGTAGGGTGTGAAGAAGTGTAGTCCAGGTAAGTGGGCTTATAATGGATATTAGTAGACAACCTATCCCCAGAGATGGAGACAGAGAAGTCGAGGAAGAGAAGGGAAGTGTCAGAGATGGACCATGTAAAGGTGAGAGAAGGGTGGAAATTGGAAGCAAAGTTGATAAAGTTTTCCAGTTTTAATATTTTTATTAACCTTCTTCTGGAATTGCTTTACGCACATCTTGCCTGCATTCAAGCCAAAGTAGTTGTCCTATTTTTAATACAGCTTCATGGTATACGAACATGTCACCACTTCGATTGTGGACTGTATGTTGGGTAGCACTGCATTTAGTGACAATTCTAACCTCTGAAGTCTGCTATTTTATTGCAGAAGGCAACATTCCGTAACAAAGAAGAAAGAACACACATGTATGGTCATGGTAACCATGTTCTTTTTTCTTATCCTATTTTCTCACTTACTCATTGCCAAGAAACTATATATGGAAATATTTTTATGCATCAATGTTAATGACCAGGTGAGGCAGGGGTCTAGGGCTCCCCTCTCAGCCTTTGCCTGATTTGGCCATAACAGGTTTTAATTTTTTAAAACACAGCGCTTTTAGCTACCCCCAGTGAGACCACCTCCAGGCGCGTATCCATTGTCTCTCGAGATAAGGAGGCCCAAAAGAAAAAGAAGTGAGTCTTTGCTCACTGCTCTCTAATTGTGATTGCAAAAAAAAACAGATAAGTTTTCTCAGATTTAAACAAGAAAGGTGTAAGTTTATTAACCTCAAAACTCTAATTCCGTTAAAACTACTAAAGGTGCATGACGCGACCATGCTAGCATGCAAATGTGATAAACATGCATGCAAATAGAGACAGAAAAGGAGAAAGAATCAAAGAGGAAAGGTTTGAAGTAGTAAATGGAACTTAGTTAATGGTTCTGAACTGGATGTAAAGTCTTTGATTGAAGTTAAACCTTGCAGTTCTCATTGGGGCCCAGTGCACACTTTCAAACTTGTTTTGCTGGTCTTCTGTCTTGAGGTTTAAGTTACTTTCATGGGTCCTTGGAACTTTGCGCGAGAGAGAGTGAGAGAGATGCTCTCTTCCAAAACTGTTATGTGTCAGGCACAATTCAAAAAAAAACCCAGGTTGGCCAGCAGGTTAGTCATGTGACTAGCTCCTTACTTGGAGCAGCCTCTCCTGTGAGGCTAGTGGATTCCTTCGAGCTCACCAGACACTCTCAGTGGGTGGGGGGGGGCAGGGGGGGTGGTGGGGGCTGGCAGTGGAATGCTGGCTAAAAATCCATCTGGCTAATTGAATCAGGGAGGCACTCCCATTGTCTTCTTCATGCAAATGTCTTTTAGAATATAAATGTCCAGCCAGGTTTTCAGCCACTGTTGTGGTCTTTTCAAACAAGTTATTTCAAGTCCAGTAACAGTTCAAAAATAATGTTCCATATGATGAAATTAATATGTCTCATGTTGGCAGGTGTGGTTTCCGTCACACCTTCACATCCAATGGAATGAAATGCGATATTAGGAGCGCATTTCATTATAAAAATAAAAAGAAGGGAAAGTACGGGAAAACATACATGAATTTCGATGATTCATTCTCATTCATTCAGAAATCCTAAAAATTGTTACAGCCTGTCTTTCCTTTATTTAGAGATACAGCACTGAAACAGGCCCTTCGGCCCACCGAGTCTGTGCCGACCATCAACCACCCATTTATACTAATCCTACATTAATCCCATTACCCTCTCACATCCCCACCTTCCCTCAATTCCCCTACCACCTACCTATACTAGGGGCAATTTATAATGGCCAATTCACCTATCAACTTGCAAGTCTTTGGCTGTGGGAGGAAACCGGAGCACCCGGCGAAAACACACGCGGTCACAGGGAGAACTTGCAAACTCCGCACAGGCAGTACCCAGAATCGAACCCGGGTCGCTGGAGCTGTGAGGCTGCGGTGCTAACCACTGCGCCACTATGCTGCCCTACTGTGCCACTGTGCCGCCCTTTGTAGCAGTGCTGCTTTAAACTGCCCAAAGGGGTTTGAAGTTCCTTCACTATCAGCCTGCAATACGTTGGGAATGGGCATCCCAATAAACATGTGATTTTTGGGGAGGTTTGCAGTTTGCACATTTCCATGATTGCCTGGGGTGCCTTTGTTCCTTTTGAGGTCTGCAGGGGGAGAGTTAGATTTAATTAGCCCTGGTTTGGAGTTCTGCTCATGAGAGTCGGCAGTGGGTGGATCCACTCTAATCTCTCTTTCAGTGTTCGGGTAAGTCATGCTAGGGCTTTTCACTTTAGGATATGATTGGTTCCCTTTTCTCCTGACTATGGTGGAGGATTCTTTGCTAATCTTCCCTTTGTCCTCTGGGACACTCATGCTTGCAGGTATTTGTCCAGATTCCACTGCAGTCCCGTACGCCACTTTGACTAGGTGAGGCATCACCCTCAGCCATTTCTCTGCCCTCTTGAGGACTCTCTTTGTCCCAGCAGGTTTTTGTAAATGCTGTTAGCAACTCTGGTTGGGTGCTTCTGATATTATTTCCAGCATCTGCAGTATTTTGCTTTTATTTGGGTGCTTCTGGTGTTTGCATTTACATAGAAGGATGTGGGTCTGATTTTTCCAACATTTCGGGGTTGGCTGACTCGACAGTAGAGGTTTTCATTTGGGAATCCTCTCAGATCTCCTTTAACCTGTCCTGTTTGTCCCTTTTTCCCCTTTCCCCTCTAACCCTTGACAACCCTGTGCCGGTCTGTCCCCTTTTGTTCTCAGCAGGGGTCCCTTATATTTCACCAGCCCTCTGCTGGAGGATTCCCCAAATGCCAATACGGGACTTAGGGGTGCAGATTTCACTGTAGGTTGGGATTTCCCCTCAGCATGGCACATGTGACAACTCCTGCAGTACTCCACCAGATCTTTATGGCGTTTTGGCCAGTCAAACTGCTATCTTATGCTGGCT
The DNA here is from genome assembly GCF_036365525.1 of Heterodontus francisci. NCBI lineage: Eukaryota > Metazoa > Chordata > Chondrichthyes > Heterodontiformes > Heterodontidae > Heterodontus > Heterodontus francisci. The sequence goes on along the minus strand of NC_090388.1, from coordinate 46,705,768 downwards.
TTGGTTTTATGTATACTGACATGTACAGCCATTGTAACCTCATGGGCCATTCTTAATATTTTCTTCCGGTACCTCTGTGGCACCACTAACTGGTGAACCACTGTCCACTCCTTGCTCTCAGATCTGTGAGGAGAACTCCACTTCCTCATCAGTACCTCATTCTTTAAATAATAGCAATCAGAGACTCTCTCTGCTTCGATTTCAGACTGGGCAGCCAGTGCTAACTTTTTCAATACTGGGTCAGCTCGCTGAGCCTCAACTAGGAAAGCTACATTTAATCCATTCCCTGGGTCCTCTAACTTTCCAAAGAAAGTCTCAGACAGACAGAACTCATGGTCCTCTGCCTGCAGTGCCAATTTAGTCTCCTCTGGGGGAGCTGGTTTGTCATGGCCCGACTCTCTACACAAACAGGGGAACTGCTGGGGACCGTCTCCTGTTACTGCCCTGTCTCTCTGACCTCCTGTGGTCTCTCTTTCACTACTGGGGAAGCTACCACCTTCGGTCCCGCCAGATCATTATCTAGGAGCAGGTCAACCCCATCCACAGGCAAACTAGGGACAATCTCTTCGGTCACCGGTCTCAAAACTAGGTCACACTCCAAGTGCACCCGATATAAAGGTACAGGCGTACACTGCCCTCCAATACCATTCACCACCATTCTGGTATTTACTGCACTCTCTAGAGGAAAGGTCAGGCCTTTTCCCAGTAAAAGGGATCTAGTGGCCCCTGTGTCCCTGAGGATTACTATGGGCTTGCTTGCCCCACTCGAGGGGGATAAGGTTACTCTCCCTTTAGACACAAAAGCCTGATAACTGTCAGGAATCCTATTAAATGTTCCCGCATCTACAGCAGTATTTTTTCTGGGCCTTAACTACTGCTGCAGTTAAAGCCACAGCTTGTTCAGCTGTGCTTTCCATCAGGGTCCTTTCTCCTTCACTGAGCGGGTGTGCCCTGATTAACTCTGCAGGTTTTCCCCTTTAGTTTCCAGAACTCAGTTCTCAGATGACCTGCCTTATTACAATGGAAGCACACAGGTCTCCAGGTCTCACTCCAAATTACAGCACCTTCCTTTTTGGCTGTAGGAGGGCACCTTGTGTCTTCTGCTTTTCTTTCTCTCCCAGGACTCCGTGAACTGCTATCACCTTCCTACCCTTTGTCCTTTTCGGATTTGTGGGGGTGGCAAGAAAAGGTTTTCCCTTGGGGAACCGACTTGTATATTAGAGCAAACTCATCAGCCAGAACTGCGGCTTGCCTTGCTCTATGAACTTTTTGTTCCTCTACATGAGTCTTTATGGAGAGTGGGAGAGAGTTTTTTAATTCCTCGAGCAAAATTACCTCTCTGAGGTTTTCATAGCTGGGCTGCACTTTAAGAGCCCTCAACCACTGGTCAAATGCCAGCTGTTTACTTCTCTCAAACTTCAAGTTGGTTTGATCAGCTTGCCTCCTGAGGGTTCGAAACTTCTGGCGGTAGGCTTCCGGTACTAGCTCATATGCCCGGAGGATAGCATTTTTGGTCAGTTCATAATTTGATGAACTCTCATCTGTGAACTGGGAATAAACCTCATGGGCTTTTCCTGTTAGCTTACTTTGCACCAGAAGATTCCAAGTCTCAGCCGGCCATTTTAACTGCCTTGCCAGTTTATGCTTCCACGTCTCCCTCATTGAATTTTGGAATCTATTAGGAAAATTTTAACAGTTCAGTACCAAGCCCTGAATTACTGTTCTCCATATTGGCTATGCTTTCACTGGGGTTACTCTTTTGGCCCCTAGTTAACTCAAGCCACCTCAGTTCTCTTTCTTCCCATTCCTTATGGAAATTTCTCTCTCTGTCTCCTGTCTTTCTTTCTCACTTTCCTCTCTTTCTTTCTTTCTTTCCCTCTTTCTCCTGTCTCTCCCTTTCTCTCTCTCTCTTTCCCTGTCCTCTAATTCAAGTTTCCTCTGTTCCAATTGTATCTTTGCTAGCAATACCCTGTTGGAGTCTTTTTCTAACCCTGTCTCTGCTTCTTCAGATTTGAGGGAAAAATGGTTGGCCACTAGTCTTAGGAGTTTGGGCTTCCTAGCCCTGGCACAGAAAGTGATATATATATATAGAGAGAGAGAGAGAGAGAGATGCTGTCTTCCAAAACTGTTCTGTCAGGTGCAATTCAAAAAAAAAACCCAGGTTGGCAAGCAGGTTAATCATGTGACTGGCTCCTTACTTGGAGCAGCCTCTCCTGCGAGGTTAGTAGATTCCTTCAAGCTCACCAGACACTCTCAGTGTTGGGGTGAGGGGGGGATGGTTTCGAATGCTGGCTCTTACGTATTCAATGTCTCTTGATCATCACCATTGACAAAAATCCATCTGGCTAATTGAATCAGGGAGGCACTCCCATTGTCTTCTTCATGCAACTGTCTTTTAGAATGCAAATGTGCAGCCATGTTTACAGCCACTGTTGTGATCTTTTTAAACAAGTTATTTCAAGTCCAGTAACAGTTCAAAAATAATGTTCCATATGATGAAATTAATATGTCTCATATTGGCAAGTGTGGTTTCCGTCACAATCACTCTTTGTACTGGAAGCTATATGTGAAGGCTTCTTATAAGGCTTCAGATAATGTCTATTCCTTTTCTTCTTTTTTTTTAGTTGTGCCAGAGAAACCCAAGGCAGGATCTGGGCCTGACAGCACTTGACAGCATGCATCATCACATTCTATTCCTCCTAAGGACCAGCTAACATATATCTAGCTGGTGAAATTAGGTATTTATGTAAAGGCAAATGTGTTGGATTAAAAACAGAGGGGTAGGTTTTGACTTTGTGTGATCGTGTAAAATAGGTGATAGCAAACCAGCAGCTTGTTTAACACCACTCACAATTTTTATTTCCCTTGAAGTCAACGTCTACAAGATGCAGGCATGGCATTAATCTTCTCTAGTCCTGTCCTATTTATTGCACAGTTTTAGGCATTCCACACTGAATAATTCTAAGAATCCCGTTACATTCAGCAGCTTCCCTTATTTGTAACCCGATTTTTTTCTCTTTTTGCTATTTTTCTTACTATTCTGTCCACTCTTTCCAGACCCTTTTCCTTCTTTTGGTTGTTTTCTTCCTCTTTTTCATTTTTTTTCACTTTGTCTCCCTTTTTGTGTTTTTATTTTTCTCAGATCTTCTTATACTCCTTGATAATTTTGAATTTGTGCAATAGTGCAAAACAAGTGGTAGTTAATTAGCAGCCTGTTTTACATCTCACGATTTTAATTTCTATTGACTGTAGTGTAACCCAGCCCGCATATTCACTATTATCCATTTCACACTATCGCACAAAGGCAATATCTACCCCAGACTGTGAGTGAGCAAAAGTAGCTGATGTTAGCAGAGGTGGAGCAGAAACTGCTGCCCAGATGATTATTTCTCATCTCTTCTTTGCTGATGATCCAGGGGATCTGGATCTGCTTTCAAAAGGATGCTCAGTGAGTATTATGCATTAGTGCAGTCACTGAGGACTATTTCACTGTGTTCGATTGGCAGTTTGTGTAGAGGAGTCTACTAATAATGTGTACAGCCTTGTGTGATGGTTGTGCAGCTGTGGATTCCACCGTGGAGTTGATAACTCCAAGGATATCTGCAGTGGAGATTCCATGCCAGAGGATCTGATGAGCTGGTGAGTCTCCCACAAGTACTCAGATTGCTGCCACAAAGACCTGGATTCCAGAGTGGAATGGGCTATTGCTTCCAGTTTCAACGGGCTTGGGGATAGATTAGCGAGATCTGAGTTTTACTATTCATTCTGCTGTCTTGGAGGTCTGTAGCGAAATATCTGTGGCTGGAAAAGGAACAGCTCATGGTGCTTTCTCGCATGAGAACCACACATCCAGATGCTCCCACTAGTCCTATCTGATGTTTGCACATATGGCAGAAAGCAGGTAGGGCCAAGCTCTAGCTGCAGAAGTGATATGGCTGTAATTCTTCCATCTCGGGAACGAGAGTCACCTTAATTTCAAAAGGATTTATGCGCATAACAAACAGCCACTTCACATATTTCTGCCTTTGAGGTAGAATCAAAACAAAGCACAAGACTTTGTTTAAGAGCACTTGCATCACCTACTGTCACTAAGGAGTAGCACTGTAAAGGCAAGCACTAGGCACTCACACATGATGTTCAGTTATTAAAAATTATGTGTGCACAGACTGTTCTTGCAAATGTTTTTGAGTATGTTTCATTAGGTAGGAGACCTGTGTGTTGCAGAAAAAGATTTAAGAAAATGTAAGTGAAGATATGTTTGTGAAGGACATGGGGAGGGGGCATCTGATGCACTGGTTCAATACGCCAATGCTGTGCTCATTGATAACAGAAGTAGATGTATGCACCTCATTATATTTTGTGTTGAGCTGATGTTCGTGATATCACAAAGATATTATAAACTACAACTGCAGAGGATAGCCTTGACTTCCCAGGAGCCACCCTGATACTTGGCTTTGTCAACCAGTTATTAGTGGAACTATGACTTTACTTTAAATGAAAACCTGGAAGTGAGAATGGACTTGCTGATGGTCATAAACAAGCCATATATTCAATGACTGGAATCATTTTGATTTATGTAAGTAATGGTATTGTATAATGGAGTATACAGAACCGCATGGGTAAAATTGATGACTGTCTGGATTTTTGGGAATCCTGCCAATCAATAAAATTGTCCAGCAGTGTTATGCTGCTGTTTTTTGTGGGGAAGGAGGTAAAACTGCTTGCTTAAGCAAACAAAGCATTCATTATTTGGTTTATACATCCATGTTCTTTGGATTGACTAATGTGGATAATGTTGCCAATAGACCCTTGGAATGATCTAGAGGGATGAAAATTGATGGCTATTGTATCCTTCACACCCATTGGTAGTGCTGTGCCTGTTGATAAGTTTGTAGTACTTCGCACCATGTGGTACAATTCGGTCAAAGCCTCCCTTGTGATTGCAGCCTGTGCGAGCACTGTTCTCCTGACAAATGGAGGTATCTTCATCGAGTGCCTCTGGTGCAATCGGACCTGACTGTGCTGACCTGGTCCTTTGCTTCCAGAAAACACAAGTACAGGGGATTCTCATGGAGAAACCCATTGTGGTATTGTTAACGAGGTTCGAACTAAAGTGGCGATGGTACAATAGTTGTCATAAAGATACCTGAATACCTCAGTAAGAATAGCAAGCAATCAAAAACCAAGAGGATAAAGTTAACAAATGGAGTGGAATTTCTCCATGCAGTTTTTGGGCAGGGCTCTTTAAAACAGGTACTGTTAACAGCTCAGATCCAATCAACCATGGGCAGCTATTTCATATGGGCAGGTTGATGACAGCAATATCCTGCAGAAAGCCTGGGAAAATGTGACTTGGATCAGTGGAGCCTGTTCATATATAACTTTCAAATTGGTGAGCATCACTTGCGCCGTAAGAAAATGCCAGTGAGAACTTACATGGGGCATTAAAAGTAAGCAAAACGACGTGATAGCCTTCACTCCCAATTTCACCCAATTTACCCCCATATTCAGACAAAGACAATTGGAAAGTCTAGTCTTGAGTGCCAAAACTGGAAAGAATGTTTCATATGCCCATTATTGAAATTTTACACTTTGATCAGGTCAAAATCTTTTACTAAAATGTTTGAGAGAATGTTGGCTGGAAGGTTGGTTATTAGGATATTCAATTCATGAGTTATGTGCTTTCAGGTTACATCATTAGATAGACTTTCTATGACTTAATGTGTCTACTCCTATCTGGTCATATAAAAGCACAATCTGTAAATATAAATTGAACTCTAACTTTGTCAAGGCTGAGTTTACTTATCGAAGTATGATTGAACTCTGAAGATTGCTGATAATATTAACTTGTCCTGGAGCAGTTGATTTGCCTTTTCACAAATTGACCTGGTCATGTCTATCACATAAGATCAATCTTTAGACTTTGTGTTTTCATAGGCTGGATTTCTGCCAATGGATTAAAGAAATAAGTTTTTGAAAACTGCTCACCATCCAAAATGGGTGATGGAAATCAGGAGGAAAAAGAAAACATACCTGTTTGATAGCTTTCTTTGGAGCAAAAATAGGTTAGCATATTAAAAAAAGTTAGATTATTTGAAGTAACAGGGAGGGCTGATGATGGTAATGCAGTAGATGTATGTATGGACTTTCAAAAGACATTTGATAAAATACCATGTAACAGACTTACTCAGAAAATAGAAGTGCCTGGTATTAAAGGGACAGAGGTAACTTGAGTATGTAATTGGCTAAGGGACAGAAGTAGTGTTGAACAAATGATCTTCTGACTGGCGAGAAATATGCAGTGGGTTTGGGCAGGGTCAGTATTAGGACCATTGCTATTCTTGTTATATATAAATGACCTGGACTTGGTATAGGGAGTACAACTTCGGAGTTGGTGGATAATACAAAACTTGACAGTGTAGTAAATAGTGAGCATGATATTAGCAGACGTCAGGAAGACATACACAAACTGGTGAAAGGGGCAGACACATGGCAGATGTAATTTAAAGCTAATAAGTGTGAATTTATGCACTTTTGAAGGAATAACGTAAAGAGATGGTATAATCCTAAATGGGACTATTCTGCGGGGTTGGGGGGGGCTGCATATTTACAAATCTTTGAAAGTAGCATGGCAACTTGATAAGGTGGTTAAAAAGCATACGGGAAACTTGGCTTTGTAAATGGGGCATTGAATACAAAAACAGTGAAGTCATGGTAAATGTTTAAAAATCACCGCTTAGGCCTGTTACGACCTCAGTAGAGATCATTAACTTTAAAACAAGAGATATGGGCCGGAATTTTTTGTTTCCCACCGACTTCAGGGTGGCCAGGTCAGAAATGGCCGAGAACTCCAAATACGCTCCACACTGCCTGTCCACCGGCATCATGCGCAGGGCTGCCAATTAGCGGACCCTTGGCGTATTCAGCACCCGATAGGGTGCGCGCAGCCGGCTGATTCAGTGAATTTGGGGGCGGGGCCAATGTCAGCCCTTTAAAAAGGCAGACAGCAGTACAATGGAGCAGACGCTCAGGGGTATACAATGGAGGAGGAGTTGCCAGTGTAACTGCTGAGGTGACCAACTGACTGGAAAGTGAAGGAGACAAGGAACAGTGACAGGGACAAGAAAGGGACCAACATCTGCAGACAAAATCCAGAGCGATGGAGAGAAGGTTCACCACAGCCCCCAGATTCTCAGAGGAATCTCTGCAGGGCCTCCTCCAGGCGGTGGAGGCGAGGCGTGACATAATATTCAACGCCAATGGCTGAAGAAGGCCCACAGAAGTGACCAAGAGGGCCTGGCTGGAGGTCGCCGAGGAAGTCAGCAGCCGCTGTGTGGTACGGAGGACATGGCTCCAGTGCTGCAAGCGGCTCAATGACCTGCTTCGCTCTGCCCGGGTAAGGGGTACTCCTCATTAATCTCATTGTGAATGTGTCAGGGAAGGGTCAGTCTCTCCTAACAATGCAAGGTGGAAACCAGCAATGAGCAGTCCTTGCCTGCTGCATTGTATTGGGACGCAGGATGGGAAGATGTAGGATGCATAGTGATCCAATAGTGCTCAAATTGGACAATGCATTGCAGTGGCGCTGAAATGCAACAACAAACCCACTGGGTGAGGGTGTGAGAGACCAAATCATATGTCTAAACTAGGTGTGCTTGTTTAAATAGAAGAGGACTCACAATGCCCAAGAGAGGTTCAGGCCCAGTGGTGGCCAGGGCAATCAGGCATACCTGACAAGTATGGAGGAGGATGCCTTGATGCTGGCAGGGGAGGACGGAGGATGTGCCGTGGCAGATGGCGAGGTTGGCAGCCCTGGTCGTCAAAGTGAGTGACCCATAATGTGGTGGGAGGGTGTAAGGGGGGGCAGTTGAAGTGGTGATTCTCTCATGCCCTTAAGTGTGCTAATAAAAGTTGATTCACACAAATGTGTGCAAACTGCAGTAAGGGGCAAGTGCTTCAATCTGTGGTGTCGATCAAACTGATTTTCCCAGCAGGTGAAACACATCAGCAGCCAGGAGGGGTCTCAGAAGCTCAACAGTCCCCCTCTGAGGATGAGATCATCACCTCAGAGGGTGCACCGTCACATCACCGCACCTCACCAAGCGCCAACGCAGATACTTCCACGGTTGGGATTACTGTATACGCGGAAACGATGTCACTTACGGGTGTTAGCACAGCACAGTCACCAGACCAGCCACCAGAGGCAGAACCGGTCAATGCCTCACACACTCACAGGAGTGTGGGAGGCCAGGCCAGTGCAGAGCCGCAAGCTGATGACGAACTTCTGAGGACATCCAATCGGCGGGAGATGTTGCAGGTTCAACTTGTGATGCATGAACATCTGGCGGAGTTGCCAGAGATGCTGCGAGCCATAGCACATACCTTGGAAACCATCAATCAGGGCGTGTCTGCTGCAAACTCTCAGGCATTTGTCCATTTGGCATCCTCCTTTAACAGAATGGCAGTTGCAGTGGGAGGGCCAGTACTGGAAGCCATCCATGATCTCAGGGAGAATGTAGCCTTCCTAGACTAGTCCATCAGGGCGCAAACTCAGATTCGTATGCAGCAGGTCGAGGCTGCTCATCCCTCTGAGGTCAGCTTTGAGGACCAGTCGAGCCTCAGGAGGGCACGGGGCAGCAGCCAATAGCACATGGGAGCTCCTCTCAGGGCGCTACTGATGCATCATGCAGCCCCTTGCTCCCTCCGCTAGTGACATGTCAACCGCAAAAACCCAGGGTGTTAGAGGGTGCACCTGATATTTCTCATGAGCACCCTAATATGCCGCGGCCTACATGGCCGCGAGAAGGCAGAGGACATCCACCAAAGTCATTAAGAGCAGGGCGACAGCCCAATCAGCCACCTGCCTCTGGTGGCGACGGATTGTCCACACGAGAGCACCCGCAAACGTTTTAAGAAATCACAGTAACATCACTCCTGGTTCACTGGGCTACCTTCTGATTATTTATTTCAATTGCACATTACATCACCGTAAATAAATTTGTGGTTTGAACATTTAATTTTGCATATGTCATCCATGAGGAAGCGTCAGACATCGTTGCGCTGCTGAGGCGGTTATATATGAGATGTCACACACTTGGGTTGGGTTCATCGTGACATGATGTTGTTTTTAATCTGATCATCTCTTCCCTTGGATGTGCGCTTCTTTCCCCTCTCGCAATCCCACGATGGCTCATTGCATGCCACAATGTGAAATCTTTGCATGGAACGATCCTCTCAAGAGAAACGCCTGCCTATTAGGTCTCTCTTGCTCTTAATTCCAGAGGACATTCTGCTTCCTCCCACCTGCCATCATGTGGGTGTTGCCCATCGTCCTCATCAGAAACTCCACCTTCATCTGCTGATACCTCACGGTTACCTTGAACCTCCTCAATGCGTCTCCCCTTTCCATCGCCAGGTTATGCAAGGCGCAGCAAATGACAATAATCCTGGATGCCCATGCAGGCACGTACTGTACTGCTCCTCCTGAGTGGTCCAGACACCTGAATCTCATCTTGAGCAGGCCAATCGTTAGTTCGATTGCGACTCTTGTGGCCGCATGGCTCTCATTGAAGCGTTACTCAGCATGACCCCTTGGGATTCTCATGGGTGCCATCAGCCATGTCTTCAAAGGATAACTCCTGTCGCCAAGTATACAACCTTCCAGTCTGTCCGGGGGACTGAAAAGAGCAGGCACCTGAGAGTTTCTGAGAATGTATGCATCGTGGCAACTCCCTGGGTACCGTGCACAAACATGCATGATTCTCTTGCGATAATTGCATACAAGCTGAACATTCAATGACTGGAAGATTTTTCAGTTGATGAATGCCCCTGAATGACGTGCTGGTGATCTAGTTGCCACCTGCGTACAGTCTATAACGCCCTGAACCATTGAGAACACAGCTATTGTGCTGAATCCTCTTGCTCGTTCAGCCTAGCTGATGTTGTCTGTTTTGAAACTAATGAAATTGTTAGCACATCTGAACAGTGCATCAGTCACAGCCTTTATGCAGTGGTGTGCAGCTGCTTGGGAGACTCCGCACAGGTCTGCCGTCGAAGCTTGGAAAGAGCCACACGCATAAAAGTTAAGGGCGACGGTCACCTTTAGAGCGACTGGCATTGGATGGCCACCGAGGCAGTTTGAGGTTACATCCACTGCCACCACCTCACAAAGAAAGGTCACAGTCTCACGTGACAGACGCAGCTTTCTTCTGCACTGGCGTTCCGACAGCTATAGGTAGCTCAGACGCGGTTGGTATATCTTGTCGGTTGGGTAGGCGCGTTTCCTGATATGTGGTCGCTCTCGCCCGACTCTGCCACCAGCTCCCCTTCCCACATAACGGGGAACCACTTGACCAGCTGCTTGCGCATGCCCATGCTCAGCTGTCCTTCTGCCCCTTATTGGGGCATGGTCCTCCTCCTCTGAAGAGCTGCCTCCAGAATGCACAATCCCCATCGTTGGACTGGTTACCAGATTCAATGACAAAATCTCTTAAGTTCCAGCTGTCAGGACAGGCACACACAAGCCCTTTCTTCCACAAGAACAGATAGGTCCCGAGCTGCAGTGAGTCAGACACATTTGGAGCCATGTACACAAGCTACAAATGTGTACAAATTATATAAAACACAGAAACATTCCCAACTAGGCAACACCAAAAGCTTCACCTGCAACACCCACACTGATTGCCTGCCTTCTGCCCTCTTAAAGCTGCCGGGTCCCCGACACAATCACTGACCTGATTTACAGCCATAAAATCAAATGGCCACGTACATTTCTAGACAATTGGCTTCTCAATTGCTTTAAGTGCCTTTAAATTACTTGCGGTTGGGCATGCGAGCGTCAACTCGATCACGCCCAACTTCCTGGATCGTAAAATGGCGTCTGTGCGTGATGACGCCGGGGACCCGACCCGACGTTATTGGACGTCATTGGATGCCGTTTTACCACCAGTTGCCTCCGAACTGACCTGATTCAGGTAGGTAAATTTCTGGCCATTAACTCCCCAGATGAATTAAAGAATTATACAACAAAATTTCACGTTTTAAGACTTTTCCTATAACTAAACTGAAAATCAACATTAACTAAACAGGACTTATTAGGTAGCTAATACACTAAATTACAGAGAAAGGTATTTCCCATTCACTTAAAACACTTGAAAACCCCACATCACATTTATACATCACACAACATTCTTATCAAAACAGTATCTTTACGATTAAAAGTTCCAAACTCCTCTCAGTTGCAATGGGTTGAATCTCCCAGTGTTCTTCTCAAGGCCAATATCCTCTTTGCTCACTCTCCCGAGCACATTTGACTGGTCTTCTGTTAATAAGGAAATCTCTGGTGACCCCGTTGGTCTTTTCTCCTCTGCAAACCTCAACATTTGAATCAGGTTCAAGTCTTAGCAGCTTTTTCCTGTATTGATGATCTGAGAGCAGTTGTTTCTCTCTTTTGAGGCTGCTGCTGCTGGTCTTCGTGTCTTCCTTTCATTCAGCCTGCCTCACCTAGGCAAGCCTGTTTTATTTATTCAGAACAAAAGTCAATACTCATTTGCCTTTTACAATTCTCAGAGTCTATAAGTCTGACCATAGCAAAACCACCTGGGCTTTCCTTTATTTCCAGGTGTTAAAAATTGCAATTCAAATTTGCATTTTTTGTGCCCTGGCTCCCTGTTTATGATCTGAGAGTCTGGGAGAGCGGAACCCATTGTCCTTCAGGTGTTACAACCTTGCACTCCGCTTTCAAAACAGTCTTAGATCTGGGTTCCTTGTTGTCATGGTAACCAAGATCCCTGGCTTGTCTCTGGGAAGACTTTGTGTGAGGTCAGATGTCTCCTCCGAATCCATTTTACACTGCATTAAAGATCACAGTTTTTAAAACATAACCATGCTACAAAGTCCAGCGTTCATAACAAGGCCTCAATTCTGGTCACCACACTTTAGGAAGAAAATCAAAGCCTTGATATAGAGGAGGTTTATCAGAATGCTACCAGGGATGAGGGACTTCAATTATTTTATTTATTTATAGATACAACACTGAAACAAGCCCTTCAGCCCACCGATTTATACTAACCCTACATTAATCCCATATTCCTTACCACATCCCCACCTTCCCTCAATTCTCCGACCACTTACATACAATAGGAGCAATTTACAATGGCCAATTTACCTATCAACCTGCAAGTCTTTGGCTGTGGGAGGAAACTGGAGCACCCGGCGGAAACCCACACGGTCACAGGGAGAACTTGCAAACTCCGCATAGGCAGTACCCAGAACCAAACCCGGGTCGCTGGAGCTGTGAGGCTGCGGTGCTAACCACTGCACTACTGTGCCACCCAAATTATGTGGAGAGAGTGGAGAAGCTGTTCTCTTTAGCACAGAGAAGATGATTGAATAGAGATATTCAAACATGAGGGGTTTCGATAGAGCAAGTAAAGAGAAACTGTTTCCTCTAGCAAGTGGAAATAACCAGTGGTCATAGATTTAAAATAATTGACAAAAGAAGTAGAGTGGAAGTGAGAATTTTTTCACACAGTTGTTAAGATCTGGAATGCACTACCCAAAAGGGTGGTGAAATCTAATTCCATAGGAAGTTTGAAAAGCCTCTGTGCTTGTTGAGCTATATTAGCTCTGGGTCAAACAAGGCTTGATTTTAAAATTCTCATTCTTGTTTTCAAATCCCTCCATGGCCTTGCCCCTCCCTGTCTCTGTAATTTTCTCCAGCCCCACAACCGTCCAAGATATCTGTGCTCTTCTAATTCTGGCCTCTTGTGCAACCCTGATTTTAATCGCTCCACCATTGGTGGCCTTGCCTTCAGCTGCCTCGGCTCCAAGCTCTGGAATACACTCCCTGTACCTCCCTGCCTCTCCACCTCACTTTGCTCTATACGACACTCCTTACAACCTACCACTTTGACAAAGTTTTTGGTTATCTGACCGAATATCTAATTTTGTGGTGTGGTGTCATACTGTGTTTTATAATACTCCTGTGAAGCACCTTGGGACATTTTATTACATTAAAGGCACTTTATAAATATAAGTTGTTGTTGATTGTGAGGCAAATTCTGGAGTGTGAGACTAAATTGGACAGCTCGTTCATGGAGGCAACATAGGCAAAATGGGCCAAATGGCCTGCTGTGCTGTAAGATTCTATGATCTAACAAAAAAGGAAAAAGAAAGTTAAAACAATTTAAAAATTAAGGAGAGAGAAAAGAATAAGGGTGAAAGGTTGGCAAAAGGTAACATATGGGCAGCAAAAGCAAGGGAGTTCAAAGTTGAAAATTTTGTTTGAAGTTGTATTTTAAGTGTTTATTTTAGGGATGTCTCCGAGCGGCTGCAGGACATTCTGAAGGGAGAGGGTGAACAGTCAGAGGTCGTGGCACACATTGGTACCAACAACATAGGTAGAAAGAGGAATGAGGTCCTGCAACAAGAATTTAGGGAACTAGGTAACAGATTAAAAAGCAGGACCTCAAAGGTTGTAATCTCAGTGCCACGTGCTAGTGAATATAGGAATAGGAGGATAGAGCAGATGAATGCGTGGGTGAGGAGGTGGTGCAGGAGGGAGGTCTTTAGTTTCCTGGATCACTGGGTCTGTTTCTGGCAAAGGTGGGACCTGTACAAGTTGGACGGGTTTCACCTGAACCAGAAGGGGACCAACATCCTTGCTGGGAGGTTTGCTAGTGCTGTTGGGGGGGGTGGGTGTTAAACTAATTTGGCAGGGGGATGGGATACAGAGTGGAGTTACAAGTAGGGGGTGATGCACAGTGAAATATCGAAGAGAAAATGAGTCAGTCTGGAAGGCAGAGCAAATATAGACCTGTTAAGGCACAAGTGAAAAATGCAAGGCTGGGTTGCATCTATTTTAATGCAAGGAGTCTTACTCGTAAGCCAGATGAATTGAGGGCGTTGATTAGCACATGGCATTATGATATTATTGCTATCACAGAGACATGGTTGAGGGAGGGGCAGGACTGGCAGCTCAATATTCTAGGGTATAGAATCTTCAGGCATGACAGGGGAGGGGGTAAAAGAGGAGGCGGCATTGCACTGTTGATAAAGGAGTCAATTACTTCAGTAAGGAGGGATGATATCTTAGAAGGTTCCTCAAATGAGGCCATATGAGTAGAACTTAAAAACAAAAAGCGAGGCAATCACTTGGCTGGGAGTGTACTACAGGCCGCCAAACAGTCAGGGAGAGATAGAGGAGCAGATATGTAGGAAAATCTCAGAGAGGTGTAACAATAATAGGGTAATAAGAGTAGGGGATTTCAACTTCCCCAATATCAACTGGGATAGTCTTAGTGCAAAAGGCTTAAAGGGGGTGGAATTGTTAAAATACATACAGGAGAGCTTTTTGAGCCAGTTCGTAGAAAGTCCTACAAGAGAAGGGGCAGTACTGGACCTAATCCTAGGGAATGAAGCCGGACAAGTGGTTGAAGTGTCAGTGGGGGAACATTTCGGGGATAGTGACCATAACTCTGTAAGATTTAAGGTAGTTATGGAAAAGGACAAAGATGGACCGGAAGTAAAGGTACTGAATTGGAGGAAGGCCGATTTTAAGATGATAAAACAGGATCTGGCCAAAGTGGACTGGGCGCAGCTACTTGTAGGAATGTCGACATCAGATCAGTGGGAGTCATTCAAAGAGTAAATAGTGAGAGTTCGGAGCCAGCATGTACCCATTAAGGTGAAGGGTAGGACTAACATGTCCAGGAAACCCTGGATGTCAAGGGATATAGAGGACTGGATCAGTAAAAAAAAGGAGGCTTATGGCAGATTCAGAATGCTGAAAACAGTGGAAGAACTAGAGGAGAATAGAAGGTTTAGGGGGGTACTTGAAAAAGTAATTAGGAGAGCTAAGAGAGGACATGAAAAAACACTGGCGGTCAAGATAAAGGAAAATCCTAAGCCGTTTTATAAATATATTAAGGGCAAGAGGATAACCAGGGAAAGAGTAGGGCCCATTAGGGACCAAAGTGACAATTTGTGTGTGGAGCCGGAGGACATAGGTGAGGTTTTAAATGATTACTTTTCACTTGTGTTCACTATGGAGAAGGACGATGTAGGTGTAGAGATCAGGGAGGGGAATTGTGATATACTTGAACATATTAGCATTGAAAGGGAGGAAGTATTAGCTGTTTTAGCAGGCTTAAAAGTGGATAAATCCCCAGGCCCAGTTGAGATGTATCCCAGGCTGTTATGTGAGGCAAGGGAGGAGATTGCAGGGTTTCTGACACAAATTTTCAAATCCTATCTGGCCACAGGAGAGGTACCAGAGGACTGGAGGACAGCGAATGTGGTACCATTAGTAGCAGGGATAAACCAGGTAATTACAAGCCAGTGAGTCTAACATCAGTGGTAGGGAAAATATTGGAAAAAATTCTGAGGGACAAGATTAATCTCCACTTGGAGAAGCAGGGATTAATCAGGGATAGTCAGCATGGCTTTGTCAGGGGGAGATTGTGTCTAACTAACTTGATTTAATTTTTTGAGGCAGTGACGAGATGTGTAGATGAGGGTAAAGCAGTTGATGTAGTCTATATGGACTTCAGTAAGGCTTTTGATAAGATCCCACATGGGAGATTGGTTAAGAAGGTAAGAGCCCATGGGATCCAGGGCAATTTGGCAAATTGGATCCAAAATTGGCTTGGTGGCAGGAGGCAGAGGGTGATGGTCAAGGGTTGTTTTTGTGAGTGGAAGCCTGTGACCAGTGGTGTACCGCAGGGATCGGTGCTGGGACCCTTGCTGTTTGTAGTGTACATTAATGATTTAGACATGAATATAGGAGGTATGATCAGTAAGTTCGCAGATGACACGAAAATTGGTGGTGTTGTAAATAGTGATGAGGAAAGCCTTAGATTACAGGACGATATAGATGGGCTGGTAAGATGGGCGGCGCTGTGGCAAATGGAATTTAATCCTGAGAAGTGTGAGGTGATGCATTTTGGGAGGACTAACAAGGCAAGGGAATATACAATGGGTGGTAGGGCCCTAGGAAGTACAGAGGGTCAGAGGGACCTTGGTGTACTTGTCCATAGATCACTGAAGGCAGCAGCACGGGTAGATAAGGTGTTTAGGAAAGCATTTGGGATACTTGCCTTTATTGGCTGAGGCATAGAATATAAGAGCAGGGAGGTGATGATGGAGCTGTATTAAATGCTAGTTTGGCCACAACTGGAATACTGTGTACAGTTCTGGGCACCACACTATAGGAAGGATGTGATTGCACTGGAGAGGGTGCAGAGGAGATTCAACAGGATGTTGCCTGGACTGGAGCATTTCAGCTATGAAGAGAGACTGAAAAGGCTGGGGATGTTTTCCTTAGAGCAGAGAAGGCTGAGGGGAGATATGATTGAGGTATACAAAATTATGAGGGGCATTGATAGGTTATATAGGAAGAAACTTTTTTCCCTTCACAGAGGGGTCAATAACCAGGGGACATAGATATAAGGTAAGGTGCAGGAGGTTTAGACGGGATTTGAGGAAAAAAAATTTCACCCAGAGGGTGGTTGGAATTTGGAACGCACTGCCTGAAGAGGGGGTAGAGGCAGGAACCCTCACGACATTTAAGAAGTATTTAGATGAGCTCTTGAAACGCCATAGCATACAAGGCTACGGGCCAAGTGCTGGAAAATGGGATTAGAATAGTTAAGTGCTTGATGGCCGGCACAGACATGATGGGCCGAAGGGCCTGTTTCTGTGCTGTATAACTCTATGACTCTAGATATTACAGTCATAAAGTTACTTCTGACATTTTGAGTATCATTCAGACTTTATTATTAATGTTTGCATCAGTGTCACAGTGCCTGAGCTGAAAACTTTCAAATCTGGCTGGTCTGGTGAGCTTCTATTTTCCTTTACCTATTAACAGATTAACAGTTAAAGAGACAACACAGATAGCAGTGAAAGTTTTACTGCTCCTGTTACATGCTTATAGCCACACAAAGTCATGAAGTCTCTGTGATTGTTTGCAGTGTGTTCCAGCTTGTGCAGTGATGCGCTTGAGGATAAAAATTAAGGACGTCAGATAAACAATAATAATAAAAAAGCAAAAATAAATGAATGCACCAAAACTGCCGATTTTGCTTCATTTGGTTTGTGATAATGATAAAAATCATGACTAAACAGTAGAAAATGAAACATTTTGACAATACGCTGAGGAGCTGATTACAGCCTGTGATAGATTATTCTGACAGCGTGTAATTATTGCACACATTCTAACTACAGCATTACATCAATGGAAGATGAATGGTGTGTCTCTTGATACATAAGGTCACTGCTGTCTGCTTTCATAATACTTGGCAAGGAAAAGCTGCTTTTGCTCTATCTATTCCTGGTGTCTATCTAGCCAAATTATCAGTACTTGTAGGATTCTTCCTTCTCCCTTGCCCATTTGCACTGTAGGAGCTGAATTTTATCAGCTTCCTGGGGACGGGCAGGGAGGCAGGAGGTCCATAGAGTAGTGAGGAAATGTGGGGGGTGGAGTGCTCATCGCCTTCCTAATGCCATTCTATTTAGTCAGAACCAGAGAAAGCCGAGGACAGCCATTCTGCCCAGAGGCTAATAAGTGGCCAATTAATGGGAACTTAAGGGCCTCATCCTACTGTTGCTGGTATTTAACATCGGCTGGTAGGGGCCCCGCCCAGTAAAACAAAGCGGCCTCCCTGTGAGCTGGAGGAGGTGGGGGTGGGCAGTCTCCCTACTGCTTAGGCCACACATGGCCCTAGGCGGGCCCCCGGTGGCAAAGGCTGCCCCTTGCCAACATCTCCCCTTGCCCTCAACAACCCACTTCCCCCTCTACCACCACTCCCCCTGCCCCCCCCCTCCCCCGCACACTGGGCATCCCTGACTGGCCCTGGAAAGCCCGCCCCCACTTACCTCCTCTCCAAGACTCCAGTGTTGCTGCTGCTCCTGGGCCTCCTGCAGTACCAGCAGTGGCCACTGCTCCCGGCCCTCTGATTGGCCAGCAGCTTTTGGAGGCGAGATTCCCATCCTTAAAAGGACGGGGACCCTGGCACGGGCAGTTAATTGTCTGTACGCCATAAAATGCAACCGGGGGTCCACAAAATGGCGGTGTTCCCCTCGCCTTTCTGACCCAACATTGGGACCCCCACCGGCTGCATAAAATTCAGCACTAGCAGTGCTCAGAAACAGAGCTGATTTCATTATACTTCCCTTATATGTGTCAGTCTGGGTGTTCTTTTTCACACGTGTTATATAACTATTTATCTTGTACATCAATGAATATTGAATATTGGTATGCTGCAAAGTGAGTTGGTGGAACTTTTGAGTATATATTGGAGTACGTTTGTGGGATTTTAATACAAACGTAGAAAACCTACAGCCCATTGTGTCTGTGCCAGCTGAAAGTGTGTGATCCAGCCTAATCCCACTTTCCAGCTCTTGGTCCATAGGTCTGTAGGTTATGGCAATGCAAGTGTATATCCAAGTATTTTTTGAAATGTGATTGAGACTTTCTGCCTCAATCACCCTTTCAGACAGAGAGTTCCAGACCTCTACCATCCTCTGGGTAAAAATATTTCTCAACTCCCCACTAACACTCACGTTCCCTTACCTCTGGGCTCTTTGACTGAAGACTGCTTTTGTTCAAGAAATTGCTCACTAATGAGTTGTCCAATTTACTCACCCTGAAATCCCCTCCTCCACTATATTTTGATCAATTTGATGCATATTTGTGGGTTTCTTGGTCTATTTTGGTGGCTATGCTGGGGTACATTAATGATATTTTGAGCATATTTTGGTGGGCATGCAAATTATTTTGGTGGACTTGTATTTTGGTGAGTTTTAAAGTGTACTTTAGTGATGAAGAAATGTACCTTTCAGTAGCAAATATTCATGTTGCATATAGTATCACAAATTACTTTGCTAATCAGCACTCAAGTGAAAACAAATCAATACAAGCAGAAGACAGCTGTCAATTGAGGGACTTCAACCTCAGTTATATTCTGATACCTACTTCTAATGCACAAGGAAAATGAAACCGCAACTACAGAGAATGCATACAAACTGGCATTTCCCTGTTAACAGATTTTGTGATAGTCAATGAAAACCACAAGAAAAATCTGTCTAATATAATTATGAGACAACATAATTGGCAGCAGATTTATTCCCCTCATCAAAAACAATTTAAATAAAGGAATGATCATTTAAGCTATGGCTTATAACTAGTCAGCTGAATAATCAGAACTGGGTTACAAACAATGAGTACATTGTTACGCCCAGGTGAGAAAGGTGTCTCGGGTTCCCTCTCAGCCTTTACCTGGTCTTACCGTAACAAGGTTTAATTTTAAACACACCGTGTTTTTAGCTCCCCTTCGGTCTTCACCGCTTTCCAATTATAAGGCAAAGAAACCAGCACAAACAGGTTTTCTTAGGTTCAAAGAAGAAAAGTTGAAATTTATTAAAGTTCAACTTAAACTCTAATTCGGTTGACGCCTACGGATACACGATGTGCCCACACGAACATGCATATGTGATACACGCATGCAAATAGAGACAGAAAAGAGCAAAAGAAAAATGAAGCGGAAACGTTTGGGGCAATATCTGAAGAGTTGTAGTTATGGTTCTTTGAGCTCACTGTAGAGTCCTTGATTATAGGTACATCTTGCTTTTCATTGGGGCCCAGTATTCTTCTTAAACCTTGTTTACTATAGGAGACTTTTCTCTCTTGGAGTTTATATGTCTTCAGTGGATTCAGAGGCTTGTGAGAAAGAGATGGGAGCAGACAGGAGAGATCTTCTCAGTCCAGGAGCAAACAGTCTTTCTGCTCAAACTCTCTGTGGCTCGTTCAAAAAACCCTGGAACAGTCAGTCATGTGACCAGCTGGTCCAACCAGTCCTGGTCCCTGTGGATTGCATCACCCCAGCAGGCCCTGGAATGCGTTTCCCCACCCCCTCACTGTCCGGTGATCAACATCCATTGTGGGTTTAATGTGTCAGGGAATGGTGCTTTGTCAACACAAGTATGCAAATGTGTTTTCCAGCCACGGCTGATCCGTTCAACAAGTCATTTCCTTACTCCAGCAACACTTAAAAAATCAATGTTCATATGACAAAACCAATGTGCTTCATTCTTGGCATGTGAGGGCCTGCATGACACTTCCACACCCAGTGGAATTACATGTGATTTGAGAAAAGCACATTTCATTAAAAGGGTTGGGAGAAAATAAAAGATACAGAAAAAAACAGGCATTTCTCTCATTCATTCATAAATCCTAAAAGTTATTAAAAATTTCCCCTTTTTGGACATCCCAATGAACATGTGGTTCTTTGGGGAAGTTTTTCTTCAGTCCGCCTATTTTCATGGCTGCCTAGGGTCTTTGAGATGGTTAGGTTTAATTAGCCCTGGATTGGAATTTTTGTTTTCAGGAGAGTCTGTAGTGGATGGGTCTATCCTGAACTCTCCTTTAGTGCTTTGCTGAGTCATGCAAAGGTTTTTGACTTCAGGGGATGGGTGGTTTGCTTTTTTTCTGACTGTGGGGAAGGATTCTTTGCTAATCTCCCCTTTGTCCTCTGCGACACTCCTGCCTGCAGATATTTATGCTGACTCTACTGCACTCCTCTAGGCCACTGTGACTAGGTGAGGCATCACCCTCATGGTTTCTCTGCCCCCTAGAGGTCTTTTTTTGTCTCTGCAGGTTCCTGTAAATGTGGTTAGCAACTCTGGTGGGGGTGCTTCTAGTGGAGCATGTGGGGTCTATCTTTTTCAATTTCTCGGGGTTGGCTGACCAGACACGAGGGGTTTTCATTTGGGATTCCTCCTGGACTTGCTTTAACGTGCCCTCTGGGTCACATTTTCCCCCTTCCCTGTCTAACCTTTTGCTAGCCTTGTGCCAGTCTGTCCCCTTTTGTTCTCGCCGGGAGTCCCTTACAGTTCACAGCCCTCTGCTGGAGGGTCCTCCTAACACAGGTACCGGACTCAGGGGCACTATAGGCTGGGGTTTCCCCTCAACCTGGCACATGTGGCTACTCCTGCAGTACTCCACCACTTCTTGGTGGGGTTTTAGCCAGTCAAACTGCAGTCTTATGTGGGCTTTGGTCTTTCGTAGACTGGCTTGTACAGCCACTGTAATCTCATGAGCCATTCTTAATATTTCTCTCCGGTACCTCTGCAGCACCACTAACTGGTGAACTACTGTCCACGCCTTGCCTTCAGGTCTGTAAGGAGAACTCCATTTCCTCATCAGTACCTCATTCTTTATATAGTAGCAATCAGGGACTCCCTCTGCTTCACTTTCAGACTGGGCAGCCTGTGCTAACTCTCGCAATACTGGGTCGGCTCACTGAGCCTCACCTAGGGAAAATCCATTTAATCATTCCCTGGGTCTCCTAACGTTCCAAAGAAAGTCTCAGATAGACAGACCTGGTCATCTGCCTGCAGTTCTAATTCAGTCTGCTCTGGGGGAGCTGGTTTGATCATGGCCTGATGCACTACACATTCAGGGAAACTGCAGGGTTGCGTCTCCTGCCACGGCTCTGTCTCTCTGACCTCCTGCGGTCTTTCTTTCACTACTGGGGGGCTACCACCTTCACCCCTACCTGATCATTGCCTAGGAGCAAGTCAACCCTGTCCACAGGCAAACTAGGGAAACTAGGTCGCACACCAGGTACAGGCATACACTGCTCTCCGATACCATTCACCACCATTCTGGTGTTCATTGCACTCTCTGGGGGAAAGGTCAGGCCTCTTCCCAGAAAAAGGGATCTAATGGTCCCTGTGTCCCTGAGAATTACTATGGGCTTGCTTGCCCCACTCGAGGGGTATGGGGTTACTTTCCCTTCACACACAAAACCCCGATAACCTTCAGGAATCCTATTAAATTTTCCTGCACTTGCAGCATTAAGCTTCCTGGGTCTCACTCTTACTGCGGTTAAAGTCACAGCTTGTTCAGCTGTGCTTTCCATCAGGGTCCCTCTTCACTGAGCGGGTGTGCCCTGATTAACCCTACAGGTTTTCCCTTTAGTTTCTAGCAGTCAGTTTTTCGATGACCTACCTTATTACAATGGAAGCACACAGGTCTCCAGGTCTCACTCCTGCTCACTGCACCTTCCCTTTTGGATGGAAGAGGACCCCCTATGTCTCCTGCTTTTCTTTCTCTCCCAGGACTGCTTGTGCTCCTATCACTTTCCCACCCTCTGTCCTTTTCGAATTTGTGGGGATGACTAGGAAAGGTTCTCCCCTGGGAAACAGACTTATAAATTAAAGCAAACTCATCGGCCAGAACGGGCACTCTGAACCCACTGCTCCTCTGCATGGGTCTTTATGGAGAGTGGGAGAGAGTTAACAGAGTTAGTTCCCTGAGATTCTCATAGCTGAGCTGTACTTTAAGACCCCTCAGCCACTGGTCGAAAGCCAGCTGCTTACTTCTTTCAAACTCCAGATAAGGATGATTAGCTTGTTTCTTGAGGGTTCTAAACCTTTGGCGGTAGGCTTTGGGTACTAATTCATATACCCCGATGATAGCATTTTTTGTCAGTTCATCATTTGATGAACTCTCCTCTGGCAACAGGGAATGAACCTCATGGACCTTTCTGGTTAGCTTGCTTTGTAACAAAAGAGCCAGGTATCAGCTGGCCATTTTAGCTGCCTTGCCAGTTTCTCAAAAGACACAAAAAAATTCTTCCACATCTTCCTCATTGAATTTTGGGATTAGCTGAGCTAGTTTTAACAATTATGTACCCAGCCGGAATTATGTTCCTCCAAATTGACCATGCTTTCACTAGAGTTACTCTGTTGCCCCCTAGTTAACTTAAGCCGCTTCAGCTCTCTTTCTTCGCATTTCCTTCCAGAATATTCTTTCTCGCTCGCCTTTCTCTCTCATTCCTTCTCCTGTCTTTCTCTCTCTCCTCTCTTTCTTTCTCTTGCCGTTCCTTCTGGAAGGCTCTCTCGTTCTCCTTCTCCTGCCTCTCTCTTTTTCTGTCTCCTGTTCCTTCTCCTGTCTTTCCTTTTCTTCACATTCCTTCTGGAAGGCTCTTTCTTTCTCCCTCTCTTTTTAGTTTAGTTTAGTTTAGAGATACAGCACTGAAACAGGCCCTTCGGCCCATCGAGTCTGTGCCGACCATCAACCACCCATTTATACTAATCCTACACTAATCCCATATTCCTACCACATCCCCACCTGACCCTATATTTCCCTACCACCAACCAATACTAGGGACAATTTATAATGGCCAATTTACCTACCAACCTGCAAGTCTTTTGGCTTGTGGGAGGAAACCGGAGCACCCGGAGAAAACCCACGCAGACACAGGGAGAACTTGCAAACTCCACACAGGCAGTACCCAGAATTGAACCCGGGTCACTGGAGCTGTGAGGCTGCGGTGCTAACCACTGCGCCACTGTGCCGCCCCAAGTTTCCTCTGTTCGAATTGTAGCTTTGCTAGCAATACTCTGTCAGGGTCTACTTCTAACACTACTTCTGCTTCCTCAGATTTAAGGGAAAAATGGTTGGCCACTAGTCTTAGGAGTTCAGACCTCCTAGCCTTGCCACATACAGTGATCCCACACTTCTCAGCCATTTTCCTCAACTTCTCTATAGACAGTGCTTTTAACTTATCCCAAATTACTTCACCCTGGCTTGGAGAGCTACTAGCTTCAGTTGCAGACATGTTAGTATTCAAGCACACACAACCACAAGAAAACCTGTATTGAAATCTTGCTCTTTTTTGATTGGGAACAATTTGGCTTCCCACTTCCAATTTCTCTCATTTGTCTGTGGGTAAAATCCAGCATGATAGTTCTCATATTTCTGTTATTTCTAGGTGAGAAAGGTGTCTAGGGGTCCCTCTCAGCCTTCACCTGGTCTTACCGTGACAAGGTTTAAATTTTAAACACACCGTGTTTTTAGCTCCCCTTTGGTGAATCCTTGTTCACTGTTTTCCAATTATAAGGCAAAGAAACCAGCACAAACAGGTTTTCTTAGGTTCAAAGAAGAAAAGTTGAAATTTATTAAACTTGAACTTAAACTCTAATTTGGTTGGCGCCCATGGATACACGACACGTCCACACTATAATGCATACGCGATACACACATGCAAGTAGAGACAGAAAAGAGCAGAAGAAAAGAAAACAAAGTGGAAAAGTTTGAGGCAATATCTGAAGAATTTTTGTTACGGTTCTTCAAGCTCACTGTAAAGTCCTTGATTGTAAGTAGATCTTGCCTTTTGTTGGGGCCCAGTATTCTTCTTAAACCTTGTTTACTATAGGAGACTTTTCTCTCTTGGAGTTCATATGTCTTCAGTGGATTCAGAGGCTTGTGAGAAAGAGATGGGAGCAGACAGGAGAGATCTTCTCAGTCCAGGAGCAAACAGTCTTTCTGCTCAAACTCTCTATGGCTCATTCAAAAAACCCTGGAGCAGCCAATTACATCCAAGGGAGAGGCATATAAATTTGCCAGGAAAAACAACAGACCTGAGGATTGGGATCAGTTTAGAATTCAGCAAAGGAGGACAAATGGATTGATTAAGAAACGGAAAATAAAGTATGCGAGCAATCTTGCAGAGAACCTAAAAACTGACTGTAAAAGTTTCTATAGGTATGTGAAGAGAAAAAGATTGGTAAAGACAAATGTAGGTCCCTTACAGCCAGAAACAGGGAAATTTATTATGGGGGATAAAGAAATGGCTGACCAACTAAATGCATACTTTGGTTCTGTCTTCACAAAGGAGGACACAAATATCATACCAGAAATGTTGGGGAATAGTGAGAGAGAGGAACAGAAAGAAATCAGTATTAGTAGAGAAATAGTGTTGGGGAAATTGATGGGATTGAAGGCCGATAAATCCCCAAGGCCTGATGGTCTGCATCCCAGAGTACTTAAGGAAGTGGTCCTAGAAATAGTGGATGCATTGGTGGTCATCTTCCAAGATTCTATAGCCGCTGGAACAGTTCCTACAGATTGGAGGGTAGCTGATGTAACCCCACTACTTGAAAAGGGTGATAGAGAGAAAGCAGGGAATTATAGACCAGTCAGCCCGACATTGGTAGTGGGAAAAATTCTAGAGTCCATTATCAAAGATTTTATAGCAGAGCACTTGGAGAACAGTGGTAGAATCGGGCAGGGTCAGCATGGATTTACGAAAGGGAAATCATGCATGACAAATCTATTAGAATTCTTCGAGGATGTAACTAGTAGAGTTAATGAGGGGGAGCCAGTGGATGTGGTTTATTTGGACTTTCAGAAGGCTTTCGACAAAGTCCCACATAAGAGATTAGCATGTAAAATTAAAGCGCATGGGATTGGAGGTAGTGTATTGCGATGGAGAGAAAATTGGTTGGTGGACAGGAAACAAAGAGTAGGGATAAATGGGACTTTTTCCGAATGGCAGGCAGTGTCTAGTGGGGTACCGCAGGGATCGGTGCTAGGACCCCAGCTATTCACAATATACATTAATGATTTAGATGAGGGAACTAAATGTAATATCTCCAAATTTGCAGATAACACAAAACTGGGTGGGAGGATGAGTTGTGAGGAGGATGCAGAGAGGCTTCAGGGTGATTTGGACAAGTTGAGTGAGTGGGCAAATGCATGGCAGATGCAGAATAATATGGATAAATGTGAGGTTATCCACTTTGGTAGCAAAAACAGGAAGGCAGATTATTATCTGAATAGCTATAAACGGAGAGAGGGGAAAATGCAGCGAGACCTGGGCGTTCTCGTACACCAGTCGCTGAAGGTAAGCATGCAGGTGCAACAGGCGGTAAAAAAGTCAAATAGTATGTTGGCCTTAATAGCGAGAGGATTCGAGTACAGAGACAGGGATGTCTTGCTGCAATTATACAGGGCCTTGGTGAGGCCACACCTGGAATCTTGTGTGGTCTTGGTCTCCTTATCTGAGGAAGGATGTTCTTGCTATAGAGGGAGTGCAGCGAAGGTTTACCAGACTGATTCCTGGGATGGTGGGACTGATGTATGAGGAGAGATTGAGTCGGTTAGGATTATATTCGCTGGAGTTCAGAAGAGTGAGGGGGGATCTCATAGAAACCTATAAAATTCTAACAGGACTTGACAGGGTAGATGCAGGAAGGATGTTCCCGATGGTGGGGGAGTCCAGAACCAGGGGTCATAGTCTCAGAATACAAGGTAAACCTTTCAGGACTGAGATGAGGAGAAATTTCTTCACCCAGAAAGTGGTGAGCCTGTGAAATTCGCTACCACAGAAAGCAGTTGAGGCCAAAACATTGAATGTTTTCAAAAAGGAGTTAGATATAGCTCTTGGGTCGAAAGGGATCAAAGGGTATGGGCGAAAGCGAGAACAGGTTACTGATTTGGATGATCAGCCATGATCATAATGAATGGCGGAGCAGGCTCGAAGGACCAAATGGCCTATTCCTGCTCCTATTTTCTATGTTTCTATTTAGTCATATGACCATTTGGTCCAACCAGCTCTGGCCCCTGTGGATTGCATCACCCCAGCAGGCGCTGGAATGTGCTTCCCCACCCCCTCACTGCCCAGTCATCAACATCCATAGTGGGTTTAATGTGTCAGGGAATGGTCCTTTGTCTACACAAGCACCGTCTGTTAGTATGCAAATATTTTTTCCAGCCACAGCTGATCTATTCAGCAAGTCATTTCCTCGCTCCAGCAACAGTTCAAAATCAATGTTCATATGGCAAAACCAATGTGTCTCATTCTGGGCATGTGGGGGCTTGCGTGACAACATCAACAAAGTATCTGAAAGCAAGCAGAAACATTTAACAACTTAGATTCAGCCCTACAAGGAGTCACGTGAACATACAGCTGTAACATACAGCAGCATGCGATAGACAGAGCTAAGCAATCCCATAACCAACAGATCAGATCGAAGCTCTGCAGTCCTGCCACAGCCAGCCGTGAATGGTGGTGGATAATTAAACAACTAACTGGAGGCGGTGGCTCCACAAATATCCCCATCCTCAATGATGGGGAAGCCCAGCACATCAGTGCAAAAGGATAAAGAAGCATTTGCAACAATCTTCAGCCAGAAGTGCCAAGTTGATGGTCCATCTCAGCCTCCTCCTGAAGTCCCCAGCATCACAGATGGCAGACTTCAGCCAATTCGATTCACTCCGCGTGATATCAAGAAACGACTGAAGGCACTGGATACTGCAGAAGGCATGGGCCCTGACAATATTCCAGCAATAGTACTGAAGACCTGTGCTCCAGAACTTGCCATGCCCCTAGCCAAGCTGTTCCAGTACAGCTACAACACTGGCAACTACCCTGCAATGTGGAAAATTGCCCAGGTATGTCCTGTACAAACAGGACAAGTCCAACCCGGCCAATTACCGCCCCATCAGCCTACTCTCAATCATCAGTAAAGTGATGGAAGGTGTCATCAACAGTGCCATCACGCGGCACTTGCTTAGCAATAACCTGCTCAGTGACGCTCAGTTTGGGTTCTGCCAGGGCCACTCAGCTCCTGACCTCATTACAGCCTTGGTTCAAACATGGAAAAAAGAGCTGAACTCAAGAGGTGAGGTGAGAGTGACTGCCCTTGACATCAAGGCAGCATTTGACCGAGTATGGCATCAAGGAGCCCTAGCAAAACTGAGATCAATAGGAATCAGGGGAAAATCCTCCACTGGCTGGAGTCATACCTAGCGCAAAGGAAGATGGTTGTGCTTGTTGGAGGTCAATCATCTGAGCTCTTGGACATCGCTGCAGGAGGTCTTCAGGGTAGTGTACTAGGCCCAACCATCTTCAGCTGCTTCATCAATGACCTTCCTTCAATCATAAGATCAGAAGTGGGGATGTTCGCTGATGATTGCACAATGTTCAGCACCATTCGTGACTCCTCAGATACTGAAGCAGTCTGTGTAGAAATGCAGCAAGACCTGGACAATATCCAGGCTAGGGCTGATAAGTGGCAAGTAACATTTACGCCAGTAACACAAGTGCCAGGCAATGACCATCTCTAACAAGAGAGAATCTAACCATCTCCCCTTGACATTCAATGGCATTACCATCGCTGAATCCCCCACTATCAACATCCTAGCGGCTACCATTGACCAGAAACTGAACTGGAGTAGCCATATAAATACCGTGGCTACAAGAGCAGGTCAGAGGCTAGGAATCCTGAGGCGAGTAATTCACCTCCTGACTCCCCAAAGCCTGTCCGCCATCTACAAGGCACAAGTCAGGAGTGTGATGGAATACTCTCCACTTGCCTGGATGGGTGCAGCTCCAACAACTCAAGAAGCTTGACACCATCCAGGACAAAGCAGCCCGCTTGATTGGCACCCCATCTACAAACATTCACTCCCTCCACCACCGACACACAGTGGCAGCAGTGTGTACCATCTACAAGATGCACTGCAGCAATGCACCAAGGCTCCTTAGACAGCACCTTCCAAACCCGCGACCTCTACCAACTAGAAGGACAAGGGCAGCAAATACATGAGAACACCACCACCAGCAAGTTCCCCTCCAAGTCATACACCATCCTGACTTGGAACTATATCGCTGTTCCTTCACTGTCGCTGGGTCAAAATCCTGGAACTCCCTTCCTAACAGCACTGTGGGTATACCTACCCCAAATGGACTGCAGCGGTTCAAGAAGGCAGCTCACCGCCACCTTCTCAAGGGCAATTAGGGTTGGGCAATAAATGCTGGCCTGGCCAGTGAAGCCCACATCCCATGAATGAATTTTTAAAAATTTGAAACAACCGTGAAAATAAACAACCTAGAAGACAGACTGCTATAGGCTATAATCATCATTCACTTAGGTATGCACAACACTTCCAAAATCACAATTTCAAATGAGGAGGCAAAGAATTAAAACTGGTAACAAGTGTAAATTAATATTTACAATATTTAAATTAAATAATATTTTGAACCAGTTCAATCCCTACTGACAGGCAAACAATTCAGGAGCAATCCATTTGTGCAGTTTTTCCAAACTTATTGTAGTGCTTTCTTGAAGTGAGAGTGGAAAAGTGGTAAAATCCCTGCAAAAATTCACTCCCACTGTCTTCTGTCTCCACACTGCACTTCCCACTGCACCCAATCATGTGACACATAAGAGAACCCAATATTTACACAGCGTTTACAGATACTCCGGTCACAGTGGTTTCCATGCTCAGGTCCCAATGACATCATTCTTGCCAACAGGAGAGCAGGTTAAAATTTCAATTTCAAATGGTGGGTTCCTGGTGGCTTTCCAGTGGATAAGTAACCCAGGTGATTTTAACTGCCTATGTGCCCAGTTTCTGACAGTGGATATGGTGAAAATTGAGCCCTTAGATTTTGAAAAGACCAACCAAAGCATCACTTCCTCAAAGGTTACCTCAACAATAACTCTTTCACATTCAGCATCCTCATCCCAATTCAAAAACACTGTATCCCATTCAACAGTTTACCCTTTCTCAGAGATAAGGGGACCGATTTTCAGTTTAGGTGCAAAACGGATGGATGGTGATGCTCAAGCTATTTTGAGGCCTGGATCTGATTTGTATGCAGCTGCTGAGCTGTGCTTGATGGTTTGGGAGGGTAGTTAGAGGCAATTCTGCTTTTTAGGGTAGGGAGAGGGGTCTGTGCACAAACCATTTTTTGAGGAGCTTCCAGGGATCCCTTTAAGGGCTGCTGGTTGGATCACTCAGTTTGTTGGAGCATGCATGATACACCATTTGTAGCTCAAAATGGGGATTGAGTCCTATGTACGTCATTCATTGTCATTCATTTCCTTCATTGTCCGTCGTTATCATCTACTGTAATTTAGAGTATTAGCTTAATTAATGGTGATATTTGGTTTAGTTGTTATAATAAAAGTCATAAAATGTGAAACCTTGTTGGGCAATTCTTTAAATTGGTCTGGGGAGTTCATATTTTGTGTTTTAACATTAATAGCCTCATTGAGGTCGTAACACAAGGAAAAACTGATCCCATTAACTGATGTACAAGGACTGGGGACACATATTGAAGGCTTTGGGCAAGAGATGCAGAGGGGAATGTGAGGAAGACCTTTTTTTATGCAGCAAGTGATAATGACCTGGAACTCGCTCCTCAGGAGGGTGGTGGAAGAGGAGACAATCATTTCAAAAGGAAATTGGATAGATACATGAAGGGAATAAGCTTGCAGGGCTATGGGGATTGAGCGGGGGAGTGGGACTGACTGGATTGTTACATGGAGAGCTGGCATAGACTTGAAAGGCTGAATGGCCTCTTTCTATGCTGTAAATTACTCTATGACTCTAGTCCTCCTCCCCTCTTCCCTCAGCATTGATTCTAAATGAATACAGCCGAAAATGGAATTGCTTTTGGCTGCTGGTACTACAGACAGCAAATCCTGTTCTCATAAGAACTCACATACACAGTGGCTGGAATCACTTCCATTAGTATCCAGATTCAGGTAACGATGGTTGTTATGAAAATCCCACATGCCAAATGGAAAACATTAATTTCATCATGTGGAACTTTGCCTGAGCCTTTTACTGGAAATTGTAACAAATAACTTTTAAAACAGAACAGCTAGCAGCCAAGATGGCCAGAAACATTTTCACATGAAAAAACCAAAGGATTAGACTGGAGACAGACATGATTTACTCAGCGTAGCCAGAACAATGGAGTGTTCTCTGATTCAGTTATCTGAGAGAGCCTTGTCAATGTGGTTGGCAAAAGCCATCGACACCCATTGATTTTGAAAGAGCCAACCCCCTACCAAGTATGTCCAGGCAGCCTGAGTGGAGAGTCTTGAATTTCAGAGAAAATTCCAGAAGATTCCCATTAAAACACAAAGAGCTGACCATATCATGTGACTGCTTGTGCAACTCTGAGAGTTTGTGAGTTGTGATTCAGAAGGCAGATAGTAGCTGAAAGTCATGAAGAGAACAGCTCTCTCTCTCTCCAGTAAAGATCCAGAGAAGCCTCAAGCTGCAATTGGTAAAGCCTCAAACCTATAGCCCAGCACAGCCAGCAACTAGGGGACAAGGACCAAAGCCCCTCTATTGCCTTCCAGAACCTGAGAAGCAAGACTGAACCATGCATACGGCCCAGCGAGGACTTCAGAACTACAATTTCAACTAAAGACTCTGAGACTACTGAACTGTATTTCAATTCCATTTATTACAGTCACTACTCCAACCTCCCAACTCAGTTTTTTCCTCTGTAATCTACATAAGTGTGTGTGTGTGGCTCTTGTGTGAATGTGGACATGGATGCATGGCTTATTTTAGTACTTTTGACCAGTTTAAAGTGATAAGGTTAATAAACTTACATCTTTCTTGTTTAAACTCCAGAAAACCTGTCTGATAGGTTCGTTTGCAATTATATTAGAGGAACAGGAGCAAGCACTCACTGAGGTGGTAAGTTCAAACCCTGTGTTAAAAAAGGATAAACACTGTGTGACCTGAGACCCCTTCCTCACCTGGTCGTAACATGGTGTTAAGGGATGAGAAGTGTGGACTGTATTACAAAAGTGCTTCCATTTTCTAGTACATTTTTGAGGACTCATATTTAAATGGTGGAAATGGATTTGATTTTAGATGGCTGAAGATTTCATAGATGCTGGACTTTGTTTTGTTGTTGACTGTTCACTGAAAGGACATTGAGATGTTGTGGTTGAAAACAACCTTTACTGTATGTTACCTGCCTTAGGCTCAATAAACAACAGAAACCTTGGTGACCTGGGGAAGATGCTTACAGATGCTTACAATCTGCCAAGAAAGAAACCTCAGCTCATCTTTTCTGCACCTCTGTAAGAGACCTTGAGATGTCCAGTGTGTCAGCTCCTCTTTCCTCATGTCTTTGCTAATACCCTGTGAAAACAGAGTGTGATAGCAGGAACCTGTGATACCGCATTTCTCCTGGAAAGCCTACCAGACTATTTCTCGACATCTCCAGAATGAACTGCTCCAGAAAAGATCCCAGTGACTGATCACCATATACCCGGACACCAAACCAAAAGGGACAACTGACATCAAGAACACAAGAACACCAGAAATAGGAGCAGAAGTAGACCATATGGCCCATCGAGTCTGCTCCGCCATTCAATACAATCATGGCTAATCTTGGGCTTCAACTCGACTTTTCTGACCGCTCCCCATATCCCTTGATTCCCTGCGAGACCAAAACTCTATCTATCCCAGCCTTAAATGTATTCACTGATGAAGCATCCACAACTCTCTGGGGTAGAGAATTCCAAAGATTCACAACCCTTTGAGTGTAGCAATTTCTCCTCATCTCAGTCCTGAATGATTGGCCCCTTATCCTGAGACTGTGCCCTCCGCGTTCTAGATTCTTCAACTAGTGGAAACAATCTCTCAGTTTCTACCCTATCAAACCCTTTCAGAATCTTGTATGTCTCAATTAGATCACCTGTCATTCTTCTAAACTCCAGAGAATATAGGCCCATATCCTCCTATATCTTCTCTTTTCTCTTCAAGTATTAGCAGGTATTTGGCCAGAGTATTCTTTTTTGTCTTTTTTTTGTAACAGAGCTCTGCAGAGAGAATTTCTTGATATTTTTCAGTGTGTGTGCGAAGGGTCCGATGAAGGGTCACTGACCCGAGGCGTTGGCTCTGCTTCTCTTTCCACAGATGCTGCCGGACCTGCTGAGTGGTTCCAGCATTTCTTGTTTTTATTTCTGACTTCCAGCATCCGCAGTATTTTGCTTTTATTCCATATTTCAATCTGTGTGTGCTTTGCTTTGTTACTAGATAAGTTAACTGTTAATTTTGTTGTTTATTAAAGAAATCTGGTTAGTGTATTTTATTCTGGGATAAAGAGTAGAGTATAAGATTGACTGAAACTGGGTAAACATTTAAAAAAATAAATGTTATGAATTGTGGAGAAGTGGGACTAGAAAAGACAGTGCGCTCTTCCCATCTCGGTTGTAACAATAAATTGGGGGCTCATTTGGCATAATCCAAAAGCCGATGACGTGCAATTGTAAGTGGGGTAATAATTGAAAATAGGAAAAGGAAAAACCAGGTTTCTTGTGGATTAGCACAAAGTTTACATTCCCAGAATGTCTTGGTCATTTGCTATGACCTTTCTGGAGAAGGAGGACGTATCCCTGAGTGATTCGAGAAACTTAACCAAGGTTAAGATAGTAGCATCAGCAACAAAATTGGAGTTAAAGTTAAATCAGGAGCTAAGAAAGGAGACCTAATTGAAGTAATAGCACAGCATTTGAAATTGGAAGAAGAAAAAGGTGAACCAGGTGATAGTGCAGTTGAATTAGCTCAAATTCAGTTGCAGATGAGGCAGCTTGAACTTGACAAAGAAAAAGAAATGGAAATGAAAAATCTTGAGCTTGAGCAGGATAAAGCATTGGAAAAACTTCAACTGGAACAGGAAAGAGAATTGACAATGAAAAACTTCAACTTCACAGAGAGGTAAGGGCAAAAGAGAGAGCATTTCAAAGAGTAAGAGAAGAAACAGAATTCAAAGTTAAAAAGCTGGAACTAAGTCGAACGAGTGGCCTTGGCTCCAAGGAAAATTCTGGTGAGTAAAAATCTGACTGCTGCCCAGGACCCAGTGGAGAGCTGTTTAAATTTGTGCAGGCCCTCTCGAAGTTTGAGGAAAGAGATGTAGAAGCATTTTTCATTTCTTTTGAAAAGACAGCCAGACAGATGAAGTGGCCAAAGGAAAGATGGACACTGCTTATGCAAAGCAGGTTGATGAACTTTATGCCATGCTTCCTGAGAAGGCTTCTGCAGATTATGAGATGACAAAAAAGGCTATTCTTGCTGCTTATGAGTTGGTCCCTGAAGCGTACAGAAATTTTGGAACTTCTGGAGACAGCCTGGGCAGACTTATATAGAATTTGAGCGGGTAAAGCAAATTAATTTTGATCGTCGGATGTGGGCACTAAAGATACAGGCCACATATGAGGCCCTTAGGGAACTAATTCTCCTGGAAGAATTTAAAAATTCACTCCCTCTGTTAGTAAGAACCCATGCAGAGAACCAGAAGGTTTCAACAGCCAGACAAGCAGCTGAAATCGTTGATGATTACGAGCTTGTTTACAAGCCCAAACCCTTTTCCAATCACCCCCACAAACCTGAGAAGGATAGAAGGTGGGAGGGTGAAAGGAAGGCACATAGCCGGGGCCAAGATGGGACAGCAGGGAACACCCTGGGACCTCTGCCTCAGACCAGAAAGGAAGATGCTGAGGGTGGAAATGAGGTCCGCAAGCCTAAGTGTTACCACTGTCACAAGGTGGGACAGAATGTTGGAAGTTGCAGGGTAAACCCATGGAACTTACTGGGGTACACAAGGTCAATGTAGAGAAAGGGGCCCTGACCAAGAGTACGACAGATCAAGCTATAGCTCTGACTGCAGTTGTAATGCCAAGTACAAAAACCTCTGTGAATGCGGGGATCATGAATAAGATACCTGAGGGTTATAGGGAATTTTTATCAAAAGGAAAAGTAACTCCTTATCTCTCAAGTGTGGCCGGTAAACCTATAGTTAACTTAGGGATACAGGAGCAACCCAACCTCTTTTGCTGGGGAAAGGCATTTTTCCACCAGAGAATGCATTGATTGCCAAGGTTTTAGTGAATAGTATTGGCAGAGGGTATATACCCATACCTTTGTATCAGGTGCACCTAGAGTATGACCTAATGTCTGGAATGGTAACTGTAGGAGCTGTCCATAGTTTGCCTGTAGACAGAGTTGACCTGCTCCTGGGGAATAACTTAGCTGGAGCGAAGGTAGTAGCTTCTCCAGTAGTAACAGAAAGACCAAGTAAAGTCAAAGAGACAGAACAGTTGCAGGAAAAGGTTCCAGGAATTTTTCCTTCATCCATAGTAACCCAAGCAATGGCTAAACACGTTCCATTGTTGAAGATAAAATTGGCACCACAGACAGACAGCCAAACATCTGAAACTTTCTTTGGGGATTTGGATAATCTGAAGGAAATGTTTAGTAAGTCTTCTCTGATCAACACTCAGCGAGCAGATCCAGAGTTAAATAAAGCGGCACATTCGGCTGTAACTGAAGCTGAAGCAGAGGGAGTTTCAGAAAGCTACTATATTAAAAATGGTATTCTGATGAGGAAGTGGAGACCTCCTCACAGACCTGTGGATAAAGAATGGTTGTTCAACAGATAGTGGTACCACCAAGTATCACCAGGACCTATTAAGGATCGTCCATGAAATTCCTATGACGGGACATGTGGGGACAATTTACTGACCAGATCTTTCCAAGGATTTGGTGCAGTTTTGTAAAATGTGCCATACATATCAGTTTGTGGGAAAACTGCAACCTGCCATAAAACTGGCACCTTTAATTCCCATACCAGTTTTTGAGGAACCATTTAGTAGGGTTTTGGTAGACTGTAGGACTTTAACTGAAAACAAAAGCGGGACACCAATATATACTCACTATCATGGATATGGCTACTCGGTTCCCAGAGGCCATTCCCTTGAGAACAATTTCTGCTAAGGTAGTGGTTGAGAAGTTACCCAGTTCTTCACTAGATATGGGTTACCATTCAGATTCAGTTGGATCAAGGTTCCAATTTTATGTCTAAATTTTTTCAGGACGTTATGGGTAATTTGGGTATAACACAGTTAAAGTCTTCAGCATACCACCCATAGACACAAGGGGCTTTAGAAAGATACCATCAAACCCTCAAAACGGTGATCAGGCCATACTGTCATGAATATCCCCATGATTGGGATAAAGGGCTAGAATTTCTTTTGTTTGCCACTAGGGATTCACCTAATGAGCCTACCAGTTTTAGTCCTTTTGAATTAGTTTATGGACATGAGATAAGAGGTCCTCTAAAACTAATCAAAGAAAAGCTTTTCGAACTGAGGGACAAATCTTCTGAGTTAGATTATGTATCCGTGTTCTGGGAGCAGCACATGAGAGCCTTCAAAGTGGCTCAGGAATACCTGAAAGCTTCCCAAACAACCATGAAGAAATGGGCAGACAAGCATGCCAAGACTCGAACATTTCAACCAGGGGATGAGGTGTTAGTGTGATTGCCTTTACAGGGTGAACCACTGAAAGCACGGTTTAGAGGTCCATATAAAGTGGTCAAAAAAATTGGTACAGTAAATTATTTGATTGACACCCGGATCGCTGAAAAAAGTTTCACAGTGTCACATCAATATGTTGAAACAATATCATCGCTGGGAGGAGGATAAGCAAGCACTGGTATGTCAGGTAGTAGGAACAGTGAGGACGAAAGGGATAGTGAGGATGAGGCAGAAGGAGGCCTGGACAATTCTCAAATTGAACCTCCTACTATCCGGTTAGCTAATACTGAATTGTTAGGAAGATTAGACACTATGCTTTCATATTTAGATGCAGAACAATGAGAAGACCTAACAAGGGTACTCACAGCATTTAAAGGAGTCTGCAGGGACAAACCAGGATGTACAACTTTAGCCACACATGATATGGATGTAGGAGAATCCTTTCCTATAAAACAGCATGCTTATTGCTTAAATCCAGAGAAACAGGCCCAGGTAAAAGCAGAAATCCAATACATATTGGAAAACCACCTAATTGAACCCAGTTAAAGCATATGGAGTTCCCCAGTGGTATTAGTGCCTAAACCTGATGGTTCAACTAGATTCTCCATAGACTACAGAAAAGCCAATGCTGTAACAAAGACAGACTCCTACCTAATTCCTTGCTCGGAAGACTATATTGACAAAGTGGGCTGTGCCACATTTCTTACGAAAATAGATTTGTTAAAGGGATACTAGCAGGTTCCTTTAACAACCTGAGCTAAAGATTTATCAGCCTTTGTCACACCAGACAGTCTTTTCCAATGCTGAGTGATGCCTTTTGGGCTAAAAAATGCCCCAGCCACTTTTCAGCGACTAATGAACCAGTGGTAACCAGTGTTCCTAAGTGTGTGGTTTGCCTTGATGATGTGCTGGTATATAGTGATACTTAGGAACACTTGGAACAACTAGAAGCTCTGTTTGCAACATTACAATCAGCTGATTTGGTGATAAACCTTGCAAAAAGTGAATTTGTAAAAGTGAGTGTAACCTACCTCAGGCATAAAGTAGGGCAAGGACAAGTGTTGTCAAGAACAGTGAAAGTACAAGGATTGGTGGAGTTCCCGATCCCGAAGACTAAGTGTGAAATCATGAGATTTTTGGTGATGTGTGGTTTCTACCACAAGTTTGTACCAAATTTTAGTACTATAGCTTCTCCACTGATGGATCTGCTACAATAAAAGTCAAAGTAGTGTGGTCAGGAGAGTGCCAAGCATCTTTTGAGAGGCTGAAAGCCGTTTTGATTAATGAACCAGTGTTGGCTGCTCTAAATTTCACAAAGCCCTTCAAGGTAGCAATTAATGCTCGTGACCTGGGGGTCGGTGCATTCCTGTTACAAGATGATGAATCAGGCATAGAAAGGCCAGTGGGATACTTTTCCAAAAAGCTAAATCAACCACCAAAAAAGATATTCAACAGCAGATAACACTGGTATATACTGATCATAACCCCCAAGCCTTTGTGGAAAAATTTAAAAACCAGAATGCTAGACTATTCCAATGGAGTTTACTATTGCAACCTTATCGCTTAAAGATTATCCACATGTGCGACAATAGAATGTCATTGTGGATGCTTTGTCTAGGATTTAACTTTGTTTGAGATATTTGAGTGCAAAGATAGTACAAAGCAGAACTGTATTAGCTACAGGGAAAGAATGAATGAGAATGAGTGTGTAACTGTGTTTTAATCTTTTTCATCTGTTTTTTCCTTACTTAGTAATGAAACGCATTTGAAAACGGTGTTTCATGCCTCCAAGGATGGAGCTGTTATGATAGTGCTTCCATTTTTTGTTAACTGTTTTTGGGGACTCATATTTAAATGATGGAAATGGATTCGATTTTGGAAGGCTGAAGATTTCCGAGATGCTGGACATTGTTTTGTTGTTGACAGTTCACTGAAAGGATACTGAGATGTTGCATTTGAAAGCAACCTTTACTGGATGTCACTTGCCTTAGGCTCAATAAACAACAGAAACTTTGGTGACCTTGGGAAGATATTTACAGAGAAGTGACATGTCAAGATTTATGAGGGTCAGGAGGTTCTGACTGTCTGTTTGTGGTTTCATTTCTGAGATGTTGTTTGGTTCAGCTGGGGTGTGGACAGTGTTTGAAAAGCAGTTGAAGATCAACTTGCCAAGAAGGAAATCCCAGCCTATCTTTTCTGCACCTCTCCAAGAGACCCTGAGAGGTTCAATGTGTCAGCTTCTCTTCCCTCCTGTCTTTGAAAAAATCCTGTGAAACCAGAGTGTGATAGGGGAAGCCCCTGATGCCGCATTTCTCCTGGAAAGCCTACCAGACTATTTCTCGACATCTCCACAACAAACTGCTCCAAAGAAGATCCCAGTGACCCATCACCGTATACCCAGACGCCTGACCAAAAAGGGCAACTGACTTCCTTCCATATCTTTTTTTTCTTCAAGAATTAGCAAGTATTTGGTAAAAGTATTGTTTTTTTGTCTTTTCTTTTTGTAACAGAGCTCTGCAAAGAAAACTTCTTGATATTTTTCAGTGTGTGTGTTAGAGTTTCTGTGTGGGGTATTTTAAAAGGGAACTTTCATATTTCAATCTGTATGTTAATGCTTTGCTTTGTTACTGGATAAGTCTTGTTATATAATAAACTGATAATTTTGTTGTTTATTAAAGAAACCTGGTTGGTGTATTTTGTTGTGGGTTAAAGAGTAGAGTATATGATTGACCGAATCGGTAACTGGGTAAACATATTTAAAAATATATGTTTTGACCTGTGGAAAAGTGGGACTAAAAAAGGCAGTGCACTCCTCCCACCTCGGTCATAACAACTAGCCCAAAAACACTGATGGTTGGCAGGTATTGCACTTTCTGTAAACTCATCTCCAGCCAAATTTCACCCAAGGTAAGGTGTCACTATGAATGCCCATAGGGGACATCAGTCAGAGAAGCCAGTCAACAATACAAAAGAGCATAAGGCAAATTATTGATGTTATTTTCAAGAACAAACTAGTTCATCTCATTCCTCATGGGAAACCAGCTCTGCATTTTTCTAGATGAAAGGACTCCAGGAGTTGGCACCCACGTGGTCCAACTGATCCCTGCCCCAAACATGTAGCTCATTTGTGACACTCGTGATAGAATGATGCATGTCAGTGCATGATTCCCTGGCAACAGTCACAAAACTTTTACCTTGTGACAATTTTTGAGTCTACTGGAAGAATGCAAGGCTGGTTGCTAGATGATCAAGGCTCCACTTAAGCAATGACTTATGACTGAGTAGCACAAAGTAGAATGAAGTGCATTCAGCTACGAGGATTATTATATACCATGCTAAGGGAATCCTGAAGCAGTGCTACAGAGAACTAAGGGGCATACACCAGTGCAGTCCAGCAAATGTCTGTCACAAATGTAGCAGCGTCCATCACTCATGTAGGCAGTTTCATGTTTTATATTCAGGTGTGTACCAGCATTAACTAACATATAAACAATCGTGTAACTTGGCAAGTGTCTAACTAAAGGTTTCTCTTGTGATCTGAACTGGATATTGTCTTTCAAACATGTTGTCATTGTATGTTTCTCCAATGGTTCAGTTAACAGACTGAAAACACCTTAATGAAAGAAAACCAGATATGAATCATTTAGCTGCTTTATTTTATAGACAGCAAATGAACATACCAAGTAACACCTGAAATCAAGTCACATCTTGGTCCCTTCTTGTGAACAAGAATAAAAATAAAAATATACTACACCATCCTTATCCAAGAACAAATAAAAAAATCTAATGTGAGCATCGCCGGCAAGACCAGCATTTATTGTCCATCCCTAATTGCCCTTGAGAAGGTGGTCATGAACTGCTTCTTGAACCACTGCAGTCCATGTGGTGTAGGTAGCAAGATTTTGACCCAATGGTGACGAAGGAAGGTCGATATAGTTCCAAGCCAGGATGGTGTGTGAGTTGGAGGGGGCTTTGCAGATGGTTGTGTTCCCATGTGTCTGCTGCCCTTGTTCTTCTAGGTGGTAGAAGTCGTGGGTTTGGAAGGTGCTGTCAAAGAAGCCTTGGCAAGTTGCTGCAGTGCATCTTGTAGATGGTATACACTGCTGCCACTGTACATCGGTGGTGGAGGGAGTGAATGTTGAATGTGATGAATGGGGTGCTGATCAAGCGGGCTGCTTTGTTGTGGCTGACATCAAACTTCTTGAGTGTTGTTGGAGCTGCACTCATCCAGGCAAGTAGAGAGTATTCCATCACACTCCTGACGTGTGCCTTGTAGATGGCGGACAGGCTTTGGGGAGTCAGGAGTTACTTGTTGCAGAATTCCCAGCCTTTGACCTGCCCTGGTAGCCATAGTATTTATGTAGCTGGTCCAGTTAAGTTTCTTGTCAATGGTAACCCCAGAATGTTGATAGTGGGGGTATTCAGCAATGGTAATGCCATTGACTATCAAGGGGAGATGGTTAGATTCTGTTGTTGGAGATGTTCATTACCTGGGACTTAAGTGGCAGTAACATTTGCGCCATATATCAGCCCATGCCTGAATGTTGTCCAGGTCTTGCTGCATGCAGGCATTGGACTACTTCAGTAGCTGAGGATGGTACTGAACGGTGCAATCATCGGCAAATATCTCCACTTTTGCCCTTATGTTGGAGGGAAGGTCATTGATGAAGTAGTTGAAGATGGTTGGGCCTAGGACACAACCCTGAGGAATTCCTGCAGCAGTGTCCTGCTGCTGAGCTATTGGCCTCCAACAATCACAACCAACTTCCTTTGTGCTAGGTATGACTCTAACCAGTGGAGTGTTTTTCCCTGATACCCATTGTTATGGTCAAGTGAGGAGGGTTTGAAGGGCTTCCCTCTTTTCCCTCTTCTTGTTAGACCACAACAGGTTTAATTCTTTCTTAAAGTAGATGTACTAGCCAATTCAGTAGGTGTTTGATTACTGACTTGCATTGATCATAACAAGAACCAATCAGACAGGTTTTCTTGAGTTAACAAAGAAAGAGGTTAACTTTATTGTACCTGAACGTAACTAATAAAATAATAAACAAAGTGCCAACTTTCACGTTCACACACATTAGAGGTTTACACATGCACAGAGTGGGAAAGTAGACTGGTTGAGTTAAAGTCCACGGAAAGGTATACAGTCTATGAAGTTTGGTGATTTGGCTGGCTTCTAGCTGAATTCAGTGGTCCTGAGGCATTTAGTTTGAAGAGGTAGATGACTGGTTCGGTGAGTCTCTTGGAGGTAGCGATGCAGATGATTACCTCTAATGGGATTTTGGATTGTAGCCAGAGTATGCAAAGGTGGTCAGTCAACAAGCAGGATTTGAAAGCTTTCAAGCTGGAATAGAGAGAGAGAGAGGTCACTTAGGTCAACACGGGTCAGAGTCCAGTTGCTTCTCCTCTGCTGCAGAGAAAACACCAGCCTAAGACCACAGAAGAGGAGGGGCTTGTCACATGACAGTCACTCAATGGTTCAAACATAGCAGTTAGCAGTATTTCTCTGCTTGCTGTAAAGAACAGGTAGTTCCTTTAAACTTCCTGGATCTTGGTTCTTGCTGGGAAATGCACAGACATTTCATTTCCCTCCTCACAGTCCTTTGCAATGTAGAATACAGTGTAACAAACAAGGTGATCATCTTAAGTTGCCAGCAGTCTTCTTGTTTTAAATGTTCCCTTTAAATTTCTTTAGAAAAAAAATCTAAATTCAGATCTCCAGTCAGTGGACCAAAGAAAATTATCATTCAACAAAACACATTGGCCTTAACACCATTGACTTCAATTTTGCTAGGGCTTCTTAATGTTAGTCAGTCAAATGCTGCCTTGATGTCAAGGGCAATCATTTTCACCTCATCTCTGGAATTCAGCTCTTTTTTCCATGTTTGAACAAAGGCAGTAATAAGGTCTGGAGCCAAGTGACCCGGACAAATCCCAAACTGAACATCGGTAAGCAGTTGTTGCTGAGTAAGTGCTGTTTGATAGCACTGTCGAAGACACCTTCCATCAGTTTTCTGATGGTTGAGAGTAGACTGATGGTTTTGGTGAAAAGGACATAGCTGGGCAAATTTCCCCTCTGTCGGGTAGATGCCATTGTTGTAGCGTAGATTAGCTAAGGGCACAGCTAGTTCTGGAGCACAAGTCTTTAGTAATACAGCTGGGATGTTATCAGGGCCCATAGCCTTTTCTGTATCCAGTGCCTTCAGC
This sequence comes from Heterodontus francisci, assembly GCF_036365525.1. Taxonomy (NCBI): domain Eukaryota; kingdom Metazoa; phylum Chordata; class Chondrichthyes; order Heterodontiformes; family Heterodontidae; genus Heterodontus; species Heterodontus francisci. The sequence continues at coordinate 46,663,630 of NC_090388.1, read as the reverse complement.
CATTTCTTGATATCAAGTGGAATGAATCATGAATTTGTGTGCACACTCGACTTTTGTGGTCAGCCTTCTGGTCTTGGTTGGCTCTAAGTTTTCTTAAGTGAGTATCCCCTCACTATGCCAAGCTACCGTCTGAGACTTAGCTGGTTGACTAATTGCACAGGAGCTTCTTATTTTTTTCTCCCTGCATTCATAGGGAGTAGAAGGGCAGTTCCTCCTCCACATTTCAGGGATTTACTAGCAGCCCTGTCACCCAAACCAACCACAATCTCAGCAGACAAAAGCCCAGATAAATCGGCTAATTTCTGCACAATAGATCTGGAAGTTTGTGAGGTTTTTGGAGATGAGCTAACAAGTTGCTTAATGTCCCCAGTCCTTTTGGAAACCTCCTTCATGCCTAGCTCAATAATGCCTCAAACCCTATTCTCTGGTTTAATGGCTGCAGCCAGTGACTTTTTAAAACGGTGTGAATTCATTTTGATTTAAAACACAATAAATACAACTCATTGTCAAAATCTTTTTTAAAAATTAAAAATGATTCCACAGTATTAGCATCTAATACATGTTGCAGCATGTTGCCAGGCAATGAGACAAAAGTATGAAGCAGTGAGGGAGGACAACTTCAGTCCCACTTCTCCACAGGTCGCAATACATGATTTAAAATTTTCCCACTAACTAATACAGGAATCCTTTACACTATTTTTCCCAGAATAGAACACTCTAACCAGGTTTCTTTACTGAACAACAAAATTATCAGTTTATTATAAAATAAGTCTTAACTAGTAATGAAATAAAACATAAACCTGTAGATTAAAATTTTTAAAGTCCCAACATTAAATGTTAAAGCTCCTTTTTTTACCTTAGCATCTCACATTCATGCACATACACATATATGTATGTCAACCGAAAAAATAAAAAGGGATTTTTGGATCAGGACTCTGTTACAGACAAAAAGCATTTGGGTTAACTACTTGCTCATTTTTGAAGGAAACAGCAGATAAGATATGTTGCTCCAAAGTGGCATGCAGTCTAACTTCCAACTACATGTAGACAGGTCACTAGAATCTTCCAGAACAGTTCTCTTCAGGCGACAGTGAGAATTATTTTTAGCAGGCTTTCTTCAAATACAGGAATTTAGGGAATTTCTGGAAAGCGGACTGGGTTGTGGTCTTCTGCCCATCCTTGACTTCTTCTTCAGACTTGACTTTATCTCCTTCCAGAAGGTAAAATACACACACACTGACCAATAACCAAAAGTCTTGTCAGTTTTTCTGCCCATCCCAGGTGCTCTGCTACTACTGGGCTTGTCCAATCAAAGGGTGCTTGTCAATTCTCTGACTCTGTTTCTAGGGTTTTCTGTTCCAAGCCTAACCTGAGACATGTGACAACCAGCAACACTATTGCCAATCCGGCTTCCTTACTGTCCTCTTGATGGCTCTCTTTCTTTTTAAAATCATGGTCCAACATTTATTCAGCTTAACTATAAATTCCTTAATTTTTTTTTTAACAAAACGGAATCACTTTCATAACAGTACTCAGAAACACCAGTAATCTTTACATCTTTATGATGCTATGCCCAGTTGCACCCTTACCTCCATTTCCAATTGCTTCATCTAAACTACCATGGATCTCATTCCTTCATTCTGCTGAACCATTATGCAATGCCATACCAAGAACACTTTGAACATAGTACAACATCAGCTTAGGCCTCAGGGCTGACACTTGTCTTCTGCTTGGATTGATTTGTCTTTACTCTATTGCAAGTAAGCAGTTGGTGCTGATGAGTTGAATAGTTTTCTATGCTATAAATAATATTTTCTTCTGCAGCATTAATATTGCCTACTCATCCTCCTTGATCTCTCTGTAGCCTTTGACATGATCGACCACATCATCTTTCTCTTCAGTTCTGCAACTCACTGAGACTCTCCTCGCTTGGTTTCACTTTATCTATCTGATCGAAGCAACGGCTTCTTTTCCCACCTGAACATGAAAAAAGACTTCAAAATGATCGATCTTTAGCTTCCTCCTCTTTCTCATTTATGAAGAGTAGGGCTGATTAGGGACCAAAAGGGGGAATTATGCATGGAGGCAGGGGAATAGCTGAGGTATTAAATGAATACTTTGCATCTGTCTTTATCAAGGAAGAAGTTGCAACCCAGGCCACAGTGAAAGAGGAGATAATTAATACACTAGAAGAATTTAAAGTTGATAAGGAGGAGGTATTAGATAGGCTGTTTATACTTAAAGTTGAAAAAGCCCTAGGGGGCGGATAAGATGCATCCAAGGATACTGAGGGAAGTGAGAGTGGAAATTGCAGAAGCACTGGCCATAACTTTCCAGAATTCCTTAGACTCAGGGGTGGTGCCAGAGGACTGGAGAATTCCAATGTTACACCCATGTTCAAAAATGGATGGAAAGATAAGCCCAGCAACTCGAGGCCAGTCAGTTTAACTTCAGTGGTAGGGAAACTTCTAGAAACAATAGTTTGGGAGAAAATTAATAGTCACATGGACAAATGCGGGTTAATTAAGGAAAGCCAGCAGGGATTTGTTAAGGGAAAATCCTGTTTAGCCAACTTGCTGGAGTTTTTGAAGTGGTATCTGAGAGGGTTGATAAGGGCAATACTGATAATATGGTGTACGTGGACTTCCAAAAGCCATTTGATAGAGTGCCACACAACAGACATATGAGCACAATGATAGCTCATGGAATAAATGGGACAGTAGCAACATGGATATGAAATTGTCTCAGTGATAGGAAACAAACAGCAGTGATAAATGGATGTTTTTTGAGCTGGAGGAAGATTAGTAGTGGAGTTCCTCAGGGGTCAGTGTTGGGACCGTTGCTTTTCCTGATATATATTAATGACTTAGACCTTGGTGTACAAAGCACAATTTCAAAGTTTGTGGATGATAATAAACTTGGAAGCATTGTGAACTGTGAGAAGGATTGTGTAGAACTGCAAAATGACATAGACAAGTTGGTAGAATGGGCGAACAAGTGACAGATGAAATTCAATGTGGAGAAACGTGAAGTGATACATTTTGGTAAGAAGAACATAGAGAAACAATATCACATAAAGGGTACAACTCTAAAGTGGGTGCAGGAGCAGAGGGACCATGGTGTATATGTGCATAAGTCATTGAAGGTGGTAGGACAGGATGAGAGAACAGTTAATAAAGCATACAGTATCCTAGGCTTTATTAATAGGGGCATTGAGTACAAGAGCAAGGAGGTTATGTCGAACTTATATAAGACACTGGTTTGGCCTCAGATGGAGTATTGCATCCAGTTCTGGGCCCAGCACTTTAGAAAAGATGTGAAAGCATTGGAAAGTCTGTAGAAAAGATTCATAAGAATGGCTCCAGGGATGAGGAACTTCAGTTATGAAATAGATTGGAGAAGTTGTGACTGTTTTTCCTTGGGGAAGAGAAGGCTGAGAGGTGATTTGATAGAGATATTCAAAATTATGAGGGATCTGGACAGAGTGGATAGGGAAAAATTGTTCCCACTTGTGAAAGGATCGAGAATGAAAGGGCACAGATTTAAAGTGATTGGCAAAAGAAGCAACAGTGAAATGAGGAAAAACTTCTTTCACGCAGCGAGTGGTTAGGATATGGAATGCACTGCCTGAGAGGGTGGTGGAGGCAGGTTCAATTGAGGCATTCAAAAGTGTTACGAACACGGTGGGTGCAATGCACTGTCAATTCAGTCCTGTCACTCCACAGGTTGCAGCATATTATTAAGCTGTCACACCCAATCAGAAAACAGCCAAATTAAACACTCTAGTAACCCCAGAATGAAACAGACCAAACCAGGTATCTTTAAACAACAACAAATTAACTACTTATGTAAAAAAAACTAAATCTTAAACACTATTAAGAGAAACCTATGTCTAAAGACCTTGTAACTTCTTATTTTAACCTATCTCCCACATTTGCACACATACACTCAAAAACTAACAGTTAACCGGGTTTAAAAATGGAGTTTTTAAATAAACTAGCTGTCTCTTAAGAATAAATAAAATAAGTTTTTGTAGGATACGTTCCTGATGGATGAGGTCTTCTAATGTGAAAAATAATCAAAGGTCATTTGAAGTCTTCACATGGATTTGATGAAAATAGTCCTTCAGTAGATCGGCATTCAACTCTTCAGCTGCAGCAAGCATTAAACAGTTCTTTGAACGATGAGCACAGCCATCCAAACAGTTTCTTGAAAAAGAAGGCTTTTCTTCTTTACTGATGAAATTAACTTGGCTTGTAGCTCCTAGTAGAATTTTTGCTGAGAGGAAACAGACAGCTTTCTTCTCTTCAGTACGCTTCACTGGAAAGTCTCTCAAAAACTAACTGGTTTCAGCCAGTTTCTGTCAGTTCCACAGACAGCTAAGTGGAAACATTACCACGTGACTTCTCTCTCTCCTGCTGTTGCCCAGGGTAACAAAAATGCAGTTGTGGCACACTGTGTCTCCAGAACCTTCTCTTCCTTAAAGGTGCACTGTTTTTAACAGAGTCTTAAAGGCACACACACTGTTTTTAATCCGAGGAGAAAAATAATTACACGTCTGTGTCACCTCCGTCTTTGGTGAAATGAAACACCATTTTCAAAACACGTTTCATTACAATGCAAAAAAAAATAGAAACTGGGAAAACACTAACATTTTTTCACATTCACGCACCATTCACTCCACTAAAATCTTACAACATTTTCTTTGTACCATCGCCATCTATATAAGTTAACATGGTTAAAGTCATGACAAAGCATCAGTGATAACATTATTTTTCCCTGAAATGTGTATAATTTTTAGATGATAAGGCTGTAACAACAAACTCCATCTAAATATTCTAGCATTTTGATTTTTAAACTTTTCCACACATGTTAATGTGCTGTAAGAGATTCCGTTCCCGTACCCCCTTACTACAGTTCTTGGACCTTAGGAATTTCAAGAACAAAATTGCACATGACACAGGGTTCAGCTTAACCACGAATTGTTGTTTTATTGAATCCAGTAATATCCCTAATACAGACATCTCTATGGTTAGTTGAAACAGAAATAAAACAAAACTGTCCTCAGTACAAAACCTCCTGCAGCAACTTAAAATTGACACCCCAATTCCCAGCTGAACCCTTCAGTAATTTAACCACTATTCCCAGTTACCCAAAACAAAGTCACTATGACTTGGCTCAAACTTACAAATTTCAGGCAAAAACACCACGCTTTTGTCCCAACCCCTCAGACCAAGATCACTACGATTTAACGTAATCACAAATATGGGCAAAACACTGCACTTTGTTCCAAACCCTCAGACCAATATCACTACGAACTGGTTGAACACAAATATGGGCAAAAGCACTACGCTTTTGTCCCAACCCCTCAGACCAAAATCACTACGATTTGGCTGCAAATACAATCACCCACAAGGCCAGTCAGTCCCAGTGTTGATTGTAGGTCCTGAGTCAAGATGACCAATCTTGACCTTTCTTCCGACTGCAGTCCCCACAGTACAAACCCCTCCAAGATTTGACTGAAAAACTTACAACCACCCAAACAGCTGGTTGTAACCAATGTTGATTGTAGACCTGGGCCTGAGATGACCAGTCCCCGTCCTTCATATAACTGCAGCACAGTCACCCTGATGTGGCTGCTTTTTTTAATAATAAACTGACTCAGGACTTCTAAATATATGTTCTGTTGTTCATGCTGTGTTGTGTCCAGCAGGTAAACATCCTTAGTTTCACTCCTAGCCCAGACGAATCTGATCAGCTCATACTGGGAGAAATATGGTGGAAGAAATAACTCAAACAAATCTTCAGACCAATCTGATCAGTGCAACAATACAGTCCTTCAAACTCACATGTTGTTTAAAACAAAACTTCCTTCTGTTTAAGGCAATACAGCAACCACCTGGCTCTGAAGTTGCTGGAAGGTGTAAACGTATCATTTCTCTCCTCGAGAGGAATCAATCACAGTTACAATGGCCAGATTCCAGTACCATTATCTATTATATAAAAACAAGAAATGCTGGAAATACTCAGCAGGTCTGGCAGGTTGGATTTCTGCTTTCACTTGGGCCTGTTTGTCCGGACTTAAGAGGTAAGGATGTTGTTTTAAAGGAACGGGTCCCCCTATATTCACATCTTGTGTGGTTAAGATTGTACATCCCGACTTATCCCTACAAACTCTTTTAAATGTTTTGAAAAGCCTGGTTGGGTCTTCACGTTGATTTTCCTCTAAGTGCAAAAGCATGTTGTCTAATTTTCCTAGCCATTCTGTATTCGCTAATCTGATAGTTGGAGGTTCAATCTGAGAATTTTCTAGGTCTCCTTCTGCCTTATCCTCACTATACTTTTCCTTCTCAAAAGTCCCGATTACCTGACATACCTGTACTGGCTTATCTTCATGCCTGCGATAATATTATGTTAACATATTGATGTGACACAACCGGTTCCTCTTCCGGCGATCAGGGGTGTCAATCAAGTAATCTACCATACCCACTCTTTTGATCACTCTATATTGGCCACTGAACCGTGCTTTTAATGGCTCTCCCTGTAATGGTAACAACACCAATACTTCATCCCCTGGTTGAAAATTATGGGGTTTTGCATTCTTGTCTGCCTTTTTTTCATATTGGCTTGGGATTCTTTAAGGTATTCCTGAGCCACACCACAAGCTTTCATGAGCCTTTCCCAGAACAGAGATACATAGTCCAGTATCGAAGATTCATTCTTTTGTTCCAAGAATCTGTCTTTTATGAGGTTTAGAGGACCTCTTACTTCATGTTCATAAACCAATTCCAAAGGACTGAAGCCTGTAGACTCAGTTGGTGAGTCACTGGTGGCAAATAAAAGAAAGTCTAATCCTTTATCCCAGTCATGCGGATATTCATGACAGTATGTTCTAATCATTGTTTTGAGAGTTTGGTGGCATCTCTCTGAAGCTTCCTGTGACTGTGGGTGATATGCTGAAGATTTCAACTGTCTGATACCCAAATTGCCCATGACTTCTTGAAATATCTTAGACATGAAATTAGAACCTTGATCCGATTGAACTTCAAGTGGTAACCCATATCTCGTAAAGAATTGGGTTAACTTTTCTACTAATATTCTAGCAGTAATTGTCCTCAAAGGAATGGCCTCTGGAAATCGAGTAGCCATATCCATGATAGTAAGTATGTATTGATGTCCCACTTTTGTTTTTGGCAAAGCTCCAACACATTCTATTAATACCCTGCTAAATGATTCCTCAATCACTGGTATGGGAACTAGTAGTGCATGTTTTATGGTAGGTTGTGGTTTTCCCATCATTTGACATGTATGGCATGTCCTACAAAATTGTCTCACATCCTTTGTAAAACTTGGCCAGTAATAATGTTGGCTTATATGTGATTTGGTCTTCTGAATTCCTCTATGTCGTGCAAAAGGAATGTCATGTGCTAACCTTAATAATCCCTGGCGATATTGAGGTGGTACCACTATCTGTTCAACAACAGTCCAGTCTTCGTCCGCAGGTCTATGAGGCAGTCTTCATTTCTTCCTCAAAACCCCATTTGCCATATAATAGCCTACTGGAACTCCTTTCGCCTCAGCTTCTGTCAGGGCCATTTATGCTATTTGGTATATCTCTGGATCAGCTTGCTGTGCTGCAATGATAGAAGATCTGTTAATCATCTCATTCAGATTATCTAAATACCCAAATAAGGTTTCAGATACTTGGCTATCTGTTTGCGGTGCCACTTTTACCTCCGACATTGGATCTTGTTTAGCCATTGCTCGCGATACTACACACGCAGGAAATATTCCTGTAACTTGTTCCTGTAATTGCTCTGTTTCCCTAACTTCACTTGGTTCCTCGATAATTATAGGAGAAACTGATACTTTTGATCCAGCTAAATCATTTCCTAGGAGTAGATCAATTCCCTCTACTGGCAAACTGTGGACAACTCCTACAGTTACCACCCCAGATATTAAGGCACTCTCTAGGCCGTACTTTATATAAATGTAGGGGTATATACTCCCCGATGATTCCATTAACTAAAACTTTAGCTTTCAAAGCACTTTCTGGTGAAAATGTTATATCTTTCCCCAGCAAGAGTGTTTGGTTTGTTCCTGTATCCCTGAGTATAATGATAGGTTTTCCTGCCTCACTTAAAGGATATGGAATTACTTCTCCCTTTGACAAAAATTCGTTATAACTGTCAGGTATCTTATTCTTAACTTCGACACTCACTTTAGTTTTTGTATCTGATTTTACAGCTGTTGGTAAAGCTATAGCCTGATCTGCTATACTCTCAGTCAGAGTCTTTTCCTCTGCCTTAGTTTTGCGTACCCTAACAAGCCCTATGGGTTTACCTCACAATTTCCAGCATTCTGAACGAAGATGACCGATTTTGTGGCAATGATAACACTTCGGCTTGTGAACATCACTTCTACTCTCAGTCCCTTCCTTTCTGACCTGAGGAGGTGATCCTGGGGCATTCCCAGCTGTTCCTTCGTGTCCCCAGCTACTTGCCTTCCTTTCACTCTCCCACTTTCTGTCCTTCTCAGGTTTATGGGGGTAATGGACAAAAGGTTTTGGCTTGTTCACAAGCTCAAAATCATCAGCAATTTCCGCTGCTTGCCTAGTTTTCAAAGCTTTCAGGTTATTTCATACGTTCTCACTACCGAAGGAATGGAATTTTTAAATTCCTCCCAGAGAATCAAATCTCAAAGGTTCTCATATGTGGTTTCCATCTTTAATGCCCATAATCAATGGTCAAAATTAACTTGCTTCACCCTCTCAAATTCTACCTACATTTGCCCAGCCAATCTCCGTAAGTTCTGAAACTTCTGATGGAAAGCTTCAAGGGCTAACGCATACGCAGCGCGAATAGCCTTTTTTGCCATCTTATAATCTGCAGAAGCCTCTTCAGAAATTATTGCATAAACTTCATGAGCTCTGCCTACCAAACTGCTTTGCATGGGCAGTGTCTAGCTTTCGTTTGGTCATTTAATCTGTCTGGCTATTTTTTCTAAAGATATGAAAAATGCTTCTACGACCCTTTTCTCAAATGTAGGAAGAGCTTGTATAAATTTTAATAGCTTTTCGCTGGGTCCTGGGCTGAATTCAGATTCTTCCTAACCCAAATTTTCCCTTGAGTAAAGACCACCCCTTTGTCTTAGTTCCATCCCTCTTAACCGAAATTCCCCCTCTTTCTTCCTTTCCTCTTTTTCAAGTTCAAATTTTCTTAATTCTTTTTCAGCCTTAAGCTTTCTTTTGCTATTTCTTTTTCCTGTTCCAGTTTTATCGTTTCTACTGAATTTTGGCTAATTCCACTGCATTACTCTCTGACTTACTACCTCTTGTTCCTTGTCTTCTTCTTGTTCTATTAGTCAATTATCATTGCTTTTTTGGCACCTGATTTCAATGATAATTCCAATTTTGCTGCCAATTCTTTTAGTTCATTCTTAGTTAAAGTTATTAAGTCACTGAGGGAAACATTCTCCTTACCCAGAAACTCTGCTGCAAGTGCTAATGCCATTACAGTGGTATAGACTGTACCATGTTATGCAAGAAACCTGGTTCCTTTTATTTTCCTAATTGGCGTTAGATTTGGATCCCAATAACCAAGTTTCCAATTAATATGATCGCAGACACGAGAGCAATTAATATGATGCCGTCGCAAGACCCCAATTTATGTGTTCTCCCAGAGACGAGTAATTAATATGATTCCAAATGTGAGCCCCCCAATTAATCTGATTCTGATCCCGGAACGAACCGCCCAATTAAATATATTATGACCGCAACGCGCTGCCAATTCAGTCCTGTCACTCCACAGGTCGCAGCATGTTATTAAGCTGTCACACCCAATCAGAAAACAGCCAAATTAAACACTCTAGTAACCCCAGAATGAAACAGACCAAACCAGGTATCTTTAAACAACAACAAATTAACTATTTATTAAGAAAACTAAATCTTAAACACTATTAAGATAAATCTGTGTTTAAAGACCTTGTAACTTCTTATTTTAACCTAACTCCTGCATTCACACACATATGCTCAAAATTAACAGTTAACCGGTTTTAAAAGTGGAGTTTTAAAAAAATTACCTGTCTCTTAAGAGTAGATAAAATACGTAAGTGTTTGTGGATTTGTTCCTGATGGATGAGGTCTTCTAATGTGAAAAATAATCAAAGGTTGCTCAAAGTCTTCACGTGGATTTGATGAAGCTCGTCCTTCGGCAGCAGCAAGCATTAAACAGTTCTTGGAACGATGAGCACAGAAATACAAACGGTTTCTTGAAAAAGAAGGCTTTTCCTCTTTACTTAGGGAATTAACTTGGCTTGTAGTTCCTTGTAGAATTTTTGCTGAGAGGAAATAGACAGCTTTCTTCTCTTCAGTATGCTTCACTGGAAAGTCTCTCAAACACTAACTGGTTTCAGTCAGTTTCTGCCAGTTCCACAAACAGCCATAATAATAATAAAAGCACAATACCCATAGCCCCAGTGGCCTAATGGATAAGGCACTGGCCTCCTAAGCCAGGGATTGTGGGTTCAAGTCCCATCTGGGGTGCAGTAAGTACACTTTCCACATACAGCCAAGTGGAAACATTACCATGTGATCTCTCTCCTGCTGTTGCCCATGGTAAGAAGAATACAGCTGTGGTACAGTATTCCTCTCGAACCTGCTCTCCTTTAAAGATGCACTGTTTTTAACAGAGTCTTAAAGGCACACACACTGTTTTTAATCCATGGAGAAAAGTAATTACAAGTTCGTGACAAAAGGGAAGTAGACTGTTACCTGAAAAGGGAGAATATGCAGAGTTCTGAGGAGAAGGCCAGGGAATGCCACTAGGTGAATTGCTCATTCAGAGAGCTGGTGTGGACACAATTGGGCGAATGGGCTCCTTCTGCACTGGAACATTTCTGTGATTCTGTGTGATGTGCTTCTCCTTAGAGACATATGCAGAAGTGGAAAACCTAGGCCACAGTGTTGAGGCAGAGTATACACTATCCTCTATCTGGAGCCATATTCTATCCCACTTTTCAATGGTGACTACATTTTAAAAGTACTTCATTGGCTGTAAAGTGCTTTGGCATGTCCTGAACTTATGAAAGGCACTATATAAATGCAAGTCTTTCTCTACTTTATTTCAATTGTACTACATCTGACCTTTACTGTGCTCAATGCTGAACCTAGTTGACCCACTAAAACATCATTTGGTTCAGCACAATAGTTCACAGTTTTGTAGCAATAAAACAAATGTATTGAATACAACCATGCAACTTCAAAGTTCGTCATTGTTTTAAACTCGTCATAGTCATTTTTCATATTCTACAAGTTTTGCTTAATA